>NW_005054424.1:1510606-1590219 GCF_000277835.1 Geospiza fortis
CCTTTGCACCAGACCAGGGTATCTGTTTCTCTCCCCATTTAATTTGTGCTGTTCCTTCTGGATAATAAGTGCTTGGTGCACTGTGGAGCTGGGAGATACATCAGCTTCTGACCACAGAGCCTGGACCTTGAGTCCTGTTCTGTCTTTTTGCTTATGGATCTCAGCATGTGGGAATTCAGAGCTGTCCCATGAAAAATCCACAGCACAGGCCAAACAGTGCACAAATAGCCTTGTTTGTTTGTTTGTTCTCTTATTTTAATGTCAATAAAGGTGTTAAGACTGAGTGGAAGGTAATGCCCTGACCTTGACTGTTGCTGAGGAGCTTTTCTGAGTGCTGCCCGCTGCTGCTAAAGATGAAAGCTGTTGCTTCTTGAAAAATGTTGTTCCTGGGTTTCTGGCTGGGATCCCAGCCTTGGCTGCTTCTTCTGTGAAATGATTCACCCCAACCCAACAAGCCCTGGTGGCAGGACTGGCCTTGTGAAGGAAATTGCTGTCCCCTGGCTAGAAGGAATGAGTAGTGGCTTCAGTGGAAAAAATTTCAGCACAATTTGCAAAGTTATAGCTGAGATTAAAAACTTGGTAAAGTGGTGTTTTGTCTCGTTCTTTTTTTTTTTTTTCCTATTTCCTCACCGGTCTGTATATGTTACATAGGGGAATTTACTTATTTTCTTAGATGAGATTTGACATGAAGATTCCTCTGGGAATTCCCAAAGGTTTTGGATGCCTTACACAGTGTACCACAGGTAATGTGCCCATTCCAAACTTTCTGCCATGTCTTCTCATGCAGTTCTCTGATATCAAGGCCCAGGAAAGCTTTTGTGAAACATGGTTGGACCGACAAGTTATTGCAGTTTAATGCATTCCTGTTGTTCACCCAGAGCAAAAGTGAAAAAAACCTCAGAGAGTAAGCTACCATATGTGTTTGGTTTCATAGAAGCTTAAAAGAATATGTTTTATTTATTACTACTAATATGTTACTTTAAAAACATACCTTGATACACATATATTTGATATGCATACACAGTTTTCATGTGTTAGGTGATTGGCGAAAACCTGTGAAACTTCAGTGACCCAGCAGCAACTTTCTCTTCATTCCAGCAGGAAGGGTAGGATTGTGAGATTTCTCCGTGTATACACATGAAAGGAAAACCAGTATTTTCAACAGGGAGTAAACTGGAAATCAGGGAAGATGTAGGTGCAAGAAAGGACAATGTGTAAGCTCTGCTGGTGACAACAGTAGAGACATTGTCTGGCTTTGTCACTTGTCCCTTGTGCCATCATGAGCCATCAGTTTGGGGCAGGTGAAACATTCCAGAAGGAAAGCAAAAGTCTTCTCTAGGCTGCCACAGAGATTCTGGCCACCTGATGGATACCTGGTGACACAGGTTGTTTCTAGGCATGGCCAGTAGGGTAGAGCTCCTGTCTGTGCCAACCTCAGAACTGCTTCTTATCAACTACCCAAACTTAAGACGCAGATAGTAAGGGTAGATATTGCATTGCTGTCTATATTAGACATTTATGTGTATTTGTATTATGTTATTGTCTTCTGAAACAATCCTCATTCTGAGGCTCTGATTAATTTCTTAACTACTTCTTTGCAAAGTGAAGCCCTCTGGGCTTCCTAATGAATCCCTTAAATGATTTTTGTGGGCCTGCTCTGAACCTTCTCCAGCTGTCTGTGTGTGGACTGTAGAAGTGGTTTCAGCATTTTAGCAGGGGTCTTTTTCAGCCTTATCCACCACATGAAAGAGGAAAGTCAAGAATTGTCTGCATAAATTCTGTGTCAGAGTTAGTATTTTCTAGGAGATGGTGCTTTTTTGTCTGCATACAAGAAATTAGATGGACCTGTCTGAAACTGAATTTGACTGACCAGCTATCACCCAGAAGAGCTGAGCTGATGGGGATCTGGAGCTGGGGCACAAAGTTTACCGCTAGGCACCAACATAGAGGTGCCTGAATTTTGAGCTGAGTCTCCCTCTTGTTCATAGGTAAATGTGTTGAATACATATTATATATATATATATGTATATAATATATCAGTATATAATATATAAATCAGTAAATTCTTTATGACATAAAAAGTGTACTTTGAAATAATTACAAACTGTTCCTGTTGAGGATCAATGGCTGCAAATCTATGAACAAGATGAAAAATGCCACGTATCCCTGACCTTCCTAGATGAAAATTATTTGGAGTCAAGTTCTCCTCACCCAAACTTATACCCTTCAACTGACTTCAAAGGAGATAAATGAGTCTCTCAGCAGGGCAGACCACAGGCTTGTTATTCCTGTAACACTTTCTATGTCATTAACACACTTTTTCTTATCTAACTCTTCTAATAGTCAACTAAATTGTAAGTGTTTATGTACAGTTGGATCATTATTATTTTTTGCATTTAAAATTTGGGAAGGGTATTTTTCCCTTCCCTTCTGTTTATGTTTACATTTTCAGATAGTACATATACAGTCTAATCATATCACTTTGAAAGTGATATAGAAAGTTGTGCTCTCTTACTCAATCAGATCTAATCAGTTTGGATGGGTTCCAAATACTAAGCATTAATCTCACTTAAACCAAACCCCTGATAGTTCATCTAGTCTGAGTATTCATGTCAAAGACATAAAACAATCTCCTTTAATGCCCACAGTACTTTTTAAATTGAGCTTTCACCATCTGTTAATAAAACCTGCTTTGTACTGCTGGTTGTGTTCTGTGGAATGTGTCAGGGGTGAGTTTCTTTCCCTCCTATTCTTAAAGGCTGCCTTTTTCATTTTTTTTTCCCAAAAGCATATGAAAATTATGCAATATAGTTACAAGGAATTAGTCACACCTTGGCAGAATCTCCATTACCTTGGCTCACATCAAAGGGAAGGAGAGAAGTGTGGTCCTTACAAGCTTAGAGCATTCCTTTGCCTTGGAGTCCCACTCTGTGATGACAACTAAATTGGACACTGATGCTTACTTATTTTTCAACACGTGGGTGTAAAGCACATTGACCTTGCAGTTGACTTTTTTAGAGCACCTTTCATCATGGGCCCAAGCCCACAGCATGATGCAGAGCTCTCTGCTGCCTTTCAAGACTCCCTGGGGAGGATTATGCAGAGGCAGAGCTGCTGAGCTGAGGTTCCCCTGTGATTGCCCCCTGGATTTCAACATCTCGTGTTATTAATCCTGGGAACGGCACCGTGGTGCTTCCCTGTCAAACCCTTACAGAGCCCATGCTCCAAATAAATGGTGCCTTCACATGACATTTTGCATGATGCAGCAATTTAAGGTCATATTTTACAGCAAAAGGGGAGTGAACTACAAATTGGAAAGGGCAAGAGGAAGAATTCATGTTCCTCTGGGGCAGACTTTTCTGAGCACACCACTGGCTCTACAGGCTGCTGCTGCTTTCAGGTAACAGCTCAGTGTGCCTGATTCCAGCTTTGCTTGGGAAAGCAGCTGAACTGTGTGCATTAGTTGGTTTTAAAAGTCATTACTAGACTAGTTTTCTGTGATTCTGCATAAAAAAGAGTGAAAGTTTTTGTTGATTTGAGATAAAAAGGGATGGATTTGAAGGATGCACTAAATTCAGTTTTTGAGCAAGAACTACTGAGCAAGAGTCTTGATTGTCAGCACACGCAGATGATGACACTGGGGTCTAAGCAATGAATCCAGGGACACATGTATTCTCCTCAAGAAAGTGGCATTGGAACATTTTGCAAATCTTTTGCAGCTAGAAAAGCAGTCATTTGGTCTTCTGGCTGCTTCAAGTCAAAAAGTATTTCAGTGCAGTCTCAGAGGTTTTGATGGTTACAGTGTAGCAAAAGTGTGAGACGTCAAAAGACTGCCACACTCGACTTTTCCCTGGTGCCAACTCTTTCTTTCCCTGAAACCTCCTTTGCTGGGAAGTGCAGAAGTGATCCCACAGCATCCCACATCAGTGCCAGTCTGAAGGTATCAGCCAAAGCACAAGCAGAGGATGCTGTCCTTGGTTGGTGCAGTAATTAATTTATTATTTTAGTACTCTATTTAGTGCAAAACCCCCAGGAAAGCACTATGGCCTGCAACCCTGCAGATTGCTATCTCCATGTACACCCCAGGACATCCATCCCTGAGATTTTCTTTTGAGGCACACTAAATTATACCTGAAAACCATGTAGAGCCATGTGCACCTCCACCTCTCACCTCACAAGCCTTTGCTGGGAATCTGTCTTAAAATAGCAGGTAGAATTACACTGAGGTGATAGTTGTGACAGTGATGGTGATTTTATGATTTTCAAAATGTAACTTGAACATGGATTTCACTTAGCAGATGTGTTAAATAACAAAATACACCCTGGAATTCAATTTGTATATGATTGCACAATAAGTTAATTTCTTCAGCTACTTTTTCAGCTACTTCTTAACACTTTTGTTTTTACTTGTAAGTTTTTTGTTTGGATATAATGAGGCTTTGTGTCTCCTGATTCCTTATCTTATGTGGGTGGTAGAAAAATTGCTCTCCTGATTCAATATTTGTGGTTGTGTGGGGCAGGTGGTTTCACGCAGAGCTGAGCAAAATATCTGTAGTAAAATAAAAAAAAAAAGATGTGTGAGTTTCTTTGCCTGAGATTTCTTTATCCATCTGGAACCTTTGCTGCACACCCCAGGGAACCAGCAGAAGAGCTGGTTTCAGGCATGGAGAGGCCTTTTTCCAAACTTTTCAGCTTCCACAAACCTGAAGCTGGTTTGGTCTTTTTTGTGTGTTGCAGGCCAGCTTGTCCTGGAATTCCAGCTGCCTCCTGCCTTGCCCAGGGGTCCCACTTCTCTCTCATTTTGGGCTCCAGGCATCATTTTGTTCCACCCTTCCCAAGACACAAGCATGGAATGGGTCCAGACTAGATATTTGGGACTGGTGTTCAAACATGAGAGGTGGTGTAGGTCTGAGTGACCTGATAAACTCTCCAGGAGCCTCAGTCATGTGGCTTCTTGCATGATGAGCATGCTGAGCTCTGCTGCCAGGCACAGCACATTTGTCAGCTGGGAAAAAACTAAATCTGTCTAGGTACTTCACTGGGTATTGCTCACAGCTATCTGGGGGCAACAGACCAGGTATGATACCTTCAAATTAGATATTGTCTAGGATTTGATGTTGCTTCCTAAGGAGACTTAGGAGGAGTTTAATCCAAATTTATTTTGGTAGATTTCTCAGGAGAGATTTCATGTGCTTGTTGTTTGTTGCTAATGCCATGTGGACTCTGCCATGTGGATGGCCATGTCAAAGAATTTGTAGGGTTTGAAATTCACTCTTAATGGACTTACAGGTGTCTCCTGAGCTTTGTGCTAACACCCTCTGGAAAGCTGTGAGATCCCACATCCCACCCAACATACCTGCTGCTGTGCTGTCTCATCTGTTGCCACTACAGCAAGGATTTATGGACACCTGAAATTATGGATCCTGCTACTTTGCTCTGGGTCTTGGATGTGCAATATGGTGACAGTTTGTGTGAAGACCCTCCTGCACAAAGTCATACATGCTCTAAGGCATGCAACATTTCCTAGAACTACTTAAATCCTTCCCTTTATGAATATATAAACAAATATTTATATTATATTTTAAATTATACAGTCGATGTGTACAGAATTTATTTATTTAAATTATGACTTTTAAAACCAGTCAGCTGATACTTGTCAGGCAGCAAGGCAAAGGGAAGACTGTGAACACTTGCATGGTATAACATCAAGCTGAGAGAGAGATGAGATTTTTGCTTCTGGACTTCAGAAGGTCAAAATCAGTGTGGGAACATTTCCCAGTGGTGGCAGCTGCAAATGTCAGGGAGAATTGCTTTTCCAGCAGCTTCCCAGGACAGATTTTCACAGTCAGAACGATTAATTTCTTGTGTACTGTTGGAAAGCCATAATAAAAGAAACCTGGATATAATTTTGAGTTTGAGTTGATTTTGGGGATGAATTCAGAGGTATATAAGCAAGGGACTGCAAGGAATATTTTCATTTCAGTTATATTTGGTGCGTTAATGAAAAGAACACCCAGAGCAGGCACTGACCAAACACATACTTATTGAAAAGCAGAAGACTGGAAATTTGAAATGTCTGTGTGACATTTGTGATAATGCCATGGTCCTAAATATGACTATTAATAACATGAGTATTTATCTATGACAATATCAAATTTAATTTGCTGTAAGCTGTGTAACCCAGGTGTATAATGGCACATATATTCCACAGCACAGCAAACACAAAGCTGTATCCATTTCATAAACTGCTTAAGCAGCTGATGTGCTGCATTTATTATGTATTTTTGAGGTGTTCACGGATGGCCTATCCCAGAGAGCTGTGATAGAATTGTTTCCAATGCTTTTAAATGGAAAGAAACAGTGACAATCTCCACAAGATGTTGTTGATAAATTGAAATCCCAGAACAAATGCAACAGATTCATAAACAAGAGCCAGACTGAAATGTTTCAGTACCAGCAAGTCTCCACTTGGGTGATCTGTCTGGGCACCCCTGCTCCCCATCACAGCCCATCCCACCCAACATTAGCAGCTAGAAAAGAGCTGGTGACACAGTGCAGAATAGAAAGGTTAAAGCAGCACCAGGAAATATTTTAATTTTAAATTTTTTTATTAAAAAAATTTAAAAATCTTTAAGAATCTTTCCAAATTTTTTTTAAAATTTTGTTTCAGAGACACCTTAACTGATATTTTTTCATGCTGTAGCACCTCAGGAGGGCAGATGTGTGCTTATCTGAGCAATAACTCAGCCAGCTGCCTTCAAAGGGAAGGGTGGGCAAGTTCTTATGTCTGCAAGAACCAGGGGGTGGAGAAACTGCACATTCACACATATGGCCCATATTTTTGATGACTAGCACCTTCATTTTCTCCTTTTAAAAAGGCCAGAAGATGGGAATAAGACTGTCTTGCAATTTTACTGGGGAATTAAAATGTTGGTATAAGTGGGTGGCAAAAGGCAGCAATGATAATGTCACCACCTCTTCTCTCACTGTTTGACTTCACTTCCTTAATGTTTTATATTTCCAGTGAAGCAGCTTGGACAAGTTGAATTGCCAAAAATTTCCTTCAGGGCATGACAGCCTAGGTGGAAGGAGCTGCTGGTTTGTGTTTGGAAGCTCTCAGGTTCCCTTGGAGCAGGAGATTTTCACATCCCCTGTAGAACACCCAGCAGGTGAGTCTGTGCTAGCTCTTACAAATTCTCAACAAATCATACAAAGCCTCTTCCAGGAGGGATCCCTCACAGGCTGGTGATGCTCTGTATCCCAGGGAGGGTGGTCATCTCCTTCAGAAGCCCATCAACTTCAACCCCACAGGTACTAAAATCTCTCCAGATAATCTAACAGTGATGGATGCAAATCTGGATGCAGCCTGGAGGTTAAAAAGGGCATAATAGCTATGCAAGAATAGAGCAGTCCTACATTTCCAAAGAGTAATTTTGCAATCTAAGATTCATACAATGTGCCTGAATGTAACAGAATATTATCTTCAGTGAAACAAAAGGTTCTATTTTTATAGCAAGTGCCAATAAATATCTCACTGACATCACATAGAGTAGTGGTTTGAAGGGACCTTGAAGATCATTTAGCTCCAGCTCCCCTGTCATGGACCCTTTATACAACAATATTGGTAGTTTAAAGGTCTCTACAGCCTATCTCATTGTCCAGCTCAAAGCTTCTCTGAACTTGTGCATTTTCAATTAAATGCCATTGTGGATATTTTACATTAAATAAAAGAACTATGGAGCTTCTGAGGTGCACTGTGCGCTTGGTATGTAGGTGACATTTTGCTATAAAAAATAATTACCCCTAGGAAACAAAATGAATCAGAAAATACTGGCAAATAACATGCTTCAAACATGACAAAGCTTATTCTGAGGCAAAAATAGTACCAGTGTATTAACTTTGATAATGTCTTTAAATTTCTCCCTAAAGATGGGTTATACATGGCCTCCTTATCCTGCCTTTCCTTGTACTTTCATATGTGATCCATGTGAAATCCACGTAGGCTTGTGATTATGCTGCAATTTTCACACGTACACAGCAAATTTTAAAAACTGTTGGTCTGAACAAACATCCACAAACCCCAATTTTCACTTTTCTTGCTCAGCTGTCACTGTCCACACCAGGTCAGAGGCAGCAGAGCAGCAGAGCTCTTGGCTCTGATTGTCTTTTCCTACAGGGTAAAAAGGGCCAGGACAGGCTGCCTACCTGGGGATGCTGGGAGCATTAAACCCCATCCGGGAGCAAGCCTCAACATGCTGCAAGTTGTGCTAAGGTTGCTAAGTGACTTAAATCCACTGCACAGAATAGAACCATATAGGCTCAAAACAGCAGAACCTGACTTGGTTTCTAGTAACTCATTAAAATGACTCTACAATTCTTTTGATGTTCTGTACTAGTCTGGTCACATTCCTTTCTGTTTTATAGCATGGTAATAACAACATTCTTGTAAACAGTCATATAAACTCTAACCTTCATATTGCTCTCAACAGATGATCTGAAACCATTTTCACATCAGGATTTGGCTTTCTTACCCCCATAAATCATATCCCACACCATCAAAGGAGAAGGGGGAAAAAATAGGGACGCACAAGTTGGTTACTGCTTGGTCACTTGCTCAGGGCAGCCATGATAACCTGTGAAGGCTGAGATTATTTTTATAAATTCATTGTTTAGAGATATTGGGGTTTCCATTCTCTTTCAGAGGAAACTCTGCTGTGAACAGACAGACTCCTGCCTGGATTTTAGTGCCTACTCTTTATTGATTATCAGCCTGTGCTCTCTCCATTATTATAAATACACTGTCATCATCTGCCTGGATGGAACTACAACCTGTGGTAATATTTTCTGGGAGCTCAAGTTCTGTATCACACAGCTGGCAGTGGAGAATTACAGAAAGAGAGGAGGCCTAGGAGGCAAAAGAAAGAAGGCACTCTGGTTTAGCCATGCCTGTCCACTGATAGCGGCAGACAAAGGAAAGACAACTGGCTTTAGCTACAGAAGTGTGCTGCAAGGAGGACAGGCAGCAGTTTCCAGATGTCTCTGGCCAAAGGCTTGGCACTTAAGCATTTGCTCAAACAAAGGGCCAAGGATAAGGGACTGCACCCTTTGCAAACAACACAGCACATGGACGTGCGCTCACATGCAAAGAATTTACACCGGCTGAACAGTTTTCCAGGCAGTCAGTAAATATGACTTATGCCTTCTCTTCCTCCATCAATAGTTTAAACAATCTGGGAGCAAAATGAGATACAGTGATTTTCCCGACACTCTAAATGACAAGGAAAGATTTCAGACATTTTAACACGTCCTCAGCTTGCTTGCTTACTTTTCTTTCCTTCTATTTCTTTCTTCTAACGATTATTTTTTTACTTTTTCCTTATCCCAGACAACTCTGCATTTTCCTTTGGACTGTCCAGTTAGAGCAGAGAAACAAAGTAATATACTGTGAACCTATCACAGAGCATGGAAAAGAAACTGTAAATGCTCAAGTGAACAAACTGTGAGCAATTTCTAAGTAAGCAATGTGCTACACTTCATATCTGCTGAAGGCTGGTACATTTATAGTAGTTGCAATCTGCTGGAGAATTTTTTGCAAGTAGGGGGAAAAGAAAAGGTAGCTAGATTTGACAGATAAATTTTTCACAGTGTTACCCTTTGTTTATAGACCTTCTCTCCTTTTAATGTACCCTAGAGCAAATCTCTGCCTTTTCAAAGGGCCACACCATTGTTCAACTGAAATGCTATTATTTCTTCTCTCAAGTTTGATTAAATTACTTGGCACTCAGACAGGAGTTGATAATAATACAAACACAAGTGATCAAGGTGGCAGATGTGCCGTTATTCTCTTAATGGCAAATAACAAATTCTTCAAACTGGGGCTGTGCAATTGTTGGAGCAGTACAGGGACTGCACAGGGAACATTACAGCGAGTTTCACATGCGCTAATTGAAATGGGATTGAGAATTTATTGGGGGACATTTAAGTAACTGCTTTCCTTAGCAAACACAGCCTGGCTGTTGGTTTGTGGATGGTGTGTGTGTGGAGATTGCAGAGACTGGGGCCAGAGAGGAAAGCAGAGGTTGGAGGCAGCTGCCGGCGCCTGCGCAGCACTGGGGCTCAGCTGCCTTGCAGGAACTTGCTCCCATATCTGAGCCCTGGGATAAAAGGTGTATTTTTAAAGTGTGCTAGCTAAAATGTTTTAATGAACACCTGTTTAAACCCTGGAATAAGCAGCACAAGGTATTTTCTGTTACATGAGCTGATGGAAAAGTGGCTTAATTAGGTGGAGGAGTCCAGGGAAGAGTTAGGACACCCTGGTCCTCTGAAAGGAGCAAGTGGTGAAAAGGGGAGTCCTGCATCTTTCCTGGCAAGATTAAAGTAGCCACCCTTTGAGCCAGGATCAGAAACCAGGGATTTTAAATATATTAACTCAAATGCTTGAGCTAATAAGTTTCAAAATAAATCTTTTCTAGACTACACAAGCCCCGAGGGAAGAGCAAAGAGATTAAGGTAAAAATAGAAAGCATGAAGTGCCTAATAATGAGCCACACCTGTTTAGCAAAATTTCCCTATCTCTGGTCTGGTCTACACCCCGGGTTTGTATCAGTATGACTGGCTTGGCCAGGAAAGTGTTTTTCTAAGGGACTGGGAGGATGAGGAAGTTGCCATGAGGGAGCCATGTGACAGTGGCAAAGGCCCTGAGGGCAACCATGGAGTTGTCTGCAGAAAATGTTCCCCTCTCACTTGCCCCAGTACTGGAGGAGCTTTTGGTTGTGTCATGTGTAGATAAAAATAAGGACTTTTTCAGATGATCTAAATGTGATTTAATAATTTAATTACTTGGAGACAAGTGGTTTTAATTTACTACGATGGATCTCAGTCTTGTTGGCCTCCAGGCTCTATTGTACTGTAAATATTATTACTCATAATAAAAACCAACCTAACGTTTTTTCCCAAAACTCCAGGATTTGGTCTTCAGCTACTGATGCTGGTTCAAACTGGGAGAGGAAGTAGATAAAAAACACCAAAGAAACTTTCTTTGAGATTTCTCATGTTATTTCCGGGACCCCAAAATCCACATAACCTCTGGAGAACTACAGGTTAATAGCCTGCAACCTGCCAGTCTTCTCCAGTCAGTCTTTTTTGTCCATCTTGAGAGTTGTCACAGCATTTGAAGACTTTGCCCATGGCTGGACTTTACATTTCAGTGGGGCAGCCCATGTGTGGGACATACTGGCTAAAACAGCAGGTAACTCATAATGTTACACCCTTTATTTTGGAGTTTTATTGTGGTTTTTTTTTATTATAATGGGCAGGAATACATAATTCTTCATGAAAAATATTGAGATCCACTAAATGAGATGTTAAAGATTAAGGTCTAGAGTAGGGGAAGCTCAGTTTTGAGACCTGAGAATTTGTGTTTGTGTAAAATGAGATTACCTTTCTCCCCAGTTCATGACCAATTATTTATTCAGTAGAACCTTACGCCTCGAGGAGCTACAGGAACTTGGGCATCAAAGTGTCCTGGTTGACATCTTGATTTCACTGAAGTCAGCAGGAGTTTTGCTGCTGATGTCTCCTCCTTAGAGTTTGCCCCACAGCCTTGTCAGAGTGGGCAAAAATCCTGATGGAACAGTAGGACAAAGGCAGTCACAGTATAAATAGAAATATAAATTATATCTGGGGTTAAGAGGCACAGATGGATGTATGGTAGCTTCCATAACATAAAAAAGTTGCCAGAGAGACTTTTTTTCCTTACACCTCCTTACACCTTTGTCTGCGTCTCTTTCTCCTCCCAACTATTTATTTAATATTGCTAGGGAGAAAGGTGAGGAAACATCTATTCACTTATACTCATTTTTAACAGTTCATTACAATATATTCCATAGACTCATCTCAGCTGCCTGTCTGTCTGATCAAGATGGAGATGTAGGCTCCATCAGCAGATCATTAGAATAAATCTGAATTTGGTTATGTGTCAACACAGTGACAAGGCTTAATCCTTCATTTATAAGCGAATTTGGTTACATTTACCTTATTAATACTCATAAAAACCCTACTGAGAGGAAAATAATTGCATTTTTCAGAACACTTTTCTGATGTATTTAAGCTTAATATAGTGTTATTAGAAACCAAATGAGACAAGTCAAAAGTAGAGGAGAGAAGGAATCAGGAAACTGATATGAGTGATTTTTATGCTCCTATTATCATGGCACGTGGCCATTTGATGATTGTTAACTGTGAGATGAGAGCTTGGGCTTGGTTTTGTGAGCAACTGACTGGAGCTGAAGAACCGATCAAAAGGAGAGGCAATTTCCCAACACCTTCTATCTTTACTAATTTTTTCCCTACTGCCCTTTTTTGTCCTTCCTTCCCTTTCCTAGATGCAGACTCCCACTGCTTTGACACCAGCCTTGGAACAGTTGGATTTTGCTATAAACCAGTTAAAGCTCATTAACCTAGCAGAAGTTTGTTTGGTTGGTTGGTTGGTTTTTTTTTTTTTTTTGGTTGTTGTTTTTTTGGTTTTTTTTTTTTTGTTCTGTTTTCTTGTGAGTCTATTTTCTGCCGTGCGTTGAGCTGGCTCAAAGGGTCAGTGACACCAGAAGTGGAGCCAAATTAATAACAGCAGTGAGGGAGGATGAGTGACTGGCTGAGGAAGACAAGGAACTTCTCTATTCTGGTGGCAATGAACTGTCAGTGGCTCCTCCTGTGTCATTAAATTGTAGCTTGAATTTGCAAGTTCATTTCTTCTGGAAAGGTTACTTCTGATTTCTTCTGCACTCTGGATTCCTGTAGATTTCTTCTATTTTGGTGAAATTTCTGCTCATCAGCAAGTGAGAATTTCTGACACAATGTGCTGGGGAGGGGAAAGAGAAGGAGGTGTCCTTTGTGGCTATGTGCCCTGCCTGATCAGCAAGAACATTTAACTGCACCCCAAGGGTCTGGCCCAAGATTACATGGGAAATCTGTGGCAGAATGGAAAGCTGGCCCTCTCTCTTGTAACAGCAAGAAAATTCCTCCAAAATCACAGGATCTTGATGCTGCTCCAGGTAGGATTAGGTGGTATTAAGGAAAGGGATGGTTCCTCACAGATGTAGGATAATCTACTTTATCCAACATTTCAGCACATCCTACTTTCTGCACACCAGAGAATGTTTTAAACTTGAAAGCATGGGATTATTAGACCTATCCATATTCCTCTGTAAAAACGGTTGCTCTGAAAAGTTCTGACCCCAGAATTATCTGAAAATTTAATGAATTTTGCTAAGTTGTCAGCCCGGGGAATGTTCTTTCACAGTCAGTTCTGCAGGAAGAATAGGTGAAAAATTCTTTCCCTCATACCAATTTTGATTTTGCCATATCTTAATTTCGCTGGACACTCCCTACTCCTTAGGCTTTCTGGCAGCAATAATAAATTTTCCCAGCTGCTGCACTGCTGTTGAACCTCGAGCGCCGAGCTCCTGCCTCTTTCCGGGCAGCGTTACAAATCAGGGATCCTGGATGAGCTCCTGGATGCGCTCCTGGGTCCTTCCCCCCGCACTCCGGCCGCCGCCCCCGCGCTCCCATCACCCCAGCTCGGGCGATGCGGGCGATGGAAGCGTTGTTTGTGTCCCGGGACCGGCCGCGGTTCCCGGCGGGAGCGGCGCCCCGGAGCGCGCAGCAGATGGCGCTGCGCCTTTAATTCCTGCGACATCCGCCGCCGCTGCCTGCCCTGCTCCACTCCCGCCTGAACTGCAATAAAACACCCTGGAAAAATAGAAAAATACATGAAACTTATATTTTACTAGATTTACCTATTTTTCCCCCCAAGATTTAACATATCTCCCTTCCTGCAAATGAAAATCTCCAAAGCCCACCAAGACACCATCAACCACCATTTCTGACAATGGAGGCTGAAAAGTACCATGCCAAAAATTCCAGTTTGATTTGTTTTTTTTTCTCTTAACCATAAATCCACAGTAAATATAATACATGAACATAATAATAAATCCCAGGAATGACACAGCTAATTTGGGGTAATCAAAGTGCACTTTTGTAGAGATATTCATAAGATTTATAATTATTTACGTGCTGTCTCCAGGGAACAATGGGAATTGTTAAACAATTTGCTCAAATACAAGCAGGACATGTATAATGTGGGAGAGTAAAAGAGCTCTATTTCCTTCAGCCTCAACCTCTTATGTGTCTGTATTGCTGTCAATGTTCCCATTTCTAGATTATATGTGGAATGATAAGAAAAAAGGGAACGCTTCAAGGGGAAGGGACTGTTCTATCCACATTGTAATTGTCATAGTCCTGCCTTAAAACACAATTTATCTTTATGGCTCGCATAGAAGTAATATATCACCTTGCACAATAAATAGGCAAGGTGAACTTTGTGGTAAAGTTTAAACTTACTTTAACATTTTCTTGGGTTATAAAAGTATGGCACCTTATTTAGAGATTAACACATATCCTTTTCCACACAATATTTTCCATGCCATGGTTCATGAACACCTGCTTTTTATATCTCTTGTTTTAGTGTTGGAGCTTGGGAACTGTCAAAGGAATGAATTGTAAATACTGTATTTTTTTCAGTGTGTGCAGGTTTTACAAACCCCGTTATGTTATGGAGACATCACAGAGAATACATAAAAAGATCCAGAATATTGGAATGAACAAGCCATGGGGCTGGGCCATTGCATTGAGCTCCAGTGTGGCCCATGGAGCTGCATTGGAAGAGCAAAATGTGTCAAGGGCTTGCTTTTGGAATTGGGGTTTTTCTCTCCCCTAGTTTGTCTAGAGAAGGGCATAGGAATTTATAGATAGATTCAAGCAATATATTGATAGACACAAACAATCACTATGCTTTAGGAAGGGAAAAATACCTCAGGTTCTTGCATTCACCTGAATGTCCTCTCTCCTCATGGTCTTGGAAAGCTGGCCCTGAAGGTCACAGGTGGGAGCAGGGCTGTGCCAGGGCTCCCCTCTGCCCAGGGCTGACACAGAATAAGCAATGACCCCATGGTCTGGAAATGCAGCTGCCACTGGCAACAGATAGAGGCAGATTTAGACTTTCACCTGTTTTCTGAAGATTTGCCAAAATTCACCAGGTTTGTCGCTGGAATTGAATGTTTGTTGAGACTGGATGTTCCAAGACTCAATCCTGTGGTTGGCAGCCTGCAAATGCTCCTCTGGAAAGAAAGGAATTCAGGACAAAGCAGTGGGAGTTGTATAGGGTGGGAGCTGAGGCCTGGGGACATAAACCCCTTTGTGTGAGTCCCTTTGGACAAGGAGGTGAGACAAAGCCAAGACACTCACTCCTCTTCACAGACCCTATCCTGACTCAGGGTCCAGGTTAGCACCACTCATTCCTTCCCACTGGGGGAAGGGGCCAGTGAAGGCTGGGAGCAGCTGAGCTCCTGCATCCTGGTAATATTTGGTCAATATTTGGTCAATATTTGGTCCCTCAGACAGGGTTCAGAGAGGTTCTTGTGTGCTGCTGGCACGGGCCATGGCACTGCTCAGCCCCTCAGGAATGGAGAGACATGGAAATGGGGAATTGTGACTCTGAGGGTGTTTTACACTCCTAGAGGCTGATTGCCAGTGCCAAAATCAAACTGCCTTGCAATATCTCTGCACCTAATCCTCTTTTTTTTAAGGTGAGATGTTATACTCCAGCTCATTATACAGGTCTGTCCTTACTCCTAATGAAGCTAATGGTAAAACTCCCAGCAAGAGAAGCCTGTCCTGCATTTAGAAGCAGCCAAGGACTGCTGGAAGCTGTAGCTCAACCACTATATTGTTTGCTATAAAAGAGGAAATTAATTTTTAAAAGGAGGGATAAACTCTCACTCTTTTCAAATTTATTCTTAAATCAATAAAAAAGTTTGATTTTGTTCCTCTTTCTAAATACACACCTCGCACAACAAACATACATAAAATCCACAAATATTCATATACGTGGTTATACAAGCACTGCTTTTACAGAGTTTATTTAAGAAGCTCCAAAATAAACCTAAAGATAATCACACTTGGACCAAAGAGATACTTAGGATAAAATAAAAACACAGCCACAGTAGTTATAGTCTAGAAGTGACTGGGGTACAATAAAGTATAGTCACAACTAAATTATGTCTTGGACTGAAGTAGATACATAGTATTAATTGGATGTAGGCCCTTTAACCTTTTTGCAGGAAGCAAACTTGATATCTAATAATTTTTGTAAAGATGAGCTCTCTGTGCTTCCAGTAATATTTCTGGGCTTTGAAAGGATCCTGACTTTCCTTTCAGATTGTTTTGATGAGACTGGATCTAATATTTCAGCCATGCCAACTGAGCAGGGGAAAGGGAGGATACAGGGGGATGGAAGTTTGATTGCCTTATTCAAAGGTTACAAATACTCTGCTGGGGCTATCTGTTCTCTGCTGTGGATCCCTTCAAGGTATTTTGTTGCTAGACATTTTCATGGATGCGAAATATTGTGGCAGAAATGAGTGTTAGCTAATGATTCAAGTGTCTCAGCTTAGAAAGAAGAAGTAGCTTGTTGGGAAGAAGACAGTGGAGACAACAGTGTTTTACATCATACACAAAACTGATCAAAATTTCATTTCTCTGTTATGTTCACTGCCTTTCATTGCCATTACCTGTGTCCAAAATAAGGCTCTGAATGAATCCTTGTGCTTTTAAAACATACGGAATTATCTAATCCCTCCCTCCAAGAGGTATCTCCTTTTCAGCAAACCATTTCAATTTTACCCCAAAGCAGTGCTGACTTCACTAAGAGTAAAACTCTAATTCAGGGTGACTAACCCACATTTACAGTTTAAAGAAATGGTGTGTTTGTGTGACTTGCTTTTGTTGTCATAGTCTGTTATGAGATGTCAGGAATAGACTTCATCTACCCAAACTCTTGCTCTGAAGAATTTTGGAGAAGCCTGAAGCGCTCCTGATGTGCAGTTTGTATCTGTGTAAAATGATGAAAGATGCCTTTCCTCATTGTGCCTTGCAGAACTGTTCAGGAGGTGATAATGATGAGCAAAGTAGGCACAAGCAGCTGCAGAGATGCTAACAGCTGTCACCACCATTCCTTCAGAGAAGGTCTGGCCAGGGTCAAAGAGGATTAAGGTACATCTTTTATCCTAGTAACTGCACTGGGCTAAAGGAATATACATACTTATGTATATGTCATCTGAAGAGCCAAGTTTTAGCAGCCACAGGTCATAAAAACTGAAATCCTGGACTGGCTGCAGGCAAGGAAACCACCACACACCCACCAGTAGCCTGGATAAACATTTGCTATTAATTTCCTCTTAGTGCAGATGCAGCTTCATCCTAACAGCTGACGTTTTATGAAGGATCAGATTTTGTTTCCTTGTAAAAAGAATTAGAGAAATGCTTAAAAGCCAAAACAAATCTGAGTAGTGGAGGGTGATGACATCTAACAGGTCTGCAGGAAACCACTTCTGCTAAGCTTGGGCATTAATACTCTGTGTATAGGAAGGGAGTTAAAATAACTTTTTTTAGTCTCTGTCATCCCTATCCTGTGGACAGATGTGTCACCAGAGGACAGTCTGGACATGCTGAAGCTGCTGAGCACAGTGGCCTGAGGCTACCTGACCTACAACAGCCACACCACCACCAACTTCTGTGCCAGGGACATCCCCTGGCAGGGACTACTCTGCCAGGCAAGGCACAATGGGCTGGTGAGGAAGAAGAAGAGGGGTGCCACAGTTCCTGGCTCAGGGGATTATTCCCACCTTGTGACACAGATGTCATGTCCTGGGTTTGTGTCACCAGTGAACCTGCTGAGCAGGCATCTGCTCCTTCACCCCAGTTATTGATGAACAGGTTACACAACACTGGGGCCAGTATTGAACCTTGGGGACTCCACCAGTGAGAGGCCTCCAACTGGACCTTGTGCCACTGATCATGACCCTCTGGGATCTGCCATCCATCCAGTTCTCAATCCACACCACTGTCCACTCATCCTGTCCATGCTTCCTGAGTTTGTGGCTGAGGATGTTGTGAGAGACAGCGTTAAAGCCTTGCTGAAGCTGAGGCAGACAACACCCACTGCTCTTCCCTTGTCCATCCAGGTGGTCATTTCATCATGGAAAGCAATCAAGTTGGTCAGGCACGATTTACCTTTAGAATCCATGCTGCCTAATCACCTTGTCATCCATGTGGACGGAGATGGCTGCCAGAATGAGGTGCTCCACCACCTTATCAGGGATTGAGGCTGACTGGTCAGTAGTTCCCTGGGTCCTTCTTTTGCCCTTTTTGAAGCCTGGAGTGACTTTTGGTTCCTGGCAGTCCTCAGACACCTCTCCTGATCGCCACAAGTGATAGCACATGAAATACAACTAAATGTTCTTGAAGCTTAGGGCAGGTGCTGTGCAATCACTCAGTCCTTTACCAGCTGTCAATGCCTGTTTGTAAGTGAGGTCAACAAGATGTTTACTGTATGGTTGAATGGTTTATTTGAAGTAAAGATGTATGATCTTTGAATGAAGATATTAATGATGTGACAAAAAAAATCCTGAAAAAATACTTCTTTCAATAGGATCAACAGTTAAAGTCATGTACTAACAAGCTAGATGCCAAAAGTAGCTGCAAGGAACAGAATAATACAGATTTTTGCTGTAAAAATAGAAAATAGGAAAAGCAATAAATCTGTTAATCTACTCAACTTTTAAAAACTAGATTAGGATGTGAAGTTCTAATTATCTCTAATTATTGTAGCTAATGATTTTCTTAATCAAATAAAATGTTTTTTGAGTTTTACATGTTCTTCCTAAGTACAGATGCTGTTATGATATCAAAACTTGATTTCTGTTTCACTTAAATCCTGTTCCTTAAGTGTCCCATGTGACAGTGCAAGATCTGCTATTAGGACGAATAATAAAACAAAAATTATAGCTACAATTGAAGCTGAGAGATGGATTCAAAGAATTTATATATTTTTTGGTATCATAATTCAAATTATAAACTTCAGTAACTTTAAAACATTAAATTATTTAAACTATTCTTGTAGATAAGACACACAGAGTTAAAAGCCAAACACCAGCCTTCATGAAAAGTGTATAACCTTTATAATTTGTGAGATCAAGCCATGGAAGTCAAAGAATAGCAGAATTAAGGTTACCTTTGCAATCTCAGCTTGGTTACTTTGGGTGTAATGACTGGTTCAGAATTCTTGATTCTAGATCTGTGTGTTGCTCCCATTGCTTCTTCTCTTCCTCTTCAAGTACACAGACTGGGCCATGTTCTGTTAATAAGCAAATTATATTTAATTTTCTTTTTGGCATTCATGGTGTGATCTCAAGTGTTCTCTTGCTCCCTCCAACTAATTCCTGTACTGAATTCAGAATAATTATTTTTCTTAGGCTTTCCTGTAGCTTTCTGCTCTCTGCTGCCTGGGAGTTTCACAAAACATAATGTATTTTTTCTGCAGCAGTCCAACGGATGAGATTTGGCCTTTCCCTGACTGAGGTGAGGCACAAGGCAGGCCAACAATACTTGCTGGGTTTGAGTGCCCAGTTTCTGCTAGTTAGAGTTTGGCTTTGCCCAGCATGGAGCCATATTTTATGTGGGAGTTGGCTGTGAGTGCTCAGCACTTCTGCAGCTCAGAGACCCCACAGAATCCAGCCAGGGACCCAGCAAGCGAAGCTGTACAATTAATAACTGTGAGAGAATGAGCTGGTCAAAATTGCTTGCCTTGCTTTGCATAGGAGATGAGCAGCAGAAATACAACCAGCTCCCAAGGGCAGCAGTGAAACCATCCTCCCTGTTCTGCTGAAGCCCTAGGAGCAGATTTACTGGGAGAGGCTGTGAGCTGTGACCACCTCCTGTTCCCTTCCCTTATGGGATACCTGCAGTCCAGGTCATTCCTGAGGAACAGCTGTGCTGCACTGCATTATCACTGCACCTGAATCCTCTTTTCTTTTTGTGTTATTATGAGATCCACACCCCATGGGCAGCAGCCTCTCTTTGTTACATCCTCCCATCCATCATCAGCGCCGTCCATCTTGTGCCCAGCAGGAGGGAGCAGTATATGATCATGCTATTAAAGATAATGCCTATGCAAAAAAGGGATTGAATCAGGGCTGGAGAGGCAATTTGATTCTGGCACTTCCTCACATCTGATTGCAACGGCAAGATTCTTTTCACACAGTTTGAGGTGTGTAATTTCACATACTTGAGGGTGGGGGGAGGAAAAAAAGTAGACTGCCAAAATAGGCATTTCATTATGCAGGGTCACAGTGAGTCCTAGGAGAGGCAGCAGGGCTGGAGTCTGTGCTGGCCGCTGAAAGCTCTGCTGCTGCAGTTAATAGAGTAGCAACATTAATAATCACCTGATACCAGTGCCCTGCTGAAGGCACTGGGAAGCTTGTTTGCTGTAGGGCAGGCTGGGCAGTTGTTGGTGCATCTTGCAGGTATTTCTGGGCAGCAGGGGATATGCAAAGCCCCTAAATTGTGTTTTCCACTCCAAGTTCAGGAGGGAAGTTTGACATACTATTTTTCTAGATTTTCCACTTTCACTGTGCCACACAAGACTGGGACAGGAGTATTTAACTACTCCTAAATTTGCCCAGCCCCGCAGTTTCCTTCAGGTTTCCCTATTGCTGGGGAAGTCCCAGCCTTCTTGCTCTGCCATCTTTAGTCCCTCACATCTTCTAGTTTTAATGAGGTTTCTCAGCCATAACTCAAGGTTCCCCTCCTCACTGGTCCCACAGCATGTTCCCTCACACACTACTGGCATTGAGCTCTGGCCTCCCCACGTTTGTCTTCTGAAACATCAGGCTGCCCTTAGATTTCTGGCCAGTTCTACGATTTAGTTTCTTCATTTGCCTCTGTCTTCTCCCTGTTCCTCCCCCACTTCTGAATCAGAGACCTATTTCCATATTCTTCACCAAGGAGGTTGAAAGCATGGGCAACCCTGTCCTTTAGTGTGCCCCGAAACGGATGGAAATAGCTTGCAGTTACTCAGAGCAGCAAGGCAGGGTCAGCTCTATCTCCAACCCAAAGTAGCAATGTTGTGGATGTACCTTCAGGGAATGACTGAGGTCTCAGAAGTCCATGGTTCCCGTGTGACCTGTGGTTTTCTAAAGGCTGCAATAATTCCTTGGTGTGGTTTTTGTAGATATGTACAGAGGTAGTAAAGGATGTGTTTCCGGGATAACCCACATCTGAATGCCAAAATTCAAGTATATTTTCCAAAGCATTAAAGTACTGAAAAAAGGAGGTGACCACATGGTTTTAATATGGACAAAGCAGGTATTTTTCTATGGTCTTGTTATTGGCAGTAGGTGAAGTCTTTTGGCTGAAGTTTTCTGAAGAAGATTTTTCAAGTTTAGACAAGCATCTGACACGTCAGTGTTCAGCCAAGTCATCACCTCTGGGACCCTAAAATGGGAATAATTGGGTAATCTCAATAATAGTTAGTGTTTCCAGCAGTGCCTATGAAACTCCTATGCATTGGGGCTTATTACACTCCTCAAGGGAGTGGTCACAGCATCAAACCCGTCTCAGCTCAAGAAACCTGAGTTCTTGGGTTGTCCTGCTCAGTGCCAGGAGTTGGACTCAGTGATCCCGATGGGTCCTCTCCAACTCAACATATTCTATTTATCCTACAATAATCCAGTTTCACATTTATGCAGTTTTATAATAATCTAAATCAACAGAAAAATGGGACGATGGGAACTGTGGAATAGCCATTACATCTGATCAGTAGGGACATCAGCCACGGATAGCAAATGATAATTATGCAAAAATGCTTGTGATTGAGAATGGTTTGTCTGCTTAAAAAATTCACTGAATTTATTTATTTGAATTCCATAAACATTTTTGAGAGGAGTTTTAAACCTAGACTAATCTTTACAGATGCAAACTTCAACAGTCATCCCAGAGCTAGGAAAATCTATTGTCATGCCTGTAAATAGTATCTGCTGATGCTGTTTGTTTCCTGAATAAGTAGCTTGGTAAGAAAGAACACCATAAGCCTAGTAATGGATTTTTCTCCATTTTTAGTCTCAATCACACTATAGTCAATACTACTTAAAATTGAGATGGAAACCTTGTTTATAGGCTGGAAGAGCTAAATTTTGCATAAGGTGTGGATAAAAAGAGCTTTTCAATTGAACAAAGTTATTAAGATCATGAAGCACAGCGTGTCAGCATTTCTCATCCTCACTCATTAAAACACTTACTCTAAGGTGTCTTCCAGGACAAACATGCTGAATGTGTTTGAAGAACTTCACATAAACCCACCTCTTGTTTCTCTGCACGCTGGGAGCATTTTGCATTACCATTCATCTATTTGCCTTAGATCATGAATGATCTGAGGATTCATAGTCACAGTCAAATTATGGTAATCGTACAAACTTCTCACCAGTTAAGCAGCAACAATGGCTCATGTGCATGGCCTTAGCCAGTGGCAAATATAAGGATTTTTCCCACTCTGAAAGAGAGTTACCTGAGATAATGTGCCTTGCAACTGGCTTGGGATCCTGAACCTATGGGGCACTGCCAATTATTTTGACTTGGCTGATGTTAAGAGGCTTTTTAAAGTGAAAGCTTAAAGTACTTTGTGAATCTGATCTCTTTGCTCACTTACAGTCCAGGGTACACGGTAGTCCCACAAGTCTTTAAAACACTGCTCCAAAAGATAGGCTGCTTTATGATAAATTAATGTGAGAACTTTGGAAAATCCTAAATAATTTCTCTGAAATTATGGGTGTCTTATCTATCTCTCTGTAGATGAAAAAATATCTACTAATGACTTTGACCTTTTGCTGACAGTTTTTTTTCTGTTGACTTGAATATTGTGGGAGTGGCAGCATAGTTAAAGTTGGAATTTCCCACCCATTTTTCCACTTTCTCCCAGTAGACCAACAGATGTTCCTCATTAACTTTCAGCAGATAGATTTCTCGTTGATAACTCTGGTTATTTTTTATTGCATGTAGGAAGATGGGAAGTGCCTGCTTTTAAGCACATCTCCATGCCCTAGCACTTCTCACAGAATTTTTGAAAAAGATTGCCATTTCAAAGGACAATGATAAGTCTTGTTGGTTGGGTTTTCAATAGTATACTGAAGTTCTAAAATTAAATGTAGAATTTTAAGAATTCACGAGTCTGAACCATTCCTTGATTTTATTATCAATTATAATTTTATTAAAATTATTTGAAATTTTAATGCTGGAGGATTTTGCAAAATAAAATTTACTGACTCATGTGTTTCTGCATCATATAAGGAGGGTGTTACCACTAGAGATTTCTTCTGCTTGAAACAAGTCCTGTACAGAATCTTTTCAGTGTATCTCTGATCTCAGCTGTGACTTTGCATTTTCTGGCAGTTTTCTTGGCAATGAAAATGCTTCTTAAACAAAAATTTAATTTTGAAGGAGATAAATAACTTTTTTCCCCCTGAAATATTCCATAAGAAGACAAATGTTTTTGTAATAAAATTTAGTGTTTTCTTTCTGTCTCCATTAATGTTGAGCCACATTGAATGTCCTGCCTGTAGCTGAAAGGCTGCTGTCACATTTATTGCATCTATTTAACTTGGGTGTTGTTCATCTGTCTCATCTCCTACATGTAAAGAATCCTGATGGTTCTGGGTCTTCTGTGTGTTATGGAGATGTATAAGCTATAAATGTTAATACTTACCTTTATCTTCCTTCCAGAGCTGTATATCTTCACTGTACCAACAGAAATGCAATCAGCTCTTGGCAGTTTAAATTACATTCAGGGTAACATAGTCACTGCTTTGGCTAATTAATAAAATTACACTATTGAAATGGCCAAAGAAACTGTAATGTTTGATACCTAGTTACTGCCCAAGCCACTGTAAATGAGAAATTACAGTGAATCCCCTATTAAAGTACAAATATATTCACAGAGGACATACACTCTGAGGTCATACCACTACAAGTGCTCAGTGTTAGAGAGGTTGAAGACATGACTGAACATCTCCTGCATGTACCTAATTATCAGTGCCTGTACCAAATGAACATTATGGGTGATTTGAGCTCATCTGTGACAAAGCGTGCAAGTTCCTTCTCTAGACAAGGGGCATGCAAGCAGTCAGCATCAGAGCAAAGTGAGTCACATCTGACATGAGAGAGGCGTTTTTATGCAGAAGCATCCCATACCCAGGTAGAGTTGTCTCAGAAAAACCTTGGTGTGTGTCTCCTCAAATCAGCCTTGTCCTTGTCCTGCTACATTCTCCTGCTTTGGCCATGTCTCTTTAGATTTAATTCTCCCCACGTCCAGGCTTCCAGCTGGAGGCTTCCCTGGCATCTGACAGAGGTGGCCACACTCTGCCCTGGTCTCTAGCTAGCTGAATATCAAGCATCAGTAATAAACACCTGTAACAGGCCTAGTCCTGATCTTTGCTCTTAGTGGAAGGCACTCAAATCTAATGACATAAAACCACTTCATGTTTTTTGTTACATAGGGGAAAACCTTCCTCAAGAAGCTCATAAATCCCTCATTTTCCTCCATGTTTCTTACCCCACCGTAGGTCCCTGACTTCTGAAACCTGTGAGAAAGCAATTTGCTGAGAGGCAAGTGTCTGTGGGGATGCAGGATCATTTAGTTACCACCTCAGGCATTCTGGAAAGGCTCTGCTACACGAGGTGCATTTCAGAGATCTGACTGTGCTAAA
This sequence comes from Geospiza fortis, assembly GCF_000277835.1. Taxonomy (NCBI): domain Eukaryota; kingdom Metazoa; phylum Chordata; class Aves; order Passeriformes; family Thraupidae; genus Geospiza; species Geospiza fortis. Next base: position 1,535,257 of record NW_005054424.1, read on the forward strand.
CGAGTGCTGCATCCCTGCCTCGTAGCTCTGAGAATGTTAGGCAGGTAATTAAGAAATCACACAGCACAGGTGTGCCAGGTGAAGTTTGGTAGCTTGCTTTTGATCTAAATTGAGATGCTCTGGGGATTTAACTTCTTAAACAAAAAGGGCATAAATAAATAATCAGGATTTTTTTTTTTAAGGTTGGAACATGCAGGCTATAAAATTTTGTCTTGGATGTACACAAGTAGGCAATGCTAGAAGATTAAGGCTAGAGCTTTGTTTTACATGGGGGTGTTGTTTTCATTAACTTGGGTCTGATTAGTTTTTTCACTGGGAATTTCCCCACTGATATAAACAGGAACAGTGTTTGGTTTTTGGGAACTCAGGAATAAGCCATGAAAGTGTCTTTAAAACAGACCTCAAAAAACCAACAAACCAACCCAAAACCTCAAGTATTAATTATAACACAGGACTGATTCAAAGCATTTCTTTTTAATATTCATAATTGAAAATGAGACAGCTTTAAAGTCTGTAATGAGTCCTTCAGTGCACCGCACTCTAGTTAGAGCATTATTTCATAGCTGGAAGCCAAGAAACAGGCTGACAATCAATTCTTAAATTATTCTAAGCCCACACAATAGCCTCTTGCCACAAAGTTTCGGCATGGTGCCTATTTTGCTACCATGTGGGTGGGTGAGATTGGGATAAACAAGAACACAACTGCCCGCTTTTGATTTTTCATCTTCACTTGAGTTCAGTCTCACGCAGATGGTTTCTGTAAGTTTGAAATGTTTCAATGCCTCTCTCTTCTTACATGATTCCCCAATAAACGTGAGACAAAAAAGTTATGTAAAAAAGGGGTCTTGTATTTTTGAGTTTGAATCAAAAAATGAAATACCAGGAAATGAGTATCACCCTAAGAGGTTTAGCCTGGCTCTTTGGTCTTCTGAAGTAGGAAAGCTTTCATATACTTTCTCCAAACAAATTGGGTGGCTATCTCTGATCTATCAGAGTGCCCTTAAATTACTTCTTTTGATACCTTGGGGAAGGGAGATAGTGCAGGTGATGTCACAGGGCTCCTTCCAGCCCCACTGTGTGATGCTGGCTCCTCTCCTTTGCAGAGGGAACATCAAGGGAGGGCAGGAGGGATGTGGGTCTGGAGGGGGCTCATGCAAAGCAAAGGTCTTCAGGAGCCTCTTGCAACACTGCAAACATGTGGACAATTTATAAATGTTAATTTTATCCTTGCATTTCAGTAAAGCAACAGACCTGTTCACGTTCTGGGTTGAAAACCCTTTTTATGGAGAGTTTGATGGTGGATGTGATTTACAGCCTGAAGTACAGTACTGGGGGAAAGCTGAGATTGCAGTGTAGCTGTACAGTGCATTCTAGAGAAATGACTGTCTGATGGACACAGGAATGGATGGAGGAGCTGGTCTGGAGCTCTGAAATCAAAGCTGAATATAGACAGTGATGTTGCAGAATATAGACAGTGATGACCCCTGGTTGGGTCAGATAAAGACAGAAACTGAAGTAGCAGAGACCTACCTCCTCCAAACCAATTCTTTTATTTGGACCTCTGCTTTATTTGGTAAGGTTTGGACCTCTGCTTTAACACATCTCCAGCAAGAATTAAAAAAAAAAAAAAATTCTTTGCTGTGTAGTATCCTGAGGGGATAATTCATACCCATACAATATTATCTTACAGTTTCTGATTTGTTTTCTGCTGATATGTCCTCTACTTTCACCCATTAAGCTTTTCATAAGAACAAGGTTCTTCTCTCACTATTATGCTTAGGAAGTCCAGAACATTAACACACATTTCTTCCATCTCTCTCACTCTATCACTCCCTCCTCTTAGCAGCCTTTGTCTAAAATATGGAGATCAAAAAGAAAATATTTTTGTTTATATGCACTTCAAAATATTATTGTCTTCTGAAAGTTAAAAAGTAATTCTCTTCCCCCCCCAACCCCCAAATATTATCTAGAATGAAAGACCTTTTCTTCCATTACCAGCTGCAGTTCAGGGAAATTCTGCTCCCTTCATGCCATCCTTTCCTTCAGTCAGCAGAATACAGAATTTGCCTTTATTCTTTTTTTGTTACCAATAACTCCCTTCCAATTACAAGATGTGTAAATTAAAAAGGGGAGTGTATTCTCAACTAAAGACCTCAGGTTTGGATTTCTCCAGTTGGTGAATTCCCCTCACTGGGCTATTGGGTTTTGTCACTAGAACAAAGATGTTCTGATGTTTTGACTTTTAGGAGATCTGGAATATTAACAGTAACACAGGAATTATGGGGAAATCTGGATGCCGATGTACTTCACTGCGGTCCCAAGCACGAGTACCTCCTGTGCTGCTGCAGAGGATTGTGCATTTACCCTGCTTCTGGCTCCATGAAAGATTAGGTTAACAGCAGTTTCCAGCTAGGGAGACAACCCTCTTCTCCCAGAGCTGAAGAGCTGCTTTCTCTTAAGCAGAGTTTATCACAGTAATGATAAAAGAAGCTGGTGAAACAACTTACAGCACCTCAGCAAAAATAAACTGGGCACACTGGATAGGAATTTGACACATCTGCTCAGACAGATGTTGCTGACCATTTCACCATGGCTCTTCCCATGATTCAGGTCAGTGGATGCAGGGCAGCTTGGGACTGGAGCTGCAGGGAGGAGCTGCACTCTGACTAATAAAGAGTCTCAACAAGTGGTGCAAGTTCAGTCTCAGTGATGAGCTACAACATTCCTGCATATGCTGAAGCCTGGATTTGTGGGCACAAAAGATGGGTCCCAGCTGAATCCAGTCCCTTATTGCTGCCTTCTCATGGCAAGGGTGGTTGGGTGCTCTACTCTTCACAGGGAAGGTTAAAGCAGCCACTCAAATGCACAAATTGCAAGGTTGCATGTTGCAATTGACCAGTTCATAAAAAGGGGAAACCAGAGAGTTTATGGACCCTTATAGACCCATCCAGGGTGAAATGCAGGCACAGGCAGAGCACAGGCTCCTGAGAGCTCAGCGCTCGGGCTCAGGCATGGCAGACTCCCAGCAGTGACACAATCCAATGTCTGCTTGCACCATGGAGCCCAGGGAGTGGCCACAAATTCACCTTTGGACCAGACTCACACTGAGATCCTTCACCCTGCCACCTCACTCTGCTGCTGCTGCAGTGGCAGCATAATTATTGCCAGGAAAATTCCATTTCTTGTCCTGCTTAAACAGCAGGGATTCGAGTCCTGCCAAACACAGTGGGAATTCTCCTTGGTTTCAATGGTCTCTTACATCAGAAATATGCTCAGCAGTTGGAAGGGATTAATCTCCCATTTTGCAGACATCAAACTGAATCTCAAAGAACTTGTGTGACTTCATGCTTTCATTGCAGCACTAGTCCAAAGCTCCCTTTCCCCCCATGAAAATGCTGTTCCAAGGACTGCATAGGCTGGTTCTGAATTTAGAACTTATTTACTTATGAGTATATGAAATGAAGAGGCTGACAGTAGGATCTATGACTCCTTAAATTGTGCATGAATATATGCATCTTACTGTTTTCAAAAATATTTATGCAGTATGAAAGATTAAAGAAAATAATTTAATTGCTTTAAAAATGCAACAATTTATCTTTTGATGTTTAAGTGTGTAGTTGAGCTTTACTTTTAAGTAGGTACTAAAACTAGTTTGCTCCATTTATTTATTACTGGGGCAAATTTGCTACTTTATAGAACAAAAACATAAATAAACAAAATTAGCAAACAAGAAACACAACAAATATATTGCTGACTTATAGTTAGATCTCCCCCAGGTAAAACACTTATTTTCTTCTGTTTTGAAAATGAAATCTTTATCTCATTAGATCTTGGAGGAAAATAGATCTGATACATTTTCTGTAGGTAAAAGGACTTGCTTAATGTGCTTTGTTTATGTTACTGTTTTTACAATAAGCAATAAAATTTATTAGGGCTATTTTGCATTTATACAATCTGTTTGACAATGGCTTTTTAATGAAGTCTTAGCTCTTCTGGACACAGGTTAAGAAAACACAGTACTACAATAACACTGGCTTTGTCAATAGGTCTGAAACATGGGAACATAAATTGATCTAAACCCAGGATATATGGCTATTGATTTCAGTTGCAGACCAAGAATTGTGTCTTGTATTTATGTGTTTCTACACCCTAATTTCCCTAATTCCTCCATCAAAACACTTCTCTTGTCCCTCCATTTTCTGGGGAATGTGGACATGCTTGGAGCTGTACCCAGGAGTGCTCTTCCTGTCGACTCCTCCTTGCAGTGTCCATGGCTCAGCAGCCTGGCAGCTCAGCACTATGAAAGATCTAATCACAGGGCAAGTGGGGAGTTCAGAGACAAAAGATCATATTTGGAATTACATGCAGAAAGAGACTGAAAGCAGGTGCAGGCTCCTAAGGGCTGCAGCAGAGCAGACCTTGGTAACCCAGGCGGAAGGAGCCAAGGGCACAGACAGAAGAGCTCACATGTGAGGGGCCTTGTCTTCACTCTGTACTGGACAGAAAGAGAGCACAGGCCTCACTGTATTTGTCAGAAAATCCATAATTTTTTGGTATTTCTGATATTTCTGTATGTTTCCAGTTTTGAAAACATGGACTGACAGAGGAGGGACAGCTATCAGGAAAAGGCCAGTTGGTATGTGCCATTGGGCTGTGCCTTGGTTGGTTTGTGCCATTGGGTTGGATCATTTCCCTGTCTTTTTACAGATACCAAAGAGAGGAATCTTGCTGATGCATGGCACTACAGTCTCTGGACACAGACTGAAGAGAGAGCCAGCTCTGCTAAGTCCAGTAAACCAAGACCTGAAGGTAATCCTACATCCATTGTTGTCTTTGTGGCTTGTTTGCTGAGGAGAGTCTTGCATGGATCATAAATGTCCCTGCACATCCTTCCCTTGAACCAGATATCTGCTTTGGATGACCTCTAGGCATATTTACAAGTACTTTCAAACATTCTGGAGCATAAGTAATGAGATTAGGGTATTATTTATTGGCTACCTTTTGTAATTCTTATATAACCTACGATAAACTAGTGGTCTAGGTTGTCTAATGAAACAGCAGAAAGTGACAACCAACAGCACCATATCCTGCAGCAGAGCATTCCTTCCTAGTATGGCAGGTTGGAAAATCATTGTGCAGCTCTTTCCACTCAGGGATTGGGAGTGTGTCAAGGAGTTTTGTGCAGCTGTGAGGTGGAATACTGCATCTTATAGTGAACTGTTAGAGATATATTTATATATATAAATTGTCAGCCGCTGGGCGTTTGTTAGATTAATGTCCTCTCCTTAACATGAGTGCATAGAAGGCAGACATGTGATTATGCAGGTATGGTAATTATCCTTCAAAGAGTTGGAAGGCTTTGACGTAACCTCTGTGTCCCAAATGTGCTGGTTCCAGCACTCCCTAGAGGGAAGAATAAGGACTTGAATCTGCAAGCCTCTCCCATGTGACAATCTGGTGTTGTTCCTTATAAAATCTGGCAAAATTGTAGATGACAGTAACCTTTATAAGCATGAAAATGACTTAGCAGAGTTTGGCTTTTTTTCTCCCTGATAAATAAATTCTCTGATGTGCTGCTCCAACATGCAGAGACATGCATGAACTATTGTAAGTACTCCAATTTATAAATGCTTCACAACAGGCCACAACAAGCTAGCATCAGCTTTTAAGTATTTTAAAATTATTTTTTACATGTCTTTACAACATGTCATAATGCATCTTATAATAAAGCAATTTCTCTGATGAATATTAATTATTACTTTCCAACTGTATCCACAGTGCAGTGACACTTGGCTGGGAATATGAGGGCTGAATTGGCCTCACACAAGTTCACCCAAAGAGGAGAGCCCATATTTCTGCATCACCATTCCAGAATTTGTAGGCAAAGACAACAGACATCCAGCATCCAACATTCCTGGATTTTTTCAGTTATTTTGTTTGGAACAGATATCCACTCTGTTTTCCCTACCCCATCATCATTTTAACTTGCATTATTTTGGCCTTGTTTTAGGTTGAAATAGGTGTTTTTGCCAAGAAAGCAGTCACCTGGCTCACTAGAGCTGATCTGAGATGCATTTTTTGGTCTATGTCCTCACATCCATCATGGAAGATTAGTTCACAGTTGAGTAGTTCATGCCTGGGTCTTTTGAGGGAGAATTATCACATGTATCAGATGTATCAGGTTATTAAGTTTTTCAAGTATTTTTCCATAAAGGAAGCTGTTAGGAGCCTGAGGGCACTTTACTGGTCCAGCCCAGCCTCCACCCACCCCTGCCCATGGCCCAGGAGCTCCACCTCAGCTCAGCCTGGGGCTGTCAGACCCTTTCCCAACCATGCCATAGGAGTGAAATCTCCAACTCTTTCTCTGACCCCATGTTCTTCTGCTCCTGGATGGATGCCTTGGATGATCCCTGCTCCATGCCTTGGGGTGTTGGGGGCTGCTAACAGACCCTGTGGGACTGGCACCACTGAGGAGGAATGGGACTCTGTTGGATCCTGCTCAGCTCCACAACCCCAACAGTGCAGAAGCATCCAGATTTTGTGGCATTTTCTAGAAAGAGCAGCAAGCATAGTGCTGAAGTGCTGAAGCATATTCAATAACATTAGACTTGTTTTCCAAGCTTTCTAGGGACGCAGAGTTTCTTTCCCAAACAGAAACATCTACCTTTCCCCAAGCCCCTCCCAGGTCCGTGCCTTCTTTGTGTACTTTCGGGTCTGGCTTGTGTTCCTAGGAGTGCTAAGGCTCATCAGATTTTGTTGTGTGATTCAAGTGGAGTTTTGCCAAGAAGAAACATTAATTTTAGTTTCTAATCATCAATAAGAACAGGTGTGGCAGGACACCTAAGAATCAATTGATCTGGGTTTTTATCCAGCAAGAATGTACTTTTTAATATGATGTCATACCAAATCCAGACACCCTTTTCTTTTTGTTTTCACAGAAATCCTTCCCAGCTGCCAGCAGACAAAGTCCAATCCCTTTGTACAGTGAAGGTGCTGTGAACTAATGTTAGTGTCAAGCCTCATTGTCTACATCCAAGGAGAAAAATGTTAAGTTTTCAGGATCAATGAAGATCGTCTACTTTCATGATGCATTGTTCTCACTAACAGTGATGTACGGGAAGCACCTGAGAGTCAATCTGGAAACTTCTTTGGCCAGGACACAACAATATCTCTTGGTTGTTGATGCGTGGTCTGGCAGCTGTTGCTGCTAATCTGGTTATCAGGGCCTGCAGGTGTATCTGTATTTACACAACTGGCTTCTAAGGACCTACATTTATCAAGTCATGATTTATACTCCACAGATTGCTTGGGTTTTTAAATTCTTTTTTAATATTTTTTATTGAACACCAAGGATAAGAAAGAATGAGGGAAGCCTAGCCTTATTTTCATGTAGGCTCAAGGTTTATTAAATTCCCCTGCATCAGTTTACATTCCTGGATGTTGCTGTCTGTGCTGAGATGAGTCAGTGAGGAGAGCTGGCAGCAGTGTGAGGTTTAGGTACCACGCACAGCTGTAGGACCCACTGGAGCTTAGTTCTGCATGGGGCCAGTGCCACATGCTGCTGCTGGGTGCTGGCTGAGAGGATTTGGGTGCTAGAGGCTGTGAATTTGGATCTCCTGCCTTCATGACCTGACATGGAATCTCCTCCTGGCATTGCCTGCGCCAGGAGCGGGTGCAGGGATGGTGCTGTCAGGATAGACATGCCCACTGCAGTGCCACCAGGGTGCATCCAGAGAGATCAACTTCCTGCCTTTCATTCCATGCTTTTCTCCCCTAGATCATAGGGAAGGCAAGGGTGAGTCTGGCAGACAGAGCCCTGGGCAATGGTTCATTTGAGGAGTCTGCAGGGTATACAAATGAATACACCTCTTGTGTTATACTGAGTAACAAAGCTACTGCACACCCTTTCAAATGCCACTAAGTTTTCAGCAGCAAAGTGACTCTCCGTACTGTGTTTAGGATTTACCAGGCATAATTACTTACCTGTCAGCCCCATTAACAATGTATTCTTCTCCTGCCCCTGAAGCATCTTCCTTCAGCCCTAAGGTGAGATGTGAGGTTATGGTTCTGGCTAAACTTTCACCAATTTCATTAGGTACCCACATGCTCCACAGATCACTTGAGATTATGACTGAAATCATGTCTCTTGGAATGACAGAGTCATGATCCATTTACCTGTGTAATGTGAAATTATTGTCCAAAGACACTGCCTTTTTATTGGTAGTTTTTGTAACATAATTTTTTTGTTTTGATGATAAATTCAATTGCCCAAACACTTCTTGGCAGGTGTCTGTCTTTCATGTAAAAGAGATCATATATTCATTCATCTTATTTTAAGTGACCTATAGACATTTTCATAACAGAACAGACTCACAGCCAAGGTTTGGAATATCACCAGAATTTTTCTACCTCTCACTAGTCCTCTGAAGTTCCTTCTTTTACTTTCCCTTATTGAATCTGTCACTGAAGACCTGGACACTTTTATAATTGAGAAGAACATTAGTGGTGACTCTTCCAAAAATAAATGTTCATAAAAATGAACTAACAAGAGCCAAGCAACATCAAGCAGAAATATTGCAGTGGATGCTAGAATCCATCCCAATCCTCTGCTCTTCTTGGTATTCAGCTTAAACCAGAAATTATGTCAGCACTTATTCACTTCCACAATATTCCAATTTTGCATTGCTGCATATTTTAGATGTAAAGAGAACTATTGATTATTTCAGTGATGGAAAAGAACCCTTTTAAGGGTTTACCCGTTTTATCTTGTTTGTGGTTTCTGGTGAAGTTCTCAGGTCCAGCCCAATGGAGATCTCAGAACAACCTTGTGGCTGCTAAGTGAGGTGGGGGAACATGTCCTTCTTGATTTCAGTCTAAAAGGCTCCAAAACCTGGAGCTTGATGCTTGTGGGGCACAATCCTCTGCTTCAGATGGAGCAGCTTCTGTGAGAAGGACTGACTCTGCTACTGCCCAGTCTTATTCTTGAAGATGGCCCTGATTAACCTGTTTTCTGTGGTGTGGGGAGTCAGAGGATTATTTAGGAAAGAGAGAGGATTATTTAGGGAAGGCATTGTTCTCCAAATGTCTGCCTCTTGGGGACCACATTGATTTCTGTTTTGTAACTTGTGAAAAACCCAGGATGTGGGAGCCTTCCTGGATTTTATTTTATGATGCTGGGAGGTATTGGTGGAGGTCGGTGATTACCTGCTTCGAAGGCTGTTGTGGAGTATCACAATGTAACAGCCCCTCAACAAGGCACATCTATAGGGACAATACACTGGGAGGTGTTTCTGGGCTGGGAACAACAATAATTTGATAATGAACTATTTGGGATATGATTTTGCTGAAGATATTCATCCCTGAGCTATGGCTCTGTTCCAGGATAATGATAACAGCATAATGACTGTCACTTAGCAGAAACTGACTGTGAGTCAGAGGATAAAACCATGCTGTATGTGGGCAGCTGTAATTCTCCTTGAACCCCTGGGTCTGGGGAATAGCTAGAGCTGGACACCTCTGGAGGTCAATGAAGAGGTGATCTGGAAGATCTACTGAGATCTAAAGGAACTGCAGTCACCAGGAAGCAGAACGTGCAGTATTTATTAGAGCAAGAATCTCTTAACAGGAGCCCAAGTAGATAATGGGTTTTACAAACTTCTACTGATTCCTGTCACTGTGTGCACAACACATACTCTGAATTGTTGCAAAGCAGTTTTTGCACTGACTCATGATCCTCAACATAAAGACAGAGAGATCATTATATTCATTTGTGTATGGGACAAACTGCTACTCCCTAACATCACAGAACTCTCTGTAAAAAAATAAAAATCACATACTGACAGAAGTATACAAAAAATCAAGGTAATATTTTATTGTAGTGTTGAGCCTCATTTCCGTAGCAGAGTTCCCTCTTTCAGCTGAAATGGGCCATTACTATAATACACTGCAAACTCTACAAAATTTCAAGGGAAAATAAAGGGACATTGTCATCATGTTGTCCTTCACTAACAAAAGTTACCTCCACTGTTTAAATAATATATTTTGTCTTTGGCTCCATGCATTATTTAATAATCTTGGAAACTTCTATGACCTTTAAGCAATAGTAAACTGTGATTGCTTGACAAATAGGTCAATGTTTGTATAATAGTTGTGTCTTTGGAGGTACAAAAATATTCATCAGAATGCTTTGACTGACTTCCCCCACCCTTCCTTTCCTTGGCAGTTTTCCCGCAGCATTGCCCTTTGTTAAACATTATTCCACTTCAAGGGTGTTTGCAGGACTAGGAAGCAGGCAGTATATTATGGTCCTTGAAAACACAGAGTGGGGGAGGTTCTGTATCTCTGAGACACATTCACACATGCACACACATATATGCCGTGAGTAGCTGTTACTGCTGGTAGAAATTATGTATTAAAATTTCAGTGAAATGGTTGGTATCTTGTGTGCTAGGCACCTTGGTGTAGATACTTTGGATTTGCTCCTGGTTAACATGCACCCTGTTTTAGGGGAGTGATAAACTGGTATTTGCTGTTTGAAGGGCATACTTGAAAGCAAGGAACTGAGTTTGAACTTCTGGTTTTATTGTTAGCAGTGCTGGTTGCAGGGCCAGTTAAGCAAACATGTGGGCTCCTGCATGCTCCTCAGCAATACTTAAAGGGAAAGTTGTATTGACACATTCTATATTACTTCAATTTGAATTAGGGTGATCATAAAAGTCAGAAGTGGCCTCAAACAAGAATATTGAAGCATGCAATAACTTTGCTCCATGGCATTTTATATGTAAGTGTCTGTTGTTTCACCATTGACTGCTGGATGTTACATGCCTTAGTGATATCTGTTTCACACTGGATACTGTGCCCCAGCATTGCTGCCTGAGAAAAATGAAATACCAGTTTCATTTTAAAAAAACCAGGTGTTTTTCTACTGCAGTGCAATACACACACACACAAATATAAATATAAACACATATTACTAAAATATATAATGCTTTGAGAGATGGCAAACTTGGAAAACAGCTCCAAGTTTTTAAACACAGCATTGTAAATATTCTGCCTCTTTTAGTCTCTCTTATGGTGCAGAGTTGTGTTTGTCAACATGCAGTTTTTGCACTCAAAAATTTTGCCACACCACCTGCTTCTCAAAGAAGGAATCAGACACAGAGCATTTGCTATTTGCAAATGTCTTTAATTGCAGCTGATAAGACATTTCAAATCCCACATGCTTTTTGAGCATCAAACAAAAGGCTAAGAAGATGCTTTTGATAACTTTTCCAGAAAGCAACTATAATACTTGGATTTCAAATGGGGTTGTGGACTGGTCCACAAGCATCAGGATGACCATAATTTTGTGTGCATTTGCCCAGCAGCCATCTCTAGGTTAAGAGTTGAAACCCATTTTGTGCCTGGCTGGGGTGTGTTATGGTATATCTGAGGTCAAGGTCTGGTTTAACAATGAGGAAATCTTTCTAGCTTGGGGGAGGTTACATATGCACTTGGCATATTTGAACTAAAGCATCTTTATCTGTTGGGGTTTTTTTGCAGAGGCAGGAGCTCCCAGCCCTTTCAACTCCGAGCAGGGTGGAAGGAGCTGTTGGCATTTCGGTGCCATCTTTGAGCTGGGTCTCAAGGATAAATTCCTGCCCTCTGCTTGGCTTGCACCATTATCAACACTGTTACTGGGACACTCTCTGAAGTAGCTCTGAATCAGTAGTTCCCCATTAATTAATTAGTAATCCTCTCTCTGAGAATACTGCCAGGTTACAACAGACACTGATAACTCCTGAGTATTTATTGCATTCAATAAAGAGAGGCTTCAAAGAATGTGCCTGGTAGTGAGGTGTGGGCTCTTTAATTATTTCCAGTGTTAAAGCTCTGAAAGGACGCTGTAAGGGTTTTCTTATATTTTTTCCTTCCCTTGGACAATAATCAGTTTTAAAATATTTATCTTTATTTAATCTTTAACTTTGGGAAAAAAGTTTTATTGTGTGTTCTAGATTTATGCTTTGGCTGGCAGCAAAGCAGAACCACGTCTTAGCTCTCTTAAGATCTGAAATAGAAAAAGTAACTCAGGTAAGTGCTCTGTTGGAGTTGAGGTTGGGGTATATTAGCACAAGAAAATTAAACTATATATTTATTCATTAGCAGTGACTTCAAGCTGCAAATTATATATAATTTTATAAAATACACTATTCTAAATGTTTGTTGAAGACTCAGCCAGTATGAGATAAAGGATCTAGATATTTTTGTTTTCTTTTATCTCAAAATTGGGGTTAAAGATTAAAGAATAAAAAAAATTTCAGGGGAAGATCCCCAAAGACACAGACAATCTTAGACAACACAGCCTCTCTAGTAAAAAAGCAGAGTGTACAAAGTCAGGTTTGGCAGGGAAAAGAGTTGTTTGCAAACAGTCAGAAATGTTCTCCTGGGTGTCACTTTTTATGAGAATCTACAGTTACTGAGGATGCCTACACTTACAAGAAAATAAGATAAAATACATAATAAAATACATAAAATACATAATAAAGTAAAAATAAGACTTTTAATAATTGCTCATTGGAACAAAAGTGAAATTTTATAATAAGGCATTTTTCATCTTCCTTCTCTCCACTGTTCTGGTCTGTGATGTTTTATTTCTCTGTCTTTCCCCACTTTTCCTATTTTCATTCCTTTGCAGTTTCTATCATTTCTTCTCATTCTTTTTCCCCAATCTTCATTTAGATTTTCACTTTCCCCACTCATCCATGATGTCTTGGAGCTGCTCTTTTTCACCCCAGCCAGGATTGCCTTTTGCCCATGGGCAGCTTGTCTAACTCTGGGGCAATATTTCCAGTGTTAAAATGGTGAAGCTGTGTGGAATTTGTTCCTATGTTCTCTTTCCAGTTCCTGTATATCCCAGAGGCCTTTCCAGAATTTCTCTTTCTCAGCACACCCTCTCATTGTCCCTTGTTCCCTGACCATGCATGTCCTGTCTGGCCATTTCTCCCTCATATTTTTTTCTTTTTTTCTTCTTTCCTTCTCCACCCCCTAATCCACAAATGCAAACTCTTATTTTTATATCAATTAGAAATATTGTGGTAAAATTTTCCTAAATTTTACAGCTTTAAGCAGTGTAACTTCTCTTTTGTATATTTCTATTCCCTGTCTTTTCTGAATGAGATCCATTTTCCTATGGTAATTTTAATTCTTGGGAGTAAATTATTATCCCCTCCTGAAAAAAAAAAAAACCAACAAAACAAACCACAAACAAACAAACAAACAAACAAAAACCAAGCAATTTTTTTAGCATCTCTGAAACTAGGGTCTCTTTTTTCATTATGCTTGTAGAATGGATGTTAGGACACTGGCGTACAGAGACTTTCTGATTGACATTTCCATTTTCTCTGGGTGCTTTTATCCTTACTTCTATGATAAATGATGCATAGAAGAAGGTAAAACAATCTTTCAGTTCAGTAGAAAAAGCAACTGCTGCAGTGGGATCCTGTTTAATGTATCTTCAACATTGCCTTATCATTATTTTTCTTAATGAATCATAAAATCATAGGATGGTTTGGATTGGAAGAGACCTTAAAGATCACCTTTTTCCAGCTCCCTTCCATGGTCAAGGACACCTTCCACCTGACCAGGTTGCTCCAAGCCCCAACCAATATGGCCTTGAACACTTCCAGGGATGGGGCATCCACATCTTCTCCAAGTAACCTGTTCCAGTGCCTCACCACCCTCACAGTGGAGAACTTCTTCCTTATATCTAATCTAAATTTAATTTAATCTAAATTTAATTAAATTCCTAGTGAAGCAAAGTAAAATTTTACCAGTTCACAAAAGTAAAATGGCACCTAAATCTACTGCAAAATAAGATGTCCCATCTTTGCAAGCAGTAATACCAACATCGAATGGGTACTGTGTCAGCCCCAAACTCCTACAAAAAAAAAAGTGGAAAAGTATTTTCATTATAAGATAAATTTCCAAAAGAGTTAGATAGCAGTTTTATTAAATTAGCTAACATTGGAAGAGTGGGAGGATAGCTCTGAGAGTGTTTCAGGGGAGAGAATATGGTGTCCTCCTTTCCAAGCTTCAAGTCCCAGCATGTCCTGAAATTCACAAACCAGTTCTGCTCTGACAAGGTGCAGTGACCTTGTGGAGAAACAGCAGTTTGTCAAAAGGAGCTGTTGATTCATCATATTTAATACCAGCCTTCAGGATTCCAGGAAAATGGGTGCACAGTGAAATATCAGTTATAGCTTTTATGAGTAACATCTTTAATGTGAAAACCATTGCTTTTTAAATCCACCATGATTCATGCTAATAAGTGAATATACCTTAAGCCATCAGTATTTAGCATACAGGATGGCAGAGAACAGCTCAAAACCTACAGTAACTGAGCTGAAAGAACTAATTGAAAAATCATAACAAAGCAATAAATGTTTAGTATGTGATGGATGTGCATCAGGGCAATGAAACATTGGAAGCAGAGAATGACATTTTTCTGACGTATCTGATATAAGAAGTTGATCACAAGAAACAGTAATGAAAAGAAAATGCATTTTTTTCTCATATCTGTATTACTGCAAATTGCTCTGCTGTGAAGGAAAATCAATTGGGATTGTGGCTATTGAGTGCTTTTTAATAACGTGCTTTTATACACAGCTTTTTGGTAAGCATTTCTCTAAATTCAAACATCTTTGTAAATCTCCTATGTGAACTATCTTATAACTTAGATATGATTCAAGTTATGCTTGTAAAATCTCCACTTAAAATGAATCTCCATGTGACAGGTAATTGGCTTCAGGCCTGGTTTTTGTTATTGATTTAACTTAATGCCAATGTACACAGGTGTGTTGGCGGGTTGTTCAAGCTTCCAAGGCACCCACATTTGGCAGGACAATAAATTGTTGCATAATAAGATTATTTTCCCCCTTCAATCTTGAATCTTTTCAAGAGTTGTATTTTAAACCTTTGTAGGTATGTACGTGGGTGAGAGAAAAATACCCAACCGTGTTACCATGAGGCATGTTTCAATTTATCGTTTGAGGCGCTCAAGGAAACAGCATCATGTAGATAAGATATCTGCAAATATATATATATATATAAATGCCAGCTGAACAGAAAAAAAACCCCAAACTCCTTATATAAATTAGCTTGTTTCCTAATTTGTTGGGTTTTTTCCATGATATAAAAAATTTTGACATTGTTGTCAGACAAAACGGGTAATTTTAGAAATACAGCACTGAAAATATTTGCTGTTCAATGTGCTTTAAATGCAGACAGCAGATGTGATTTGCCCTTGCACACAGAAATATCTGCATCACAGACATCCAAACGGAGGCCTCATTTGAATACTTTGAGCAAAATCCTGGCTCTGTTGAAGTTGATGGGAATTTTGCCATTAATTTCAGTTGGGCTTCGGCTTCCTTCTCCAGTGATGAAATGTGTGGCAAGGGAGGTATCCTTGAGGAACACACAGACTTATATGGGAAGAAAATGAATAATGCCACAGCAGGTCACAGGTAATGCAAATTCTTGGGAGAGCTGTGACCTTGGAGGAAAAGAAGCACTGCTGAGAATGCTTTTTTGCAGAAAGGTGGGAGGAGATTTCATGAAAGGATGTGGAAGGATGTGTTGCAAGTATAGCAGGTAGCATGATTGAACGTGTAAAACGGTGAGGAGGAGAAAACACTTCTACTTTCACAAGCCTGAAGAAAAGAATGAAGTGTTGTTTCCAAACTTTAGAAGAGTATGAATTGGGGGAAAAGCTTTGTGATGGCTCTTCTTTCATACAGATGTTTCTCTTGGGCTTAGTTCAAAAGGAAGGATTTATTTAGCTTTCCAGATTTGTCCACTAATCTCTGTTTCAGAGGAAAGATATCCATCCCCTCACAAGGAGAAGGCCACATCTGAGAAAGCCAACTCAGGACAGGAGTGAAGTGCTTCACCTGGATGATTCAGAGCAGCTGTGTTGCACTGCAGTAGGCATTCAGTCAATCCCTCTCCTGGACCAAGAGCTGCTTTTTTTTTTCCCTCCTCTTTGAAGAAATATAATACTGTCAGCAAGCTAGTACAATAGCAAAGTCCCAGTGATGGTTTTGGAAGTAACATTGTTCCTTAATATTTTTCCACAGTGATTTCAAGGAGCCATCCTCCACAGCCTGGGCTAGTTTAATAGAGGTGCATTGGATACTGCTGGTAAATATATAGCAATAATACATAATTGCAGATCTAGTATATTTTATAATGCTAGAGCCAATCCATTGGCTAGAGCCAATCTTGGCATAAGCTGCAATTACTTCAAAGGAGCATTTGCAAGCATTATGGCAAATTGTGCTCTGAGATGCCTTAGGTTAAAAGTCATCAACACCTTGGATAAGAAGTTGTCTGGGTCTGTAGTGTGAAGCAGATGATACACATCCACTAAAAATCCTTATGCAATATTTATGAAAAGCTCATTGCTCTGGATTCCCACTAGACACTATTTGGAAATTAAATAACAAATGTCTTTTATCTCCTGTTTAAATATCTGAATATTTTATTGCAAAGTGTATGGTGATGGATTAAAACATTCCAAATCAAAACCTTGTCAACACAGATGTTTGTTTTAATTTAAAGGAGAACACAAACTGCTCAGAAATCCCCTCTCCTTTTCTTTGCAAATGTTTCCACCTGAAATATGACAATCTGGAAACAAGATGCTGTGCATGTTTACATGTGAAAGATGAGGATGATGGAGGTTTGTACCTCTCAAGGAGATGCAGAACAAAATCAGAGCCAGGTCACTGCTTTCAAATGGTTTATTAACCTTGATAACCAGGGCTGGGAGAAGCAGCATCACAGATGGAAAATGGTCCCAGGTGCTGTGGCCACAGCAGAGAGGCAGGTACTGCCATGTGTGCTCTTGCAGACACTGTGAAGCCCCCTCTCCTCCCCTCCCCTCCCCTCTAGTTTAAAACAAAACAAAACCAAACTAAAACAAACCAAATTTTCTTCAGTGCACACAAGAGAATGCTTGGCATCTGCTGCTGAGCAGCATTCTTGCTGTGTTTCACTATCTATCAAATGGCATGCTCGTCCCCTGCCAAGAAAAATACTTGTTCCCAATACTAATCATGCTCCCTGACTACCCTCTAGTGTATATTCTTCCAGGACTGCTATCCATCCATGCAGCCATTTGAAAGATATTAAAATTATGATGAGGAAATCTCTCACCTATTGTGCTGGCAAGAGCTGGGATATGCTCCAGAGGCAATGCCTACTATTCCCAGAGAGAGGTCCTTATGTCTCTCTTTGTCCAGGGCCCCATCTAAAATAAGAGACATCATTGCAGACCCTCCATGGGGAGTTGCTGGCAGGGCTCTAGTTTAGGGGGAAGATTGTCCAGGTACAAACTCTTGGAGAAATGAAAAATAAATTGATGAAAATAGGAGTAAATAGATCCCAGAGCCTCTTGTGACTGTAGGCTTAAAAGGAAAAGGGAAAATGTCATTGCAAAATACCTAAAGATGTTTGAAAGGCAGCAGCTGGGAACCCAGTGGGAAGGTTTCTCTCTTTTGCTATTTATTTGGTGAGATTGACCCACTGTATCCACACAGGCCCCAGCTCCTCAGCTACAACTACAGGATGCACCCCTGGTCAGATCCTTCAGGCAGTTTCTTAGGATAAGATTGAGACTGTTCTCATCAGCCTCTGGAGTTCCTGAAGGTGTAAGTAATTTGTTCCTCCACCTGAGAAATTGCTGGGGATTTCTCAAGAAGAGAAGTGCTTGTTTTCTGATCTCTGCCTGGAAAAGAAATTTCTTGGTCCTGCATAGTTCCAAGAATTAAATCCCTTACATAATCTCTAAAAATATGAGATTTGGGCCCCTTCCTAGCAGAAGGCTACTTGTGACTGCACCAACAGGTGCCCTGGGACACCTCTGCAAACTGCTGCTGCTGAGCAGTGAGCAGAGAGCAGCCAGGAACCTCCTCACACAGAGCTGGCCACAGCTAAACCACCTTCATTACAGCGAATTCTTCAGATGTTTGCACTGCAGAGGGTGGGATTTGTGTCATTTATCTTTCAACATCTACAAAGTAGAGTCTACCGCTGTGCTAATCACTCGGGGTTCCCTTTATAGGCAAGGAAGAGCAATAAGTGCTTTTAAGGTGCAATTTGCCTGGCTCATTACAGACATTTACTTTGGGATGACATGAATCACACCCAAGGTTCCTACAAGTGCAGCCTCTGAGGTTCTCACTGACTATACCCTCAGCCTGGGATGTCTTAAATGGACATTATATTTATAATATATGTAATTCACATTATATTTATAATAGATGTAATGCACACATTTGTGTCCCTCTTTTTTGTTAGGTGAGAAACTCCCTCTGCCCATTTCAGACCCAGCTTTGAGCACAGTTTTGTGGGCAGTTTCTGCAGAAGTAGACTGGAGCAAGCAGTGGATCATCCTCATTCCATGAGGTAGAAGAAACATCTTTGTTCACAGAAAGATCATTTTTCACTAAATATACAAGGATCAGATACAACAGCCACATCTTCCTGTTCCCATCTCTCTCTTCCATGGAGTGGGAGGAGAAGAGATCATAAACATTGAAAGTTTGGGTGCCCCTCTTTTGGAGGAAACTTTATGTGCACACAAACATATCCAAAGGAACAACAAAACATAGACATTTCCTCAGGAGCCCAAAATGTTGCCTAGGAAATGTTTGCAATGAATTATTACTGTTATTTTTAATTTAAACTGCACCATGACTGTTCATAATTTTTAATATGGTGGTGTTAATGAAATCACGAAAGTTTAAAGATATGGTAGGGCAAGATATATATATATATACATATAGATAGATAGGTAGATAGATAGATAGATAGATAGATAGATAGATAGATATAGATAGATATAGATAGATATAGATATATAGATATAGATATAGATATATATGAGGAATAAATAGATTTTACTGTCCTGATTGATGCATTGGGAAGGCAGACAAGCTTTAGGAACGAGGTCTGTAGGTAAACAGCAACAGGGAGACTCTGACCTCAGAAGTAACTTAATGGATAGCATAAACTCCACAGGATTGGAGAGAGTACACATTTCTAGGAGGTGTTTATCATAGGAAGTTTTTAACAGGGACAACAAATTGATATTGGCTCACTTTTTGGCTTTTAAAGCTGTGAGGTGAATTAATTTTCCTGTATCTCGAAAATATTTTACATTTTGAAAGTGTTCTTGTCTGAACTGCAATAAAACCAGAAATTGCAAGAAGTTTATGAATCAATAATGAGTAAATGCAATATTTTATTTGAAGTCTATGGCATATTTCAG
Organism: Geospiza fortis; assembly: GCF_000277835.1. Lineage (NCBI taxonomy): Eukaryota > Metazoa > Chordata > Aves > Passeriformes > Thraupidae > Geospiza > Geospiza fortis. The sequence goes on from NW_005054424.1 coordinate 1,554,569, forward strand.
TGCTCTTTTTATTACTGATATTTTCCTGGGCAGATACTAATGTTTAAAAATCAAGCCATTTTGAAGGCAAGTGAAAAAATTATGTTAATAAATCATTAAAGTAAAGAAAAATCAGATTTCTTCTGCAAAAAATTTAGATTGGAGAATATATTTTTTCAATGAATGAATAAAGCAATACATTTTCAGCTTTTACACCCACCTGCAGACCCAGCACACACACATGTGCCTCACACCTGACACTCATCTGTCTTTTTCTGCTACTCTGGCCCTTGTTTATAACCAGCTCCAGGTCTTTACCTGTAGGACAGTCTCCCTCTCAGGGCTGCTACAAATCCCTCAACCTCTCCTGACTGTTTTGCCTTGCAGTTCTTTCTCCCGTGCAACTGTAGGCTTTGGTTTCACCAGCTTTTTTTATACTCCATGAGCTTCTCCAAAGAACTGGGAACCCTTCCCCCTCTATTATTATGGATATCTGTTTTCCTAAAGCCTAGATATTTGCTGCATAAACTTAGCCCACTGGGAACCAGTGGCTGTAATTAGATATGTCAAAAGAATAAATAGTATTTTGTGTTAAGGCTGATAATAAACATGTCTCCATTTGCACATATTGCTCATCACAACTGGTGGTAAAGAAAGTAAGCAGCTGATCTGGACACCCCTTGAATCCTGCTGCTCTATCACAAGGAGACCCTGAAGCATTGTACATGCATAAAAAGAAAATTAATTGCTAAGAGATTTTTTTAAGTAAGCGTGGGCTTGATCCTGAATCCTGAATTAATCACACCTTCCAAAAAATTTTTCAAAAGATTTTGAAGAATTTCTGCAAGTTGCATGGTGTGCCTGACCTTTTCCCAGCCCTTTTTATCTTTCCCTCACACAAAATCTCATTTTCCTGCTCAAACAGGAATATTCCTGGAGACAGGAGAGGCAAGGACCTTGCAGCCTCTCCTCACACTCCATCTCAGAGGCACTGGCCATCAAGTCCTACTCTGGTCAGAGCAGATGTGGTAAAAGCTGCCCAGTGCTTTTGCTGGGAGAGGAGTCCAACCATCACCAGGAATTTTGGGGACTCTTCCATCAGTAAGAGAACTTAGGAAGGAAAAAAAAAAAAATAATGAAAGCCCTTTTCAGAGAGGTTGAAAATTTCAGCTGCGCTTTCTGGTCCAGTTGTAGTAATGTTATTAGGACAAGAGCAGGTATAGTTGAAAAAAATGATACTAAAAGTCACAATAGTTCTTTTTAGAATAATCTAAGAAGTCCTGAACTAGATAAAATAGATACATTCAACATCCACAACAAAGAACAGTATTCAAACCATTCATAACCAAATACTGTCCCTGTCACACTCTCCTAGACCCTCTCTCCAGCTTGATACATATTTTCACATGGATCTGAGAAAAATATGTTTTGAAGGATCTGATGAAAGGGAGTCTGTTGCACAACTTTGGCTGCTGATTTAGTCATAAAATATATATTTATATACAGTTTTATTTATACAAAGTGAACCTCACAGCCTACAATATCTTACTGGAGCTCAGATGTAGTGCATGACACATTATATTTGTGGAAATAGGATCTATAACCTAATGTATTCTTGCATCAAAGAATAATGTCTCATAAATAAATCATTACAGCCTGTCACATCTATGGTTTCACACCATAGTGTATAAAATTATGTATTTTGAGATATGGAAGAATGGTTCAACAAAAAGCAAATTACCCTGTGTTAATGCATGTGCTGTCTTGGAGGTGTTATTGCCTTACTACTGTTCATTGTAGACTAATCCATAATATCAGATGAAAGACAGCAATTCTGTTTTCAAAAACTGGTGCAATTGGTGTGCAGCTTTTCTCTTTCAGTAATTAAGAAATCAAATAAGCCTGAGTGAAACTATTTAAGAGGTTCTAGATATAATTAGAACACCTCATTCTCTCATAACTAATTCCTAATTAAAGTAATTTGTCTTTTTGCCCTTCTTTTCAAGGGTGAAGAGCGAGTGGTGATGAATGCTCAAAATCAGGAAAAGTGGAAATTGCAGTGTGTTGATTTGCAGTGATTGAGAATGTTCCAGTTTTTAACAGCCACCTTTGACTGAAATGGTAAATGAACCTGCAGCCTCTGTTTATGGTGCATTTGTGCTATCTGGTGCTCAACTAACAGTAGTATTTGTCTTAAAAAATAGCCACCAGCATCCAGAAATCTGAATATATAAAAGCTGCCTCTTTTTAAGAATAGCACATTTCAAGGAGGGAGGGGAGGAAGAGATAGAGGGTGCATAGGAGGGTTAAAAAGTCTGAAATTTGTTCCATAGGGTAAAAATTGTCCTTTTAAAATTTTACTTGCAGCTGTGCCCAGATGATGATGGATTTATCGTATGAACCAGGGATTAGTAAACAATGTGTACCCTATAAAGAGTAAAACAAGTCCTTGCTCATCACTGCACTTAATTGCAGTGGTTATATCAAAGCCATATAAAATTTAATCATCAACCACAAGTAAGAATTTGCCTTACATGTGTGCTTGCTTCCCTGTTTTTCCACCTGTTTAAATGAAAGATTCTTGGAATATCACAATATGTAAATATTGTTTATGATGCAAAAATATGCTCTTTCATCTCCTGGCTGCTTTGATGTCGTGATATATAAAGCTTTTAGTGCCACCACCTACCTGACACACAAAGGTCTTATCTGTTTCATAAACATGTGTGCCCAGTGCAAACAGGCTGGATCCAATAGAGGATTTTTCTTTTCCTTGTAATGTTTTTTTAAGAGGCAGAAAGAGAAAGAAATTGTAAATGACAGAATCACTCAGGTGAAAAGAATATTTTAAGCATCAGGTAAAGATAAGCCTATTATGATAGAATAAAAAGATGTAGGTCAAGACTGATCCTGAGAGGTTAGTTATATATATAGGTATCTTGTAAAATGTGTTTTAAAAGCTTAAACTTTTTTTATAAGAGTTTTGATCCAAGTGGGAAATAAGTAGCAAGATCAGATGACCTCCTAAGAAATACAAATATCTCTAATTAGCAAGAAAAAAAAAAGAGAGAGAAATGCAGGAAGTAAGGTCAAAGCTGGAAACAGGACAGATAAAGCTAGGAAGGACATAAGGTGTAGGCAATATTTAAAATCTGTAGTACATTGTTAGCAATCTTAAAGGAAAAGGTGCTTCTTGTTATATAGTATATGGTTTGTCCTATAAATAGCTATTTTTGGACCAATCTGTCTCTAATAACACAGTGGATTGGAGCCTCAGTCTGACAGAGCCTGCATTCCATGGGGGGGCTGTCTCCAGGTGAAAATGTGACAGACACCTTGGGACAGGGGTGTCTGCCGGCCAGCAAAGATCCTCAGGGCTCTTTAGGGCAATCCCACTCTCCAGGTAAGCAGGGATCCTGAAGGACATACTTCAGGAACAGTCAGGAGTCATGGCTCTGCACAGCTCCAGCCATCTGCACCCTCTGAGAGCAGAATTTGGCCTTTTAATGTCAAATGAACTGCCACCACTGCAAGGTTTAACGTAGTAATGTAGCTCCTCTTTTTTTCTTTTTTCTTTCTTTCTTTTTTTTTTTTTTCTTTTTCTTTCCCCACGTTTCCAAGAGCACCCTGGGAAATCCTTTGGTGCTCTTTATTTCCATCTAAGCCCTGGGTTGCTTTGAACAGCGCAGGTAATTGTACGGGTGAACTTCAGAGGTTTGAAGGGATCAAACTTGAAAGCCTTTGACTGCAAGTGCAAGCTCCAACTGGAATCCTGTCAGGTGCTGCCAGACGGGACGTGGCGGGATGCTGCCACACCAGGGATCCCTGCAGCAGGGACAGCTCGATGTGCCCCTCCCCAGCACAGCCTCAGAGGGCAGTAAGAGCACAGGAGCCTCATAGCAGCACTACAAACCTATAAATTCATGCATGTGATTATGTGGCTTGGCTTAGGGCATCTCTGTGGGTCTGCATTAGAGTGTGAGGAAAGCATCCCTGAGTTTCTTTCTCAGTACAGCCCGAAAGGCTTTCTCTGGGATCAGAGCAGAGCAGCCAAGGGGATTATGAGCTGCAAGTCCACATATTTTTTTTCGAGGAGAGTATGTTCCTTTGACTGGAAAATCCTGGAGGGTTCAATTAAAGAACATATCAAGAAGTGTATTTAATAGACATCTATAGACAATCTCAGAAAATAACAGAATTTAAGAAAGCAGAATTTAAGAAAGTTGGTTGTTACAATGCATAAGTTTTGCAACAGGGTTACGCATTTTTCAAATTTTGCGTGGCAGCCAAAGCACACCAGATGTGTTACCTTCCTCTGCAGGTTTCCTAGATCTTCCCTCGGAGCACAGGTGAAGCTCCTTGTGTTCGAAGGCAGGGTTGGGTAAGATCTGATTCCATTTTCCACACCCTGCTCATGCCATATCTGACTGTCATCACTGCTGCAATCCAGGAATACAGGAAACAGGAGGGAACATTTGTGCTGCTTGGATTTTTCGGATTTTTTAATGCCCTTTTGCCACTTTGGAAAAGAAGCAGCCAATAGCAGTAATGAGATAATTATTTTTCCCCACTGGATTTCAAACAACTGCAGCTCAAAAAGAAATGAAAATTGCATTTATTTTCTCTTCAATTAAAATATTTGTCTTGGCCAAGAAAACCTGTCTCAGTAATTGCATACTGTGTCAACACCATCTGTCTTGTGACAATAGGTGTCGCAGTGGATAGTCAAAGTTTATTTGAGATAGTGAAAAGCCTGGTAGAAGTCTATTTTATTGCATTTTCTTGTTTTATTCTACCACAGGGCTACTTGTTCACAGAATTATGTTTCAATTCAGTATTATTGGTTGATGTTCCCTTTCTGCACACTGGAAACTGTTTCAGCTTCTGAATGATGGTCTACTGATGCCTGGTAACTTCTCTGCAGGGAACACAAACCCAGAGATGCTGGTGATCTTTCTTGGTCTGCATTATTTTTTTCTTCTTGACTGGTGGGTGAAAATCTCTTCTCTGCTCAATTTGCTGAGCCTCTCAGTGGTTCTTGATGCTCCTGGTTCTTCAATTTATTCCTGAGAGACAGAGGCGTAATGCAAACACCCCTAATTCAGACCAAATCCACATGAATTCTCCCACTTCAGCCCTTGTATGGTGTGGGTCATGGATCATTCCTACCTGAGCATCTCCTGTGCCAGAAAAGGAAAGCTCTGCAGTCTCAGAAATTCTTTTCTAGCCAGGACACAATGACACCTATTCAGACTACTCACTTTTCCTTATATAATTGCCATATAATTATGGAATTAAGTCTCTTTGCAAAGAACATATTATTATTATTAGCGATAATTTGTACTACAGCAGTGCCTAGAGGAAGGCATGCCTTGCATGAGGTGCATGAAAAAACCATATATATCTGAACCTCACTATCACATTCAGCTACAATTTGGCTCAGCCAGACATGCAAAGACTAGGAGAGAGGAGCAGAAAGCACTAGTACATGTGTGAAGCCAGGCTTCGAAAAGATAAAGGAATTGCACAGGATAACAGAAGCTGATTTACAGAAGAACAAGAATTGCACATGCACCTCCTGAGCCTGTGATGAACCATCCACAGTATTCCCTGTCCTCCCCTGGTGTCATTTGCTGTGTGAAATAATGCTGCATTGCTGCCCAAACCCACAGCACACTGACCTGTCATGTTGTGGGGAAGCACTGCCACACAGAAATGCTCAGACATCTAAAGGACAGCAAAACCAGAGCCTTCATGCCCTTTTACCCTGTCAGGGTTAGCACAGTGACTTTTCTGCATTTTTGCAATTCTAGTGACCTCAGCTAATGTCACTGCTAATGCCAGGGTGCCAAGAAGCCTCAGTGCCCACAGCACAGCCAGGACTGGCACTACAAGGGAATTAATGCGCCCCAGCCTCAAAGGGATCAGTGCTGTCAGGCACTTGTGGAGGACAAGGAAAAATTGGTACTTTGCATTGGAGCCTTTCCTTGACTTGCAAAAGGCTGCCTAACTGGAATGAGATGCACACCATGAGCTCAACATTTCTGTCAAATTCCAAACATACTTCGCTAACTCCACTTATTATGAAAATCATGATTTTTATCACTCAAGAGCACTAACAAATCAACAGAGAAGAATGTAAGAAAGTTCTGCTGCTGAGATCTTTGCTTTGTTTTTCATAGGAAGTTAAAATGAAACTATTCTAAGCAGAGCAGAGATGTTTAGCAGTCCTTGTGTGCTTGAAAAGAAAATATAAATAAAAAGATTTAGTTTAAAAATGCAGTTCTGATTGATTCTTGAGACAAAACACTAATCTCTGCCTTTGTACCTCATTGTTATGGCCATTGGGTGCTGGAAAATGGCAGGAATTTTGCACTATTAAATCTGTATCTTGACTGTCTCTAGTATATGCAGCTATAATAAATCACAGTGGTCTGCAGCTGGTGACTAAATTATGGACACACAAACAACATGGGGAAGAGAAATTGAAGCCTCATCCACAAGGTGTGAATAAAAGGACACCTGACCTGCAAACACCACGCTGAAATGGTTAATTCATGTTCTTCATTAAATTGCTGATTGTGGATTGTGGTGTCTGAGAGCGGCTTGATGCTTAACACCACACCAAACCTCAAACAAAAATGTACAATTCAGGTCAGCTGCTCCCCATGGCTGTGGACCCATTTCCTTGTGAGTCAATGGAGAAAAGGAGTAAGGCTTTTACACTGGGGATGCACAGACAGTAGTGTGAATTTAGTTCTTGTATCTTTGCTGATTTTCAGATGATTGGGTCACCAAAAAAACATTTATTTGTCTGTTAGATTAATGACCTAAGGTTGTCCTGCCATTGGACAGTTTGAGGACTCTCAGAGACATGAACCAACTCTTATGAAAGTTATGGCATTGCTTTTACTGCTCACCTTTCTAGGATAGCAGTGGAAGATGTGTTTTCAGAAGACATTATGGGTACACTTCTTTTCTGTTGTCATTTTTCAACACTGCAGATGAGTTTATGATAATTGTGATTGGGCATCACTAGGGGAAGATCCTTGGTTGCTGCACTCAGCACAAGTGGCTGCTCAGCCCTGGTTGATGCCAATGCAGGGTCTGTTTTTGCACACATAGAATGCATCATTTTCAAGAGGGTCATTTAATATAGCCTATAAAGAGGATGTAACTTCTAACCCTCTTTGTTGACTTTCTGTGCCCTAGAATGTCAGAGGAAAAATGGGTGCTATTTTCACTGCTAGAACAGTATTGGCTCTTTGGAAAGTTTTGCTGTGCGAGATCACTTTGGCTCCCTTTAATGCTTCTTATTTGTTTTGTATTTGGTGTTTAGAAAGCCTTGGCAGGTAGGCTGCATATAAATAAAACATGGTCTTTTATAACTATTTGGAGTAGAAGCAATTAGCTGGTGACTGAGTATTCTTAGGAAATGAATTTGTCTCTTTGAAACTCTTCACTTACGTGTTACTGCATTTCACCTGCAGCTCTCTGCCAACTTTGTGGCACCACAGGAACTGCCCAGGCTGTGTTACCATGGCAGTGATGGGGTCATGCTGGATAATGCCTCAGGTGCACTTGCAGCTTGTGGCAGCCACTCTCCTGGAGCTGCAGAGAGCCAGCCAGAAACACAGCTTTTACTGAGATCAATAAATCATGTCAGCCTCTTAAGTGCAGTTTTCAAGAGGATGAAATCACATTTTATGTTCTGGATGCTTATCTAGCTCTTCCTGATGCTTTCCTAAAGTCATTCCTTGAAAGGGGAGCAGAAGGTGGCAAAAGATTTTTTGCCGTAATTAGAACTAATTGACTGCTGAAGGGGTGTTGGACTTGTGTCAGGTCAAATCCTGCACTAGTCAGAATTAGTGAGACTGAGTGTGACCTCAGTGACATGAATACAAATTAGAGAAGGTGTGCTGGTTTTGAGATGGGCTCTGACCTGTGCCATGGGTGTGCTGCAGGCTGGAAGGAGTTAAACACAACTCACCATGACTGCAGCAGAATGTGAGCTTGGAGCAGCCAGGTCCTGTGCCAGGGTTGTGATTCTCTATCCTGAACCCTGGGTTAGACAAGCAAAACCAAGTGACAGAGACAGGAGGAGGATGCTGACACCCAGGGTGTCCTCTTGTCCCCTGTGTAAGGACAAATGCACTGGAGGGGACAAGGGCTCCTGAATCCACTCCTAGAGCTGACAGTACCCAACATCCTGACCAGCAGGATGGTCACCTGTTGGTGCCCCTCTGCCACTGAGCAGCAGATATGAGCTCGGAATGCCCCCTCTGTGCTTCGCAGGGTGGCAGTGTGGCCTCTGGGCCTCTGCTGTCCCCCAGGCTGGGCTGAAAGATCTGCAGTTTGCAGAGGAATATGCAGGCCCTGTGGCAGAGTTGTGATTCTCTATCTTGAGCCCTGGGTTAGACAAGCAAAACCAAGTGACAGAGACAGGAGGAGGATGCTGACACCCAGGGTGTCCTCTTGTCCCCTGTGTAAGGACAAATGCACTGGAGGGGACGAGGGCTCCTGAATCCACTCCTGGAGCCAATGGTACAGCAGGTAATGGTCACCTCTTGGTCACCTCTTGGTGCTGCCTCTGAGCAGCAGATGTGAGCTCGGAATGCCCCCTGTGTGCTCTGCAGAGTGGCAGTGTGGCCTCTGCTGTCCCCCAGGCTGGGCTGCAAGGTCTGCAGTTTGCAGAGGAACATGCTGCGTCAGGCACAGCCGGGCTGGCCCCACATAAAGTCAATACTTGGATGAAAACAAATAAAATCTTGGAGTACGAGGCAGAGGCTAAAGAATGCCTTCACCTCTTTGCTTCAAGCGACTATTTTGTTAACTTGAAAGACTGCACGGGCGATCTTACTCCATTCTTTCTCTACAGGTCAAATACTTGTCATAGGAGACACCCTAGTTAATATTAAACTAAAAATTAATAGATTAGATAACTATTACATGCTTTTAGTGCCAATTAATTTAATGGCTTTTTTTTAAAATTTTTTTTAACAGGGTAGGAGAATATAGAAGCACAGTTTACTGTGCCTGTGTGAGCTCTCAGATAGGTCTTTTGTGATACAATTACCAGCAATTGATTGGGCTGACACGTGTAATCCCCTCTGGATCGCCCAGTGATATGATGTCAGTAAGAAGTCCTTCAAACAGGGCTATTAAAAAGCACATTAAACAGGTCCTTATTGTAAGCTTTATGCTAGCTTATGCTAGAATAACAGTGATATGGTGGTATTTGTTTGAAAAAGAAAGGATTATATGGTCTTTGTAAAATGAGGAATTTAGTATTTGGGAGGGGCAGTGGGATGGTGATTTATTTTTTGTTTATGTTTCTCTGAATCCTTTGATATGTCAGCTTCTGTCACTAACCATTAGGCCACTTGCAATTTCTTGTATCAACGAAGATGAAATACATACTGTCTCAAATAATTTATGTCAAACATTGAAGGGCATGGATGGCAGTGCATATTGTGAGATTATAATGAGAATTGAATTGGGGTCTTCAGAAATCCATCAGTAATTTATTGTTAAAGAGCAGTCATGAATCATTCTAGCCTTTAATTGTCATGTGGATGCACTTTGCTTTCAGCTAGTGCAGGAAACAAATAGTGAAAATAGTGATACCTCAGAAGAGAGGTTTCACCATGACACTTGGTACTTATTAATATTTCTCCAAGAGTGTAATGTCTTCTCTTAGGTCAGATACTGGTGTGGAATTGAAAGGGATGCTTAAAAAAACTTGAGCTTATATATATTTATATATATAGATACTACATACATACATATTTGTATATACACACACAGACACACCCCCTCATATACACGTTACAAGTACAGGATAAGAGTCAGTAAGATTTGTGGTACTTACAATAAAGGACATAGGAAGACTTTATAGCATGATTTAAGTGTCAGCTCTGAAATGAAATGAGGCATTCTGGAGATTTGTTTGTAATGCACCAACCTCCCCATCATTCCTCTTCACTCTGCTCTCTTTTATCTTACAGTGCCAAGGTTACCCTCTGAAATGATTTCTGTGTATGTGTTACACAGACATGCTTTGTTAGCTCGTGCTGCTTCACACAGACAGAAATTTCACTGTTAGCCTGTGTCTAGTTGTAGAATATCTTCTTCAGAAAATCAAAGCTACCAGCAAGATGATATAAATTATTGGCAGGGTCTGATTTTCCTTCTGCTTTAATATCATGTAATCAAAGGACAGATTACTCAAAATTACTCATCTTGAGTGCCTCAGTGTAGTCATCACAGCACTCCTCTGTGACTACTTTACAATTTCTCATAATGCAAGAATTAGGAGGAATGCAGGGAAGCTATAAGAAGCAAGCTTAAGGTATGCAAATATAAGGGATTTTCTTTTAGGAAGCATGATTAAATTTTGGCCAACCTTGGCAGTGAAATCTGTGGAAGCCAAAAGTATAAATTGTAAGAGAATTTAATACATTTGTAAAGAATAGTTGCTTGGTGACTATTAAACCATTTCAAGGGGTCCATAGCTCAGAATGACTAGGAGGATGAATTATGCCAAGGAAGAACTCTGTATGTGATCTACCCATACAATATTTACCAACTGACCACCATCAGAGACAGGATACTGGGCTAGACTGATTTGATACTGCATGGTTATTCTTATGTCCCATATGACCTGAAGAAAACTCATAAAGATTTGTTATTATGAATAATGAAGTGTGTCTTTCTGTGCTACTGTTACTAAAAACATTCCACAACACCCTACAATGCTTTTTTGTGTAACATAACACTATGTATTGAATACTTCAGGTGCACTGTGCTCTTGTGCTCCTTTGCTCTGACTCACACAAAGCAATGTTCATTCAATCAGTTGTCTGAATCCAAAAACCAAAGCCCAAGAACATTGCACTGCTGCTGCCTAAGATGCAGTTGATTGAAAGAAGCAGCCACCTGGGAATATCAGAAATGCTCTGGAGTAAATAATGACATCCAGCAAGACACCTTTTTGATATATGGCCACAAACCCAACATCACAGCAAAGCTCACCTCTGAACATGCCCAGCTCATGGAGAATCATGCAGGGCACAGCCCACCTAAAGGAAGAAGTAACACTGGCCTTGTTCTAAACCTCAGAGGCCCACTTAGAGTGTGAGAAAATCTGAAGTGCAAATTGCACTTTTAAGGCGTGACTCCCTGCAGAGTCGTAAAGGTGATGAGTTGAAACAGGAAAGAGAAATGGTGGTTGGGAGGAAACTCTGGGGGTCTCTTATCCAGCCTCCCATGAGGAGTAGGACTGTTGTCAGCTGGGAATGAGCTCAGCCATGGCTTTAACAGAGTCTTAAAGCTGCCAAGGACAGAGTTTTCATAACCTCTCCGAGCACCTGTTCCTGTGCTGCACCTCCCTTCAAGTGCACAATTTCCATAATGTCTGACTTGAACATGCCAGGCTCCTGCCTCTGTCCATTGTTCCTTGTCATGTTGTCTAGCACCATTGAGAGGAGTTTGGCTCTGTCCTTTCTGTAACTCTTTGTCAAGTAGATGTCAATTGCTGTTATATTGCCCTTTATCCTCTTTGCCAGACTAAATAAACCCAACTCCTTTAGCCTCTCCCTCTGAGTCATGTTCTCTTGGCTCTTGACCATGTTGTCAGCCCTCTGCTTGGCTTTCTCCAGGTTTCCCACCTTCCTGCGAGCTGTCCCTGTGCTCATGCTTCCATTGCAAAGTGCCCAGGGCATGGCTGGGGAGTATTGTGTGCTTTTTGCACAGCTCTGTGCCATATGAGAGAAACTCACTGTTACCTGAGAACCCTGTTTTTACCAGAGATTAAAAGAGCGAAAATTAGAGCCTGGGAAAGCATCTGTCTAAATTCAAAATGGAACTGCCTAGGATGCAATATTTAAGAGTGATGACACTGGTGATGATAAAGCTGACTTTTCCTGCCCTTGGTAAAATATGTTGCTGTGGTGCATAATGCTGAGGAGTCACCTTTGCTATCACAGGCTTTATGTTCATAGTACTTTATGATTTTACTCTTTAAAACACTTACCTTTGGGCAGGATACCTAAGCTACACAAGTAGATGTTATTCCAAGACCTGACACATTTGCTGACTGAGCCAACAGTTGTGCGACACTGATGAAGTACAAAAAGGCAAAATAAGCACCTGTGGACACTTCTCTGCTTCAAGTCTTGGCAAATTAATACATCAGGATCCTTCAGTGGCACTTGTAGGTGGTGTTACAAAGCTGTTCTCATGGCATTGTACTGAAACAGCTTACAAAGATTTCCTCACTGATGTGTTGGGATTGGCTTTTGAAGATGTGCTATTTGCAGCAGAAACTGATGTGAGTCTTTCTGTGATTAACAGATCACAGTAGGCACTCACTATCCTGTAGCTGTAGTGACAATAGCCTATGACAAACTACTCAGGGTTGTAGAATCATAGAATGGAAATGTCATCTAAGATCATTGAGTCCAACTACTCACCCAGCACTGCCAAGTCCACCTCCAAACCATGTCCCTTGGTGCCACATCTGCACATCTTTTAAACACCTCCAGGGGTGGTGACTCCACCACTGCCCTGGACAACTTGTTCCCATGCCTGACCAACCTTTAAGTGGAGAAATACTTCCTAATATCCAATCTAAACCTCCTCTAGTGCAACTTGAAGTCATTTCCTCTTGTCCTTGTCACTTAGAAGAGGAAACCAATCCCCATCTTGCTACAGCCTCCTTTCAGGTAATTGCAAAGAGTGATAACATCCTCCCCAAGCCTCCTCTTCTCCAGGTTGAACACTCCCAGCTCCCTCAGCTGCTCCTCATAAGACTTATTACATAACAACCAACACCCTCACTACTCTTATATCTGCTTTACAGACACGAAAACTTACTGTATTCTAATGTAATAAAGTCCCCATTGAAGAACAATTCCTGCTATGTAAATAGGCTCAATGAAGTAGCGAAGATCTTCCCAATACCTTTTACTGTCCTGTGTGCTCCCAGCTTACCCAATTCTCTGTTGCAAAAGGTGCAGCTGACCTTTCTGGGAGCACAAGGGACACCCATGTGCCCATGTTGCTGTAGTGGCCATGTCACCACAGTGTGTATCTGTAGCTGAAAGTAAGATTTTCAGGAGATGGAGATGATGGCTGAAATGCCTTCAGAGGGTTGGTCATCATCACTTTCCTTTCAAAGACCTGAGGGTCTGTCTGATAACAAAGGTGAGAAAGGAACATCTTTTACAAATGGAAAGTCATTGGCAGATCCCCAAACTGCAGCTGGCACAGATGGAAAGAAAATCTTGTCCCTTGCCACAGACCTATGGCATTGAGTGCTGAGTTGTCCTGTGCTGCCTGTGTGTCACTCACATGGGAATTATTCCCCTGCATCTGTCTGGAGCAGGCAGTGGGCTGCAGGAATGAACTGAGCTGCCTCAGCTCCCACCAAAGCCCAAGGGCTCAGCTGGGCTCAGCTCCTCCCGGGCTCAGAAAGGGGCAGAGCATCTCTCCTGCCAGCCCTATGCCCTGAGGTAGACTGGGCAGCCCACATGGAAGAAAAGGTGCTCAGAGTGAGAGAATTAATCTCCATGATTTAATGCAGGCTGGAGAAAATAATAACAAAAAGGGAAGACACTTAAAACAGAGAACCGGAAATTGCTTATAGGCAGCACGGGAGCAATTCAGGAGCCAAAATATAAGCACAGAGCATCACCTTCAGTGCCTGAGGCCACCTGAGACATCCACACAGGAATGGCAGAGCAGACACTTGATCTGTGAAAGACCTGCTCCCTTCTTGAGCACCAGCTGGGGGCCAGATGTGACACCCTAAGGCATCAAAAATGGCACTAGACACAAATGTTCAGGCAGCTGAATCCCACCCTGTGCTTCCAGACTTCTGATGAATAAACCTCTTTTTCATTGTCTCAAACTCAAATCCCAGGTTCTTGAGGTGCTTTCCCTAGGGCTCAGCAGTGTGTGGTAGCAGCAAATTTCATTGGTTTAACTTGGATAGAGTTGTTACAGCCCTTTGTTACGTATTTTTAAAATTGCTTTTAGGCTACAAAATCATGGAGCAGTTTCTGCTTTCATAGATCTGTGCATAATTCAGGTGAGACCAAAGGTTTTTCCTCACCACAAGATGCTGATGTGATTTCTCCAATATACTCTGAATACCTATTCTATCACAGCTCCCCATTAGGGACCTGTTGTTAAATAGCCAGATTTATTCTGAATGACAGTGGAGAAGATAACCATTCTGCATTTGTTGTCTCAGATAGTTAAATGGAAGCTTAAAACATAGGAATATTCTGTTTTTAAATAGAACTGCACAGATCTTCATATCCCTTTGTATTTTCCAGGATATCTGGGGAGGAAGAGATTTGGTAACTACCCTCATGCTGAGGGTAAAGAAGAGGAGGAACTGAACTATTTGTATGTGTCAGCCTGATGTGTGAGGAGGGAAACATTGCTCCCATTCAGATTATGTGGTACCTCTTTATGGAAATATTTCAAAGAATCCACCAGAAAAGGAAAGTTTTCTAGGAAGTGCATATTTTTACTGCATACCTCTGAATGTGGAGATTCTGGCTGTCTTCCAATGTGATTGCACAGTGCTGACAGCTTCTGAAAATAATACAGGTTTTCAGGGTGAGACAGGGACTAAAATATTTATGTGTTTCCTAGCTGATACATTAACATGTAAGTAGACAGTTATAAAGTTATACTGTTAACTTTTTAAAATTCTTGCTTTCTCTAATGATAACCTAAAGAAAAGCTGAAATTGAGATAACTTGTAACATGGTGTTGGCTGTTGTACCAGGCTTTGTCCTTGTCTCAGCATTTAGAGGGGAGGTCAGGAAGATGAGCTGGGACTGGAGAAGCAAGAAGGGAACAGGGATGGGAGAAGAATTACAGAAAAACATTTGAGGTTCAAAGGACAGGTTTCAGCTGCCTGCCAGTCACAGGTGTGGATGGGCCATACAAGGCTGTATTGCATTGCAGGAAAAGACTAATTAATAGTCATGAGTTTTGGAATATAATTTTTTGTACGTGTGAACAACAGTCAGAGGGTATGAGAGACACAAAATATTTACAGTACTCTCACTGTCCACTTTTCCCTGCACTGTCTTTCTGATGAGCGCAGTCTGAACTGTGGGTTGTGCATGGGGTTCAATCTCAAGGTTGTTGTGTGTAAAATCCCTGTTACAGCTGCTAATAACCTGCTTTAGAGAGAGTAGCAGACAACTGATAGTGAGCAAGCATTTAATAAATTCTCAAAAGTATTTCCAAGCAGTTATTGGAAAGCTTTGTGTTAACTTACTGGACATATGATAACAGAAAGCAGTAAATATATTGACATCATTCCAAAATGATTTTATGTTGCTGTATTCTTTAGTATGAATTCCCCCCTGAGGTGAGGTTGTTCACACATCTCACTAGCTTTCTCCAGAGTCTGAAGAAAAAATATAGATGCTCCAAGCTTCCTCAAGGAAGTCATACTTCAGGATCCCTCATATCCAGCTGCAGCTGCAGTGAACCCACAGCTGATGGCCCCCTTGGTTTTGAGTGAAATGAGGGAATGTGAAGTTTATCATGAAGCTTGCACTCAGACACAGCCCTCACATGCCCAACTGCTTTGCTACTCAGGCACTGAACTGAAGTACTGCTTCCAGCTCCTATTTATGACCATTTTCTGAGTGCTTTGAGGGGCCAGCTCTCAAGGCAGACAATGTGTGGTTGCTTGTCCTCATTGAGCAGTGTTACAGAGAAAATTTCAGCACAAGTTCCCTCTAGACCAAACTCCTGCCTCTGGACCCTGTAGGTCTGTTGAAGACAAGCTGCAGTTTCATGACTCCTTCAAGTAAAACTCTGTGCAAGCAGCTGCTGAAAGGTGCAGTTTTGTCTTTTTCTTTCTCCAGATATGATTTCCTGCTGCCTCCTTTGTGCCCATACTCATGCGAACCCCAATGAGGGTTGAAAATTGCCCTGCTTCCCCAACTGATTTTAGGGAACCCATCCATCTCATCACTTGGATGGATGCATGGATGTTGGTCCTGGCTCTATGGCAGGAGTCAGCAGGAGGGAGATGAGAGGGAAGGAAGGAAGGAAGGAAGGAAGGAAGGAAGGAAGGAAGGAAGGAAGGAAGGAAGGAAGGAAGGAAGGAAGGAAGGAAGGATGGATCCTGACACACTGATCCTGTGCACTTGCTGACCCCGTGTCTGGTACAGCACTGCCAACATTTTGCACTCAAAATAGGGAGAGTGGAAATAATCAGGCCACTTGATTCTGGGGTGTGTTCAACCTCACATCTTCATTTCATCCTTCCTGGTGCCATTCCAGTCCCTGTTGGTGGCTGCAGAACACAAGTGGCCTGGCTGGAATCACCTGTTCAGGGCTGGCATTGGAAACTGGAGGCTAAACTGAGAAAAGTTGCCGCTTACCCTCTAATCCCTCACATTTACCCATTATCTGTAGGGCTATTTTAGGGTTGCTGGAAACCTGGGCTGAGCAGCCCAACCCTGCAGAGCAGCTATGATAATTTTACAGCTTCTCACTTACTGAAACTTTTCTTTTTACCAGACCTATTAGTAGGCTGGAGCTTCAGTGGTTTTAATTGCTTGACCTTTTGGCACATTATCTGTAGATGTGATCTTTACAATCAGGAAGGCAATTTCAGCTCTATGAACATTCTGAATACTCTGCTTTAGTCTCTCTTCATTAAGATTTGACGTACTCCTGATTGATCCCCATATAACCAAAAGAGTATGAAACTCATTATAACTGAAAAGTTTTAGGTTTGGGCTGCTGGAAAAGTTCCTTTTTTGCTGCTATTGTTTCTTTAGTGATGCCTAGTGTACACTGCCTATCTAAGGGGATGTTCTGTCTGCAAACTGTCTTGTTAACAGCAGATCTATTAATAGCAGATCTAATAAGCACAGGGAGGGCTGGTTCAGAGCACATGTCACTTTGGGATCAGCCATTGAGCAGAGTGGTGCAAACTGGCTTTCCTCCTAAGATGATGAGTATCCTAACAGTAGCCAGGAGTGCCATTGTCACACAATCCATCAACTGCCTTCCGTCCCTCTGAGCTGAACCCATGAATTAAGCAACTGTGGTTAAAAAGCAATAAAATTAAAAGTTGTAATGGGGAGACATTGACAAAAGGGTTACAATGAGCTGGCCATATATCTTTTAACTAGCTAAATATAACCATAGGTTTCCGTAAGTTCAAAGAGTGGTGGCCTGGAGATGAATACAACTGTTCCAACTGAGTTCTGGGCTAGGAGCCAGAAGTTTGTTAAAACACCTTAGAACATGCTTATCCCCTCTTAGAACATTTTTTGGTACTTGCTCTATTAGTATGGATTTTATTTCCCCACCAAACGAGTTCTCTGCCTTTGAACCATAAACAATAATGGCACATCTGTCTCTAGGCTGCTGTACTTTGAAAACCAATGCTAAGGACACAGAGGGGTAGATTTTCAAAGCATTGCGTGGGAGTTTGTACCAGGAGTCTAGCCAAATATTTTTCACTCATACTCATCCCTGAGCCTAACCTTTCCTCACTCGTTAGAATGGCTCTGTTTGCTCTGCCCACACTGGGACATTTCAGACAGCTTTTACCTCCAGGGACAGAGCTTCAGCTGGTCAGAAAAGCCTATAAACGGGGTTTTACTAATGACCTTTTAAATCTAGAAATGGATCTTCCCTCTGATCTTTTTTATTTACTTGTCTGGCTTTGTCTGTGTTTGTATGTGATTCTTAGGTTCTGCTGAATTATTTACCATTAGGCCACAGTGCAACTAAAAATCCCTGACAACACTGAGACAGGTGGTGTGAAGTGATTGCTGCCTAAAAGAGATTGCAGCTCAAAACTGCATCAATGTTCACTGTGCCCACCTGTTTTCTGTGCTGGGGAGTTTGATGGCAGCCTCCTGGGAACCAGACAATTTTTTGCTGCCTTGATAGGGCTGTATGATAAAGCAGCAGAAAAAGCAATGAATTAAAAAGGCCTCTTTGCATCCTTCTTTGCCTGTATAAACCAGCATTGCTCAGTCCTGCATTCCTTTGAGCAAGTGATCTGGCCCTGAGGATGCTTCCCCACTGGCTGAGAAGGTAAAAGCATAACACTGCAAAAGCATAAGGAGCCATTACACAGGGACATGGGCAGCTTCCTGTTGTAAAAATGGGCCAAGCTGCTGGGAATGACTTTGTTTTTTAGGTTTTCTTTTTCCTTTTTAGTAATTATCTCTGCTAAGAGGAATGCATAGTTTAATAGATTTTTGTCATATTCCAAGTGGCTTGGCTTACCATTCAGTAAAAACATACGGATCAGTACTGATCTCTGCTTTGGAAGGACTTTACACTGTGGTGGAAATTTGCTCCATTAAGGACTGTCACACAGTGTTTCTTTTCAGATGCAGCACATGGATATTTGCTATATCACAACAAACTCCCCCTCTAGTTACTGCTGTTCCAAGCCTTATTTGATTCTGATGCACTACTTGCCATGAGGGTGTTATCATTTTTCACAGTTGAGAATCTCCTTTGATGAAATCAGCTCAAAGTTCTATCTCTGGGTGGTTTCCCAGGAAAAACCTTTTGGCTACTAGCAATCTTGCATTTAGAAACGTTTGCCGGTTGAATCAATTAGTGTCCTTGGAAACTTCTTGTCTTTAAAGATACCATCATTCCAGGGTTTTCACTGCTGGATCTCAGGCATGTTTCTGTGTTATCAAAGGTTGAGGCCAATAGAAACCACTTACTGAAATTCTGTTCCTTTTTATAGAGGCACTGTGGTGTAAGGAAAGAAAAAACTTGCAGATCAACAAGGCAGTCAGTGTGGAAATGACTGAATCCTTGAAAGGTGTTTTCATGCCAAAGGAAAGCTCTGGATTTATAAACTGAATGGCACGACAGAGGTGTGACTTGGTAAAGCTGGATCGAGCTTCTGAAAACCTCCTACTGAGGAAACAAATGCTTTTGTGAACAGTGTTTGGCATGAATTAAAAAAAAAAAATCAGAATCCAAACACTTGCAAAGTTCACTCACGAGCTCCTGGTTCCTGGACAGGAAAGGATGTGATTGCTTTGATTGCTGTATACACTCACACAACACGCACTCTCCTCCTTGGGATCAGAGAAACAATTCTGTCCCATTTCAATCCTTGTGTTACATCCCCTGGTGCTCAGGGGTGTTCACAGAAGTGTCCCACATGTGTGGTAGATGACATAAGATGGCTTAAGAATTGTTCCAGTCATTTAATCTCAAACATTTCCGAATAGATCCTCTACTTTTTTGAGTAATAGACACATCTATCATTAAAATGTAAGAATGGATAATGAGCAGACCTTCAAATGCATGAAACCCTCCATTTTTGAGAGAGAACTCATTATATCTCCCTGTTATTAAATAAGTTCCATAACAATATTTTAATATGATTAAAGATGCTGCACCTCATTTCTTAAGAACTTGGGAAATTAATCTGGGCAGGGCATTAATGTAGTGGGGAAGGAAGGCATGTGAATATTTTTTTTTATTATTATTATTAGTTTCTTTCTTTGCTACTGGTTGTATCAGTGCCTTATCAGCTAAGTGCAGGAGCTTAACAATGGGTTCTCTCAGCAAAGCCCTCTCTTTTTGCTGGGTGAGGTTAAAGAACAAACACACTGTCGTGAGCTTTTAAAAGCTTGATTTCAATTACATGGTAGTAGGGCAAAGCTCTCAAACACACAAAACTTTGACTTTGTAAAGATTGTGACCTCCCAGGTACACGTGCTTTAAGGAGAAAAAATGTACTTGACATGTCCCACTGCTGTTTCCACGCACCAGGAGCTGTGTGTATCGGGAAGAGGGGAGGGCAGGAGGGAGCTGTTCAACGTGGGATGGAGGGAAATCATTCCTCTGGGAAAGCAAAGCTCTTCTGTTTGACTAGAAAGAATTTAAAAGATAAATATGTCCCTTATCATGGAATGAAAAACAACAAGGTCCAGGAAAGACTCTTTGAATAATTGAGTCTGATCTCCTGCTTTTTGCAAGACTATTTGACTTTGCATTCCTATTAACATCTTATAGAACTTTGACTTTCCTCATGTTTGTTTGTGGCAGTGCTCACAATGTCACAGGCACTTTCTAGGCTTTCAGGAAGAGCTGGTGCTTTCAGTCTCTGGATGGACAGGCAGACAAACAGACAGAGGTCATGGCAGAGGAGCAACAAAAGGACTTTTCTGTGCAAACTGAGACCTGCTGTAGCTGGTATGGATTTCATAAAGCAGGTTCAAGGAGGTTGTTTTCTCTTATCCCACTTTGCTCTTCAATTGCCTGGAAGTGGTGCCCATGCCTGCAACCACAGACACACAGTTCTGCAGCATTCACACTGAGCTGTTCTGTCCCCAGCCAGGCTGGAACTGGCTAAAAAAAGGGCATAAAACTGAATGTGGGAGACTGCAAAATGTGCATGCCTGCCCAACAGGTTTTCCAGCTGTAGGGGGATATTTCATAAGGCAATTTGGAGAGGAAACATGTCCACAGAAAGCCAATACTCTCTGGATTCCCACCTGTCCTTTGAAAATCCACCCTCTATTTTAACACACAGAAACTGATAAGGCCACATCAGTGACGCTGCCCATGGCACTGTCAGTGCTTAAAAAGGGAAAAAACCCCAAAACACAAAGCAGGGCAAGGCATTAACATGTACTATTTTTCTCCACACTGAAATTCAGTCTTCCTTCTCAATCCTTCCATAGGACTTTGCCTCTAATTGTGTTGAAGGGAAATTAAATAGCATTCCTAAACATAAAGAAAAATGCCTAATCCCCCGCTCTTTCATAGCTTATCCTGTGGTTCAATACATCAACCACTCTGGAAGTTGTATCAGAGACATAAATGCAGCCTAGGCTCTTTTGGATATAAAAATAAAGTGAAAGATGCCCACAAAACTAAATCAAACTGCTTCAAAAAGTGTTTTAAGCTAGGAAACACAGCAAGGCTCAGATCAGCTGCAACAATACAGAAGCCCATAGAATATTCCCAGAAAAGGATGCAGGTTGATCCCTGATGGGTTTGCAGCTCTGGTTTCACATCCATGTGCTGGTGGTGCAAGGGTCAGACTCCTGCCCACCCTCCCTGCTGTGCAGCCCCCTCTGGGGTGCTACTACAGCCCTTGAGTGGGCTGCTCAGCACCACATATTTAATGGGGTCAGTGGATGCCTGCACCATGTTGGATGTCTCTTTTTATGGTTTTTTTCCTGCCTATAGCAGCCCTGAGGTAACTTGGTGTGGTGCATGACGGGGGAGTGGAAAGAGTTAAAAGTCTTTCTCATTTTAATGCTAGGTCCACTATTTGTGTGAGCAGGAGCTCTCTATCAGGGCTGGGCTTTGTAATGTATTCCATCTATTGATAAGGAGGCAAAATAACATTTCTAAATTGTTCTGGGTGTTTGCAGAATGCCAAGGCACTCCAGTGGCCTTCCACACAGAGCCCTGCTGATGATAAATCATAAGAGATATTCTAGAAGTGCCTATTTGCTTGTGGAAATATCTGAAATACTGGAAAGCTCACAGATTTCCCAAGGTAGGTGAAGAGGCCATTCAGCAAATTTTCCCTCTACTTGAAATGCAGTTTTCAAATCATTTGAACCCTAAGTACCTAATGAAAATACACCGTGGTCCCCACGGCGTCCTGCAGCGATACGCTCCAGTCCCAGGCTGGCGCAGCCGAGCAAATGACCTCCATCCATGACTTTGCACTAGGTGATTTCAGTCTGCAGAACATTCTGTTTGAACCATTCGCCCATAAATGCCTTCAAAGGAGGGCAGGAGCCTGCCCACTGAGGAATAAATGCAAGGAACAGAACCTCCTGTGCAAATATTAGTGTTCAGCATCTAGTGCAGCCCCAGTGAATATGTTCCTAACACATGTACAATTCAGATGGAAAGGTTATGTGCAGTACATGGACGTGTACTGACATGGCCCATGTGTTTCATGTGGAAGCACATTCACTGTCCTAAAGTAAATGTTGTCATCAAAAAGCCACCTCATTTTCCTAATATTATTAATGCGAAGGACTGACAGAAAAAAAAAAAATCAGATTTATCTGGAAAATGAAAAAAGTTTCACCTGATTCTTGTGGAGGTTATTCCAAAATGTTTTCCTAAGTTTATATGCTAATAGGCAGCTATGTCAATAAATTACTTAGAAGCATGAGCCTCCCTGCAAGGAGTCAACATTGTGTTTCTAATGTTCTTGTGCAAGAGAAAAGTGGAAATGCAGCAAAAGGTATCTGTAAGATAACCTATCAATAAAGAAACCCTTTCCTAAGTCACACTGCAGGCTTGCTTAAAGCCCTGAAGCTTAAAGGTTCTATCCCTTCTAAAATGCTTAAAGTGAAATCTGTCTTCTAGTGATGTTAGTGGCAAATTGGTCATTTTTTCCAGTAGTCCTAGAATAACATAATTACCCTTTTCTACCTTTTTCTTCAGCACACCATAGCTGTGTTCAGTATTCAAATGCTGAGTCCTTTTAAATTATATTTATTTATCTCGCTGATTGTATTTAATGTATCACTGGCATAGCAGCCACCACCGTGTGCAGCACTGGGATGCTGAATAAAAGGCAGCAGTGATCCTGTGAGACTGCAGCATGCTGTCTGTTTACATATGAAAGCAGGTTCAATATGCACCACATTGTGGCAGCCCCATGATGCCTCTCTCCGTCGCTTGTTAGTCCAAGAGCCTCCTTACTTTCTCAGAGCTACTCCTTATGCATATGCATAACTCCTCATAATAATGCCATAAGGCTGCTAATCTATTCTCCTTCAAACCCCTCCTCAAAACTCACTTTTTCTGTGGTGGCTGGAAAATATCTGACAATAGCCCAGCAGCTGGTGTGCTGCTACTTATTCCACTGAAGAAGATAAATACGCTGTTATCCCCACTGCTTTATTTCCCTCTTCGTTATATCCACCTGTTGTTTTCATCCCATGCTAAAATGGTGAGGTTTTTAGAGGAAAGACTGTTGGGGTTTTTAATATATACACACGTGTCACCTACCATGGCAGGGTTCTCAGAACAGCTTCTCTCCTTACTACCACAATATGAATAATTACAGACATATTGTCTGAGCAATTTTATACTCTTTCAAAATAAAACATACCTTATTCCTTCCAAATTTGTTTCCTATACGTTTTCCCTCCTGCTACATTTGCATCAGTATCTGCTCTGCCCATTGCAGAGCAGCCAAGAAGGCAGAACTACCAGTCTTTGGAAGGAAAGCAGGATATTGTCTTTGCACATGGTAAGGTACAGAGACAATTGCTGTAAATTTGGGATCAGTGGCACCTTCACAATCCCTTCTCCCTTTTCCTTGGGTCCAGCCTCACTCCCTCCCTCTGCCCCTATCTCTCCAAGCATTTCCTCCCTGGCTGCAAGGCAGGAGCTGCAAATGCCCTCCAAGGCAAAGCCTCTCCCTCCCCAGCACTCAGATGAGTGGCACAGAAGCAGCTCCTCCAGCACAAAGCCTGGTGTCTCTGCCAAAAGCCCCATGGCAAATTCAGTTTGAAGCAGCACCAAGGCCCACGTTGTGTGCAATGTGTTATTCCTGTTTGGCACCTCGTGGCCTGGAGCGGATGTGCCTGGGTAGCCCCTGTGCTGCCAAGGTCCTGGATGCAGACCTGATTCCTCTTCAAGCCTTGTCAACCCACCTTAGATAATAATTTCTACCCTCCTGCAGAGTGGGTATTTATTTTAGGGACCATTTCAATGTCAACTCGTTTTTGAAATCTCTACATCATGGTGTTATAACATAATGTGCATTCAGTTGTCCAATAAAGCAGGTGTCCTAGTCCACCTCTTTGCAGAGGAGAGTTTGAAGCTTCCACTTCTGAGAGAAGACAGCAAATACAAGAAACAGCATGCTATTATTATATTTGTTAAAACTGAGTTATTTTTGGCCTATTTCATATTTCATATCTAAATGTACACTTGTGTTTGAAAAAGCCAGAAGAGTAAAATGTCATTTTTATTTTCTCATTTCTGCAATTTATTTGTAAGGTCTGAAATTTTCATTAGGCTACTAAAGCAAAAAATATGGTATGTATCTAGCACTTTTTAGGTAACAGCTGTTACAGAAACTAGTTATAATTAAGCCATTTGGAGATAAGTTCATTTGCTGTCCAAAGTGGACCATTGTCTTGTCAAAATTTTTGTGGAAATCAAACTATAAAATCTGTTTTAAAATTGAAAATGTAGGTGCTTTTGCATTTATCCAATCTGGAATTTGAAACTGTACAGATTGTGTGACTTTTATGACTACTCACAAAGGAGCAAAATAACCCAACAAAACCATCCAAACAACCCAAGAATAAATAGATATTTTTTAAATCTGAAGGATGAACAATCATGAGAAAACTGCAACTGGAGGCTGATTTACTGGTTAACTTATAAATCACTTACTCATCATAGGATGGCATCTATAAGATTGATGATACATTTAAAAAGTGTCCAAAGAGGAAAAGAGGTCCCTTTTTGCAGTCTTTTAGGCTGTTCCTAAGTAATTGAGAAATCTTTTGGAGTGCTCTGTTAAGATCTGCCCCAACACATGTTGCAGTCAAAGCAGGTCCTCCCATTTAATCCAGAAGGCATGGGAGCAAGGCTGTTGAGGAGCTCACTGAGACCTTAAAAACATTGACTAAACAAGGAAGATGGAGGCAAATTCAATGGGTGGGACTTCCTGGACTGGTGGTGGTTCTGTGTGCCAGGAGTGAACTGGGATCCCCTTCTCTGGATGTCACTTCAGTGCCTGATGTGCCAAGGTACCTGCTGCCCCCTGGGGCCCTCAGCTCAGCGTCCTTCAGGGGGTTTGTGCTGGACTCTGCAGCTCCCATGGATGGCACTCAAAGTAGAGATGGATCCTTCAGCTCAGCCCTATCTTCCAAGGGTTTCCCTGTGCGCTCCCTGAGGATGTCTGCCTCTGCATCCAGCCAATGGGGGAAGAAGCTATGGGTCAGCGCTTGGCAGTGCTGCTTGTTTCTTTGCCCATTTTTATTCTTCCCAACTTTCTCTACCTTGGCTTGCTTTCCACCATTCCTTAAATTCCCATCTCTTTCCTGACCTCCATCCTACTGCTCCTCCTTGTTTTGCCCTCTCCTCATCTTTGTTTTTGTGACCTCAAATAAAATCACCTCCCAACAGCAGGGGCTGTGGCATGATCTAAGGGAGCCCTCTGAGTTTTTTCCCCCCTCTCTACCCTTTCCTGTTGCTGGGAGGTGCTGCTCAGATATGCTTGGGTGGGAAAGCTGACCACTCACATTTCAGTAGAGGGAAAGGGACTCAAAGTGACCTAGAAATGCTCTCAGCTTTCTTGGATAATTTGCACCCTACATGTGCTTAATAGCCTGCAAAATAGGCAGAGTAGGCCTTACTTGCTGAAGAGGGAACTTGAATGATTATTATGGAGTCACTGGAACTATTAAATTCAAATGCAATGTGTTAATAGCCTTACCAAAAAGAATTTGTAGTAGATTTGTAAGCCAGGAAGGAAGAGCAGATATAAGGTTGTGTGCATGAATGCAAATAGTTCTCATTAATCTCAGGGTTATTTATTTTGCACCAATAGGCACCAAGTCAACTATCACCATTGAAAAGAAGCCCTGGCCTGAAACAGTTGGTGATCAAGGTAAAAGAATTTATAATGCATTGTCCTTTTCTGCAGTTTGCCAGAATCACTATCAGGTTATCCACTTCAAAAGAAGAGTTTGTCTGGGTTTAATTTATATGTTGGACCACTTGCACAGTTATGCAGTGATGTTAGGCAGCACAATGTCATATTATATGCAAACGCCTGTGTCTTTAGAAATATAAAGGAAATTCTATGGATTAAAATCCAGCAAACAACAAGTTATTCAATTAATCAGCAGCATTTCTTCTAGAAAGTCCCATGCTGAAACTAGAGGCATGTAAACGCTACCTTGTACTTAGATGCTGTTGAAATCATTTACCTTGTCTTTTTTTTGAAAGAAAAGAGAGAAAAAGCAAAACAAAATAATCTTGTGCCAGTAGGAAAAAAAAAGCTTTCTGTCAGCTGTGGCACGTTTAAACACCCTAAATATTTCATCAGACACTGCACTTAGTTCAGTGTTTTAAATAAGATTTAATAAATAGGTGCATGTTCAGACTTGTACAGCTCTACTTTTGTCTGTAGTTGGCAATGTGCTGCTGTATGTGTTTGACTGCACAGTTAAGAATTTTAATTACTTACCTGTTCCATACAGACACTCATTCTCTTTTAACTGTTTATTAAAAAATAAAACTGAGCCGTTGTGCAAGAAATATTCCACACACTGTACAACTGCACTGTTGTCAAGACTAGGACCCTATTTTTTGAATGTACCCCCACATTCCCCTCATCTCCTACTCCCCATGTCCAATCTCTGGAATTCCCACAGACCTGTGATGTTCATGTAACTAACTCCTTTCCTTTGAATGCCTTTGCTGTTAATTTTACAGAGATGTCTGAGATTCTGCCATCTGCACACCCAAATGGATGGCACAAGCAGTGTCTGTCTTATTGTTAGGAAAACACAGCTGGAGCTGATGGTCCTGTTTTTGTTTGTTTGTTTTGTTTCCAGCTTCTAGACCCATTTGGTAAAATAAATATTGAGGAGAATTGAACAAACTCATCAAAATTTGAGTTACGAGCCAACAGTAAGTTGTGTTATCATCTTTTTCTGGGCTCCCTTAGCAACGGCATTCAAAGAAAACCATGTCTGGATGAAAATATTCCTTCATTTTAAGTTGGTGGTCAGTTGGAGCTTCACACCTCAAGTTCCACACTCTGCTATAGAAGCAGCCTGGCTTAAACTAGATGCTTGATTTTTGATACCTCAAATTATGTGGCATGAATGTCATTCTAAGGGTGCATTGACAAAGATGGCTGTAGACAAGTACCAATTTTTATATCTTCACTCCAGGCTGACCAGTACTGAAGCAACTCTGCAATTTATACAATATGGGGCATGTTTGGAGACAATATAATTTGCAATTAAGTGACAGAAGGGTGAAGCAGAGAGTAGGAAGGTTTCTGACCTTTTTCATGAAGATGTTAATGTCACACAGCCAGAAACTGTGGCTGTCCTAAAAAAGGGATGTTTGTAAATGCTGTTTATAGATAAGTATACAGATAGGCATTTGTTTTCCAAATTACATCCTATTTGTTGTTTCATATTCCATCCAGAATGTGTCCTGACTACAACAGTAGAGAAATAGCTTAAAGGTGATTGATTAGATAATTTCATTTCTAAAACTTGAGTGCAAATAAAGTAGATGTATGGATTTGAGCCAAAAATATTACAGGTGATCTGCTAAATGTTTCTTTTGGTAGGAGTGTACTCCCTGTTGGATTTCTGGGTACATCAAAAGCACTGGAGAGAATCTTTAAGGGCTGAAGTCTGGCAGTTTCAGAAACACCTTATTCCTCTAACATCCTGACATGTTCATCTCTGGATGTTCTGATGACAAATCCTTTGGTCAGATGTGGTCAATGGCCCAGACCTTGTGCTGTTGTACAGCTGAGCATCTCTTCTGGGCTTGCTGCTCTTTGACTTGAGTGTCACAATGGTGTTTTCACAACTCCAGGTGGCTTTAGCTGGAAAGGTGGGGTGCGAGGCCTTGCCTTCCCTCTTTGCTGTGCAAAGATGAGTTTTCACCTGGCAGATCTCAGGGCATGCAGTGTCTGGCTCTGTACCTGTGAGCAGGTGTGATGACAAGCACATTTGGGCCATGGTAGGTAGCTGAGGAGTGGGATCCAAGTGTAGCAAAGTTGTATGAGCTCAGTCTGCTGCTCAGTCTCACAGACCTCAACTCAGAACAGAGCTTTAGAGCTGGGGTGTTGTGTAACCTCCAAAGAACCACTTTGCCAGTGTCACCTTGGGGAGTTCCATCTATCAGCAGCATGGGAATGGACCCAGGTGGTAACTCACAGAGTTAATGTGTGAGTGGATCCCACCTTGTCTGGATATTTCATTTTGCTTTGCAGATTTTTGTGAAGGTTCCAAATGCATTGTTTGCCATTAGACAATTTTAAATGGACTTCAAATTTGTCTGGGGATGCTGCCCCCAGATTTTAATTTAATGTGTCTGGAATTGCAGTCTATGTGTTCACTGGAATGCTGCAGCCAACTGTCTACAAAATGTCAATATCCACATTTTTTGGTGCTACAAGTTTTATCAGCTTTGGAGGGCAGTAGACCAGCAGAAGAACATCCTGTTTTGTTTTCAAAGGATTGCTTCTAGTTCTTATAATTTCCTACTGAAAATAAGAGGTTCCTTTGCTGAAAGTGAGAGTGGGAGGAAATGTCCTTATTTGCATCCTTTGTTGTTTCTTTCCTTTGAGTGTTTTCTCCTCTGTCCTCTAGCTTTTCTCACATTTACTGCCTACCTTTACACTTGTTCACTTGTCAGAGAAAAATGTTGATATCCTGTTGGCCCATTAGCTATCTTTTTGCTTGATTTGCCAGACTACTTCAATATGCTTCACTGCAAAATGAAAAGACAGCCTTTTTTTGAAAAAAAAAAGCATTATGTTTTTCATACTGAATCTTTTACAGCAGAAATACTGCAAGTAATTCAATTCATAAATAGAAAATATTACAATTGCTCCTAGACTCCAGGATGTTGATGAACATTTCTGCTTTACTTTCTGCTCTTCTTTTATTTATAGAAGAAGAACAGAGGGAGCAGGGCAAAATCCTTCAGGAGAAAGAAGAAATCTCTTATTGATGATTTTTCTGGAGTGAGCACAGGCACTGGGAGCATCCTTGCCCCTTCCTTTGCCCTCCATCTGTCTGAATACAGCAGATGGTCACATCAAGCCATGCTGGAACAGCAGTATGAGGTGGTTTAAACTAGAAGTATCAGGAAAGCTATGAATTCATTTAGTTAGTGTCAAAGGTGGTCTGATAAAGACAAGTATTTTATCATGAATGAGATGGAGAGAACAGATTATGGAAAGAAAGAGCTTCAATTTTAATTTTTTTTCATGAGAACTGTGAGACCTTGCCATCATTAAAAAAAAATCTATTTTCTCTTACGGGGCATAAGACTTAAAACAAAGAAAAAAAAAAAGGATTTTCATGATACTTTTTCTAGCATCTCCTTGCAGTCTGGAGATAGCATGTGAGCATTCCTCAAACCCCCCCCCTAGATTTCAATAGTGTTACTCTATCTGCCCACAAATTAGGTGTCTGCACTGGATTATTTGGCCAAAGGTGAGGCACAGGTGACATTCACTTTTAGGATTCTTGGCTGCTTCAAGTAAGGACTTAATTTCCCTTTAGGAATGTTTCCTTTTCCTTGGTTATAAAAGACAGGTAAGGAGTTGTTTTATACAATAACTTGTAGCCTTGAGGGAAATTCCTGTGGGTGGCCTTTGTCCACTTTATCTCCCAGCTCAGGTACTTAGCACAAGTGATGCACAGAAGAATCCCTACCATGTGTCCAGACTAAATGTACTAAGGACATGTGACATAAGCTGTGTGTTAGAGGGCTGTTACTTTACTGGCTACTGTGGCTTCATACCTGAAAACTGTTACTTAAAATATATTTTTTTCTTTTGCTCACAATTTTATTTATATGACTGGATATTTATTGATACTGATATGACAGGATATTTATTGAAATTGATATGATCTGCAACAAAAATTCAGGGGGCTAGTGCCGGAAAACAGAAACAAGATGGGACATTTTTCCAGATATCCTACATGATAATTTTGCTGTATAAAAGTCCTTTTGACAGCCTTTTGAATAGTACTACCTAGAATGAAGTGACCAAAGAATCACAGAATGGCTTGGGGTGGGAAGGACCTTATAAATCATCTAATTTCAATCCTCCTGCCCATGGCAGGAACAACTCCCACCAGATCAGGACCTGGGTAACAAGAATGGGAATATTATATGATACTACTACACTTTTAAGTGATCCTTCAAAACATTTTGCCTCTTTCACTTAATATTGGTGTACTGCTCCTAGAAAGGCTTTTCTAACTGCAAGTGCTATCCAAATGCTAGTTATTCCTCTTCCCTGACTTTGGAAAACAGAATTTTCTCAAACAGTCCATCAGGAAGTGTTTATTGTCTGTGAATGTGCCTTTTAATTCCGGACCACTCACAGCAGAAAAATGAAATCAGGACTAAGTCCAATTCATTCTTCCCAAATCCTTTTATTTCCCTGTGAAGTAGATGAAGGATAAATATCACAGCTGGGCCACCTGTCTTATCAGATGTGTCTCTTCCTTCTCTAGTCAGGTTAAGTCAGAACCATGCTGGCATGCAGTGAATTTTACTTTGATTTTTTATCTTTGGCTTCCATGACTCCTTTGTTTTGCAGTATGGCATTATCCAGCCTCTCCACATGCAGCCATCAGTGGTTTCAGGGAGTTGGATCCACGGGGTGCTTCCATGGGGCATAAGAATGGCTGTGGATCCACGTCCTGAAGAGAATGTAACCCATGAGGGGATCTCCCTTCTCTGAGTTAACACTGCCCTATTCAATCTCTGTGAATGTCTAACTCTTCAGTTATCAAAACCAGAACATGTTGCAAAATGAATGAGTAAAATGGCTTATTTAAATATGTTGAAAAACTCTGGTCTTACATTCTTCTTGTCAAATTCAACCCAACTTTACCATTAGTTGCAGATCCCTCTAAATTTTGTGGATGACCACAGTTGTATCAAACATGTTCTAGTTTACCCCTCCTGTCCCAATATCTTCCCTCAGTGAAGGACAGAGATACCCCTGTCACCAGACCAGTTTGCAGCTCTCCATTCTGACATAAGCTACTCAACAGACTCTATCCCTAATCATTATACTTCACTGAAAATATTTTTCTGTGAACTTTCCATCTTGTTAGTAGAAGGTGATTTCAGTAAAGCATTTGGAGATTGCTTTGTAGTGAACTTTCAACTAAAAATTGGTCTCTCTCTTATGAATGTATATGTGACTTGAAATGCTGATGCCCAGGTTTTATTTTCAACTCTAGTTGTGATACCATCTGCTTTAAGAGGCCTAGCATTGAGGTGTCAGAGATATTTCTTCAGTTTGCTTTTCCCTTCCAGGACATTAAAGGGCACTTTCAAGTTAAACTCATCACAAGACTATGTGAAAATGAGAGTGTCTGATGTCTGTTGTAGGTGAGTTGACCAAAGAGATTGTGAGGCTTCAAATTTATCTTTTTGTTCTGAAAGAGCAGAAGTCAGATCTGGCAATTAGAGTGAATTATGGTTCCGTTCCCAAACTGTCTTTTCACCAGATACACAAAACCCCCCTATGTTTATGTTTGCCACTGCTGTTTGGTGGAGATGAATGTTTCTTTAGTCTTTGTTTGCTTATGGGAAGCTTAAGGCTTATGCAAAGATTGGCACCTAAGTATAAAATAGTTTTCTGCACAGCAATAGCTCAAGGTTTTGAAGAGAGGTCAGCTTTTAGGCTTTGCTTTAATTGTTGCTCTTGTAATCCCGAGATGCTGAATGTTTTTTTTAATGCAGACATGGGCTGAGTAGACAAAACTTATAAAACCCCCAGCTAAGCACAGTGCTAAGCTTCTGAATGTTTTCACAAGGCACCTCAGGGAATGTGGAGTTACAGTCGCTTTCAGGCACTTCGTTTTGTGAAAATTTGGTTTTGTAAAACCCTTCTCCTGCTATTGAGGCTGAGGAACTCAGTGTTGGGAATTAGTGTGAAAATGGAGCAGGGTTACTCCTGGGATCCTAAAAAGCAGTATCTGTTCTAAGGCAAACACACAGCAGAGTTCCTTGAACTGCAGAGAGGAATGCAGGTCTGAAATGTTGGTTCTGAAGGCAATAAAAAATGATTAGATGAAAGTTCTAGTTAATGTTAAATCTTAACTAATTGGTTTCTTGTTTTCCAACCTTCCTTTCTTTCTGAACCACATACCAGTGATACAGAGTCCTTCCTTCTTTTCTATTGGGTTTTTGTCTCTGTTAGAAATGTAGAACTTTGTTCTAAGCTTTACTGAAACTGGACCTTCACCCTTTAGAAGAAATGATGTCATAATCATAACAATACATTCATTTAAATGCATTTGTCAGTGTATAGTTGGCTTGTTAAAAGCAGATCTTTAGTATCCACCTTGACACTTACATTTTTCCTCTCTCTGTGGACTCAGATTTCTTCAGTAGTGGCTGAATTCAGCTGAAAATCTGGTTACCAGCTTGGTTGCATTTTCCATTAACATCACTTTTGCTGCAGATCCCAGCACAAAGCATTCTGCATACTCCAGTGCTCCATTACAGCTTTGAATCAAACCAAACTTTTTTTTTCTAGTAAACTTCACCTCTCTTCTGAAACCAACATTTCTGACTTGGGCTAGACTTTACCTGTTGTCATTTAGTTGTTTATTTTTTGCTTTCCAAAGAAAGCACAAATACCCACATTTTAACCAGCATCAATGTATGAGGTCCTTATCTAGTTTTTGACTACAGAAAAGTCTCAGGAAAGCTGGCCTTTATATCTGCCTTTCATTTTCAACTTCTCTGCATTTTGGGAGTTAGGTCGCGGTCTTGTCTGACTGAAGAGAAAACCTTCTCATCTCCCTGGTCTGAGGTTTGGGTTTATTCCTAATCACAGCAACAGAAATCAAGGATCAAATATTTCAGGAGAAAGCCTCTGCCTTTATTTTCTTGCCAAGGCTGCTGTCAAGAGATGCAAGAATTGAACTGAGGTCTCTCTTCAAGGGAGACAGTAACTTCTGTCTGCAAATGAACCCTCAGCTGTGATGAGCTACAGGTTATTGTTGAGCCCCTCAGGTCTAACCCTGAACTGGCTGAACTATTTCTCTCTTTTAACTCCTGATATTTTATTCTGCTTATAAGGGTGAAGTCCCTTAAATAAGGCAATGGTATGGGCTTGGAAAGGAGTGGGATACAAGTGAATAAACCAGTATACTGTGCTGTGCTCTATGTGTGCCCTGAGTGGTCTTATGGGTGAGTTACCAGCAAAAATAATTCACTAAACACCAGGTTATTGCCTCAAAATGGGGAAACAGGCCGCTGGACTTCCCTGAGTGTTTGGCTGCCTGACTTAGGCACCTTCCAAGAGCTCAGCTTATAGAAAATAGAGCTCCTCCTGGATGTACACCCACAGCTTGGGTCCTCCAGTAGCCTTCTAACCTTTGAGCCTTTGTGCTCTTGAATCATCATATGACTTTTGGTACAACCCAGGCAGGTATTTTCATGCCTGTATTGTCTTACTGCTTCCAGGAAATGAGGACATGTAGTTCCTGGCTATGGCACAGCCTCCATGAGCACTCCAAGCGAACTCAAATATCTTTGCAAATGTACAGATCCTCTGCAAATCTCACTACAACCTCAGGAACACAGTCAACATTTCCATCATATCTGCTATCCTACTCTTCAAACTAATAGAAAATTAACAGATATGAACTTAGAGAAGGCTATCTAGATCAGATTTGTATTAAAAATTGCATATCTGAGTCTGGCTAGAAGTAGCTCATCAGAGGGTTATGAATAATCTATGATACTTTTTACTGTTGGAAAGCCAGTGATATCTGAATTAATCCACTCATATTTCTATATATACATAAAAAGCCTTAGCTTCTTTTCAGCCTTTATTCTTGCTGCAGTGTAGCAGGTATTTGAGTAAAGTCAGTGATTTTTCTTCCTGTCTACTTTAGAAAACAATACTCGTAGGCTCTTTCTTTGACTTAAACACATTCATTCTTCCTAAAGCTTTTAAAAGAAGCAGAGCTTTCAAGATCAAAGATGTTAATACAACACCTGTACTAACATTATATCCAGTCGTTATTGACCATTCTTTGTGATATTGTTTTATGCAGGTGCCTTTTCAGTGTGCTCTTTAGAATGTGAGGGAATACAAAAAATAAGCATCTGTGTATCTTTTTATCACACTTTAAAAAGCAGAGCTTTTTGACAAATGGGAGGGGGGAAGGCACATAAATATAATCACTTCACTCCTCTGCTCCTTGTGATCTGGGGTTGTAGAGAATCTTCAGATGGTTGCTCACATGATCATGAAATCACTGTGTATTCTGTACAATTCATGGATATGAGCCAGGAATTAATATTTATAGGTGGTGGCAAAACATGTCACTTGATAATAATTTTTTATTACCTCTTTTAAAAGAGTGGAAATTGTCTTGCTGGGGAGCAGAAATAAATCCACATGTATTACATTACCTATCCAATTCAGCCTGGAGAATGTCTGGTGAATACTTACAGGGAGCAAGTAAGAGGAAACTTGTAGGCTTTAATTTAATCTTAAAAAGTACTTTGCAAACACTGGCAAGTATCATTCCAGAAAACAGAAGTGAGTTCTCCAGTGATCAGAAAACAAACGAAAGGGAAAATTGAGAGGGATAACATACAGTAATTGTTCCTCACAGACAGGAATCAAACTATTGCTATTGGCAGCTATGTTACATTTAGAGTCCTCTTGTCCTGCCATATTTCTGTTTTAACACTTACCAGGTATGAACTGGGCATATTTAAAGACTCAAGAACAGAAATAGGTACACACATTAAAAAATGTCTGTACTGAAGTAAAGGATAGCTGAACTCTATGACAGTTACAGACTTTTGGATCAAAACCTAAAGAACATTTTCTTGTGCAAATGAATATACATTTATTTGTTCCGCATAAAGGAAATATTTATTTCCTTTCAGCACAGGATGTTCAGGTGTTTTTTTATGACTTTAATCTGAAGCAGTTGATTGTAGAGCAATGTCTTTGAGTTTGACTGGTAAATTTCTGTTTTTTCCTTTTACAGTAACATTGAATAAAAGGAGATAGCAAAGTAATCCTGTCCCAGAATGAGAGCCTATATATTTGAGACCTAAATATTCATAACCATGTGCTTGAAGGCAAACAGACTGCAGACCAGTTAGAGAAAACACTGATCAGAAGCATTTGTGATGCAGCTTCCTTCTTGCTGATAGGCTCCTGAACAGGTAATTCACAAACTGATATAAATGAAATATATTTGGGCTTTTGTAAAAAATGTTTCTATTCTTTTTCTTTTTCTTTTTCTTTTTCTTTTATCCTTTTCATTTTTCTCTTTTCTCTTTTCTCTTTTCTCTTTTCCTTTTCCTTTTCCTTTTCCTTTTCCTTTTCCTTTTCCTTTTCCTTTTCCTTTTCCTTTTCCTTTTCCTTTCTCCTTTTTCCTTTTTTCTTTTTTCTTCTTTCTTTCTTTTTCTGCTTGCAGTGCAGCCCTATGTGAAGCTGTGACATTTCATGACAGCTCTGTGTTAGCAGTAGCTGAAGTCCCTAAGAAACCACTGTAAGTGAAACCTGGTGCAGTCCCTGAAGTCAGTGATAACAGCCCTGGGGAGCATAAGGAGATGGGAGTGATGTTCCCACAGCATCAGACCTGGGGTTCTACTCCCATGCTGAGCACCTAAAACACTCAGATATTAGAGATGCATGAATTCTTCCAAAAGAGGGCAGAAGCAGCATTTACTGAGTCCCCTTGGTGAATCTGTTCCTTTCACCCAGCTGCAGTCCTCTGTCTCCCAATGTCTCAGAATATAAACCTCTGGCTCTGCAAAACAAACAGTGAGAACCAGCCAGGAATCCCCACAAACATTGCAACACATACAAAGCACTGTGGATTTTAGAATATATCAAAATTTTAAATTCT
>NW_005054424.1:1590247-1591767 GCF_000277835.1 Geospiza fortis
AAGTACAGACTGCAAAAGGGTGGCATGACAAATGTTATTTTCACCCCCTAATATTCATACTTTTTCATTATGTTTTCAGTTTGAGCTGTTTAAAAAGACTTTAATAAGAAGTCTGAGGAAGTGAGTGAGCTTGTGTACAGTGCTTAGATAAAAAAAAGACAGGGGAATAAAGCAGTGTGGACAGAAAAATATGATGTTATGTACCCACATGTAACCGATGTAAAATTTTTGGACATTCCAGGCTCAAGATCAGACCCAATGTGTCACCTTGGCCCAAGGCAGTAAAATCATTAAATAAAAGGTTGAGAAGGACCACAAGAGATAATTTAGTCCAGCTCCCTGCCCTAAGGCAGGATCACGTCTACCTGTGTCATTCCTGACAGATGTTTGTCCAACCTACTCTAAAAAACCTGCACATGGCCATGTCTGCCAAGTACCCAGGCAGACTTTCTTGCGTGTTTGGCAGTGCTTGGGTAGCCTGTTGAACCAACAAAGTCTCATTGTATTGACAGTTCGAGAAATTAGATTTGATTTTACATTACTCTCTCACTAGGAAATATTTAATTCTAGTCATTTGGATTCTCTTTAATGGACTGCCTAGGTAAAACATACATTGTGGGATCTGCAGGCCATTAATTAAACCTAGGCCGTGGAAAGAAAATATAATCTAAGTATATGTATGTGGAAGAATTTTGTAGGCAATATTAAAAATATTCATCCCAATTTAGAAGACACTGCTGATATCTACATCCACAGTTTTTAGGATTGTCTTCTTGCAGTTGAGATATTGAGAGAGCAGCACACCATGTTTCACCAAAATGTCTGCTAAATAAACATAAACTTCCAAGATACAGATCAAAATATATTTTCAAAGAGTTTCACTTAAAATGTGTAAGAAAGTCAGACTGCTCCTCTTTGGTGGTGTTTTCCTTAAAAAAAAAGACATTTTCTTTTTTTTTTTTAGATTTTGTGAATGTCCCTTTCCAAAATGCCAGTTGCCCAAAGCAGGATTTCAGTAAATGTGCTTCTGGATCAATTTCAGGACCCTGTCTGAAAAAAGAGAATGGAAGCTTTTGCTGTCTCCCCATTCAGGAATTACCTGGTGTCTGATGATGGCTGTGAATAGTCAATGGGTGGATCAATGGACAAATGAAAAAATATTTATGGTCAAGTCTGGTTGTGTACCTTCATTTTGGCAGTCCCCTGTGGTTGTGAACCCTGCTCCAGAGCATGGCTCTTGGTGACAGAGGTGTGAGAAGCAGAGTTTCTTCATGTATCCATGGAAAAAATGAAGGGAGAGGTATGGCTTGTAGCTACGAATAAAAATGACAGAAAACAGAAATACCTAGGAACAAAGGAAGATGGAATTAGATATATGAATCCCTAAGAAAACCTTCACTGTCCAGGTTCATGTTAGAATTGCATCCTATTAATATCTCCTGAACAATCAGGAAGTTACTCTTCTGGAAACAACCAGCTGCTATGCTTTGCTCTGAATTCCAAGCTTTTCATCTTGTATC
>NW_005054424.1:1591808-1671070 GCF_000277835.1 Geospiza fortis
GTTTGAAAGAAAATAGGTCAACAGTACTTAGGATAAGTAGTACTTTAATCAATTTTAACATAACTTCTGATGGATAGTGACTGAGGATAACATACTGCCTTCACTAATTCCATTTAAAGTAGCAGGGACATAAAAAAATCATATTGTTTAAATTGCTTGGGGAACACAAATTATCTGGTTTATATTCCCATAGAAGCTATTATATTCCACAGGATACTGTGAAGGACATGCAATAATTTTAGTATCTACTATGAGTGTTATTGATATACAATGTAGATGTAAATTCACCTTCTTTCAGTTCTGTTTGGAGGCATCATTAATGTGTAATGGATCTGATGATACAATAGACATTAATGATAACTTGTAAGTAGACTTTTACTCATTTTATCCTTAATAGATTTTTACTTAAAAGGAATATCTGCTCAACTACAGCTTTCAAAAGGTGCCCATATGTGGTTGAGGGCTAAGCATGCAAAGTGCAGTTGTTGGAGACTCAATATTTAAAAATTTAAAATTAGTATCACTACGCTGTTTGAAAAACAGAAGCTGCACTTTTCTTTTTAATGCAGATCATCCCAAGAAAGACACAGGCAGTAAAAATAACCTGGATTTTTTGGCAGAAGTGTCAACATTCCCTACAAGGATATTAGAACCAAATCTCTAGCTCATATCTCTCAGAGTAGCTCCACTGATGTCTACAGAATGATGCCATTTTATATAGGCTTGAATCGTACAATCATGGAATGGTTTGGGTTGGAAGGGTCCTTAAAGATCACCTGGTTCCAATCCCTCTGCCATGGACAGGGATGCCACCCCTAGACCAGATTGCTCAGGTCCCTACCCAGCCTGGCCTTGAACACTGACAGGGATGGGGCATCCACAACTTCTCTGGGTCACCTGTTGAAGGACTGACATGAAGGAAATGATGTATTTGGTCTCAGGACCTTTCTTGGAAGGGTTAAACTAGTGAAAAAGTAAGTCTCATTTTCAAGATGATGGAAGAATATGAATAGTACCAAGGAATCAACAGAAAATGATGGACATGCAGATGCTGGAAGAAAAGCACAAGTGTAGTTCTGGGAGTCCACAGAAGCAGAGGAAGATCAGCTTAGAGTGAACTCTGCAGGGTGTAAAATAACTCAAAATCTTGTGCTAAAGTAGCAGTCTTGTAATATTTGGATAAATCTATAGTGGCTAACAAAATGTAGGAGGTCATTGGTCAATATTGATCCAAAGGTGGTATACCAGCTAATTCTTAAAAGAAGTGATAAACAGGAAACCTGACTTAAGCAGTGATCTCAAACTATAGTGAGAAAAGAAAGACCTTTGGGAAAGGGAGTTAGAGAGAGCTGCTGTGAGATGTGGTAGGGGAAGGTCTCCTTTCCCTAACACTTTTCTTAAAATTCATTCCAGCCACTGCTCCCAGGGACTGGTTGTTTAAAGGCCTTTCCTTGTCCTCTTTTGGTGTGCCCTCAGAGGGATGCACACTTTGAGTGTCCCTCAGGCCTCTCTGTCAGCAGCTCTAGCAGACAACTGTTACATTTTCCTTGTCTATTCCAGAAGCCACCCGAAGACATTCTGAATTGTCAGTTCAATGTGGGATAGGAGGCAAAAGGAAGGTGAAATAGTGCATGCAACACAGGGGATAGAAATGCTTTCATAAAACTCATACCTTTATTTAATGAGTTCTTGAGTGAATTCCTTGATGTCATATCACCATGAAGCTGCCTCCATCCATTTCAGTCATGCTGGAGCAGAACTGCTTCCCTCTAGGATCAGGATGCATTAGGAAAGCAGTTAATCCCAAAGTTTCTATTGCATACCCCTCCTGAAGCAGCAGAGTCCCACTGGAGTAAATGTGACTGCAGAGACTTGCAGGACCCAGAGCTGGAGCAGGGCATGGGGGAGCAGGGTTTGCAGATGGGAGCAGAGGGGGAACTCACTGGAAACTGCTCACCAATTCTTCCACTTCTTTCATTGTAAGAACAGATTTGGCCTAGACCAATCCTTCTGATTTGACAAACACTTTCCAAAATCACAGAAATGTTCTTTGCCATGATGTGGTCACAGCTCTCAGCACTGCCCGAGTCTGTACTGCAGGCAGAGGCGTGTGGGACAGGACTCTACACAGAGGCACAGCACTGGCACAGCACTGGACACCAGTCTGTCTCTGCACAAACCATTCAGGACAACAACTTCAGTGCCAAATCCTCTGGCAGCAACAAAAGAGGCTTTTGCATTCATTCACAGGCATAAGTGGGGAAGGAAAAACAAAATTTTCCCTCCAGCACAGACAGCCCCCTAAGTAACTTCTGAAGATTCAGGTAATATATATAATGCTCTAATGAGATATTTTTAAAGAAATTGTGTTTTTTTTTAAATGAAACAACCATTTCGTTTGTGGGTGAGGATGGCTGCTGCAGGATGGAACTTCTGTGACATTTTATTGTGATACTTTTCTCACTCTCTGTTCCAAATAAGATATATGGTACAGTGAGGCAATAAATTGTATGCAAATTTTCAAAACTCTTCACCCAGCTTTCTTTCAGCTGACTTTTAACAATATTTAGCAATGATATTTGTGTTCCCTTTTGTGCATTATGATGATGTCTCTTTTCAAATTAAAAGATGGAACTTTGTGAGGCAGAGGTTGAATCACAATGTCTTAAAAGAGAATGATTCTGTAAAACTCACCTAATAGTTTAAAATTTGTGATCAGTGCTGGTTTCACAGGTCTTTAAATACCCATAAATAGTGAAAAAAATGTGTAGAAGTGCCCTACTGCAATTTCTGGCTTGTGTTCCTGTTGATAGATAGCTCTGCACAGCAACCTTCCAGAAGCAAAGTATTTTTCTGTGCTTGACTATCTTTCAGGACTCAGTGCAATGGTTCATGTGCTCACAGTCAGACAGGTGCTTAAGCACTTCACTTAATCAGTGCCTCAGGCAACGAGGATGAAGAGAAATCTGCTGCCCCAGAGGGACCAGTCTGTTTTCTATGACAAAGGCAGAAAATTTCACTCAGACTGATGAGAAAAAAACAAACCAAACACAACAACATAAATCCCAACATGTAGGGATCACTATAATCAGTATATCTTCAGAAACTTCCCCTCTTTGGGCCTAGAAATGGCTATAAAAGGGTCATGGAAGGACCTTTGACATACTGGCATGGGGGATGGACTACGTGGGATGCTGTGCTTGCACAGGACATCTCTGATGGGAATACAGCAGCCTTGTGCAGTGTCCAGGAGAGCCTGAACCTGTGTCTCCTGCCCTCCTTCCCTTAGCTGGACTTTGAGACTTTGAACTTAATCAGTTTATAAAATGTGGAGCTCTTTTCCTTTGGCTTCTCACCCCTCATTTCCCTTTGTCAGGAGGGACTGGACTTCAGCTTTTTCTCTCCTTGAAGCTTCCTTGCAAGGGCATAAGTGGATTTGGATGCATACCATCAATGGCTTATCTGAGATGTGGTCCAGAGACGGCTCTAGGAAGAGTCTATACACAGCAGGGTCCAGATGAGGTCCCTGCCCAGCACTGACCCTTTCCTTCACAGCACCACCCATATCTTCTGTTCTACAGTGATCCCAGCAACCAGAAAATTGCAGATTTTTTCATCTGAAGCAGGATTTTTCACTAAATTCAGCCCAACAGAACCTCACACATCACTAATTCCCTCTGTATTACTAGCCTGTGCAAGGCCATGTTAGGTGTTTTGTCTGTAAAACCATTTCATCATGTTTTCCACATAAGGATAGTGATGAGTGTGCATGATGGTCTGGAAATTGTAAAGCTCTGTGAAACATATAGGCATTACTGATGCACAGGTAAGATGTATGGACAGATAAAAGCTACTTTGTTATCAAGATGTCCCTTTTAAAATGTTTTTGCTAGATTTAGGCTAGCCTCATCTAGAAATCTGCTGTTAAAAATAACATTGCAAAAATTAATGAATATTTACAGAATTGACTTGCAGTGACAACTCTCTTAGACCTCAACTAATGTAGTTAATAAGAAGGTGATGAATTAACCCATTTTTAATTCAGTGGCATTATTTTAAAGATAATTTTGACTCCATTTCCTTTTATCTATTTGACCCATTAGAATTTTCTTTCATTGTCAGAGAACCATGTCTTTACAGCAAGTGTTTTTAAAATAAAATGAGGAAAAACTCTGGGATACGTTTTTATACATAACTATTTCTTTAGAAATAGTTCTTCATCCTCTGAAAAGGCCTCATTTATAAACTATTCAAAGTAAAAGTTGGAAATATATGAATTTATGTTTCTGTATTTTACTAACTTATGAAATGAAGTTTTTTGGTGTAGATGGTGCTTTTGGCACAGTGCAGTGATACTGTATGTGTCCCACCACTCATCACCCCATCCTCACCCCCATGCTGGTCTCCAGACTTTGAGGCTGTTTTAGTTTAAGGTAAGCTAAGAACGTTTTTCCATTGATCTTTTTATTCCACATCCACAAAAGAAAATGCTAAGACGTTGCTACTGATTTTTTCCCCCCAATATGTGGTCATTATAGGCAAAAAGAAGCTCACACTTCTACTTTTTAATTGGGCATTTAGCAGGACAATGTTTGAAAGCAATTAATGGGAAAAACATTTTTGTCCTGTTTTATCAATTGGACTCCAAGAAAAATG
The DNA here is from genome assembly GCF_000277835.1 of Geospiza fortis. NCBI lineage: Eukaryota > Metazoa > Chordata > Aves > Passeriformes > Thraupidae > Geospiza > Geospiza fortis. Next base: position 1,596,465 of record NW_005054424.1, read on the forward strand.
CTGTCCAAAGTAACCATTATGTGCAAGCCAGGAAACTGTTGTCCTTTTCAGTTTTTCCCATGTCACAATTTATTCATTTAATTCAGTTCCTCAAAATTACTGCAGTGCCAATTATCTCTCTCTGTGTAGAAAATGAGTTTGGCCTACTTCAGCTCCCTTCATTTTATGCCTGTTTTCGGCTATTCTTCAATGAGTGAGTAATGTGAAAAAAGGGAGGATCTTCAAAAATATGTGAAGTGTCTAAAGTGGCTTTTTGGTACCTGTGAAGAGGCCCCTTGAAGAAGCTTAGAGGACAATAGAATATTGCAGCTAGCAGTGGTTTATTTTGTCCACATGACTCATTTCACACGCACCCAGGCAACTGATGAATGGAGGATTAACACAAGTTTTCACCTTATTGAAATGAGTGATTCAAAGCAAACAAATAGGACTAACTAGTTTGGAATATGAAATTAAAGTTTCTCTGAGTCCTTTTGTTATGCATCACTTTCAAACTTAATTAGAAATATGATGGCTTTGGAATTACTTTTAAGCAACTTTGTTAAGTAACAGTAGTTTGATGTTTGTTATTGTCACACAGTCCACTTGTCTGAAATCTAAAGACTCCCAGAGACTGTTCAAATGCATTATCAAAAAGTTTTAAAACAAAATGAAAAAATACCGTGTATATAGACATATATTCTCTCTTTTTGGGGACATGCTCATAGACACACAACAAAAGAGCACTAGATGCATTTTTTATTGTTAGCTGCATTATATGTATCTATAAATATTTATGGATGGGTACGTGGCACTATAGAAAAAGTGCTTTAGATGCTATCTTCATGGTAACTTACACAACCCATTCAAGCCCTTCAGCTTTGTAATTACATTTGAACCAGGATGGAGTTACCCATGCACACCATTCAACCCTACCTGACTTTATATGGTTGCTAAGTTGCAAAACCTTGCAGTCACATAAGTCATAAGATCCCAGTTTATAACTTCCCCTTGAGGAAGGATAATTTAGCAATTTTACATGGTGTAGTCAATGTCCAGGGCAAGCTTGTACACTCAAACCAGAATGTCTCCCTTCTATTTCTTCCAGGGATGCAACAAATTGATATAAACAGCCTTTCTGTGGAGCAGGTAGGCAAACACACCTTGCTGGCTATACAGGCAATGGGTCATGTGTCCTTTTCCCTTTTTTTTGGAATAATGCTCTCCAGTGCCTCTGTAAAGTGGAAGTTCCCTGCAGCTGAGTTGGCTTCTGTGGAACAGCTCCATTAAACCTTGCACACAGTTACACAAAAGCTTCAGGATGCAGCTGAATCCCAAATGTTGTCATTATTCTCTAAGGTTATGAGCATGACACTCTCTAAGGAACTTCTGCAGAAGTGTGCTGAATTAAATGCAAGAATTTTGGTCTAGGGAGTGGCAGTACAAGGGGAAAAAAGAGTTCGTTGCCCATCTAACTTGTGTCTAATCCTTTCTGAAGGTTGTACAAGTGTGAGGGAGAGAGGGACCAGAAGTCTAATTTTTTCTATTTCCCACCAATCGCCAACACCATGGGATATATCTAGTGGGACCAATTTTTGTCATGGCATTGCTATTCTTGGATGCAGAGGGATGGCCAGGATGTGATTCAGCATGGAGAGGTGCTGTGATCAGGGGGTGACCAAAATAAATTTTGATGTGGGATGACCTTTTAGCCTTTCCACTGAGAATAGCAAACATTGGCCATATTCTGATTTGCATCCAAAGTTTTGTTGCTGTTTTTTAAGAGGGGTTTTGGTTTGGGTTGGCATCTGCTCGTTGCTCAACAAGACAGGCAGGAGCTTTGACAAATTCAGCTGCCAAAGTTTAATGAGTGTCCATTGAACAGATTCAGTCTTTAATTTTTCCTTGTCCAGAGTCTTTTACAGTCATTGATTGGAACATTTTCACAAATGTACAAGAGCTTCCCATGAATCAATCTTTTTTGACAATTTAAAAAGCCTCAATAGAGGCATGGAAATGTGAAATCTTCTCAGAAAAATGTCCACATATATTTTCTTTTCAAAGGAAAAAAAATAATTTATACACTTTTCTTCTCTCAATCTTAAAAATCAATGGCATTTTTGTTGCTGCTTTTCAGACTGATTTCAATCTGAGTCAGGCTTTTGATGTGGAAAACCTTTTCACATCTCTCATTGTGCTGATTGAGTTTGGGTTCTGTACAGAAGCATGGAAAACATTTAGCAAATATAATTAAAGTTTCCCAACAAGTAGAATTCTAAGTTTCTGGGCAATTTCAACACTTTCAATTTAGCTTTTGTTAAAAGATTTTAAAATTTGCTTTTGTTGTGGGGCCCCATATACATATTTGAAATATTTAATGGAAACTATCCTGTAAACTTGCTTCAGTTGGAAGAATGAAATTATTTTTGACCATGTAGAGGAGATTAGCACATTTAAAATCTGATAACTGTATTCATTGCACTGAATGGTATTTCAATATAATACCAAAGCAAGATAAGAATCAAAACAATCTTTCTGTCATCAACACAAAAAAGTCAGATAAGTCATTGTGAAACATTTCATTTTAGAGTTATTGCATGACACTGTTTGTCTATCCCAGGAAAAATGTAGTTCCTTCAGAAAAAATTTTATATTTTGATGAGGGATTTAATCTGATTAATAAATGAATGGTTGGACATCCCATTGAATCCATAAAACCCAGTGAATATTTCAGTCTTCCACAGAGACTTTCCCAAAAGGGTGGATAAAGAAAATCATGCTCTGGAATGCTTTCTGCCTCAGAGGATAAATGGAAGTGGAGCATTCAAATGGAAGTGAAGGTAGAAATAAATGAAAGCAGAGAAAGGTGTTGGACCACAGCCTACACTGAAGCCAAGATTGTCCCAGTGTGAAGAAAACAACATTGTCAGGCTTTGTTGGGTGAATCCTAAACACTTCTGTGCTGTACCAATATCTCATCTCATTTTATATGCAAAGTCAGTGGTTTTGTTTTTAGTCAAATCTTGGACTGGAAAAGTTCCGTGAACCATTGGTCTTGCACTTAAAATGATGATGGATGTGATAAAGGAAACACTACCTGAGCTAGGAAGAAATGTTGTTACTGTTCAACAGCAGAAACTTATTTCTAACATGAAAAATACAAGGAAAGGTTCCCATATTCATTCTTGTTTGATCGAACTGTTCCACCTGAAGATGATCGTCACGTGAATGCAATGTGATAACTGCACACCCACGTCAGTAAAACCCATGTGTAAGAAGTGCTTAGTGTAAGCTCCCTGTATTTTAACCCTGATAGCAAATATTCCTTCACTTCTCCCCACACATCACAGTAGGTCTTTCTTTCATACCCATTCCATGCAATTCTGAAACCTAAGGATAACGGAGTTTTTTTATAATTTTCTAGGGTGGAAAGCAAATTTACTGGTACCTGACCAAGGGGAAAGGTTATTTTGTTGAAAGATGCAGAAATTTGTCCCATCCCCAGAACTTCTGAGCTCCCTCCTCAGGTGGGACCCCTTTGCTGAGGGCAGTTCCAGTGTGGGCAGCCCAGCTGCCCTCTGACAGGGCTCAGTGTCCAGGCACAGCCTTTAGACTCCAGGCTAAAACCCTGTTCTGGAAAAAAGCAAAAAACATTTTTTCAGACAAGCCCAGCTCATACCTTTGGGTGATATTGTGCTGCTTCTACGTTTGACTAGGAGTGACCCAGGTGTGTTCTGTAAGAGAATGAAAACACAAGAGCATGGCAACTTTCAAACTTCATGAAATTATGACATGGACTGTGACCTGAGACACTATCCCATGTTTTTTCCAGAATTGCCATTGATGGGATTCCATGTGGCTTTGGTCGAGGTGCATTTCACGAACCAGTGATGTGGAAATTCCAGCTTGTCTTTCTTCACTTTGCAGACTTTTTTCTTTTTATACTTCTTTTTCTCTGTCCTTTTGTTTTTAATTTTTCAGCTTTCACAACGAAAGAGCAGGTCTCATGGTCAGAGGGATGGTGTTAAGTTTAAGGAGCAGCAGTGCAATAGAGAAACAGTTCAGAAACATTCAATAAAATCAGTAAAATTGGTGACCAAAATTGTAAGTGAAATTTTAAAAAATGAAATAGAAATTCCCCTTTTACCAACTCAAAGGTTTTACATTTTTGATCCCAGCATCCAGAGCAGAATGAGCTCTGCACTTTATTCATTAACAGACAAAAAGAGGATAAAAAAGAATGAAAAGGAAAAATCATATTTCTTTCCACTAAGCACACTGATGTGGAAGTGTTGTTAGAAAACCCATCTTTATCAATCCCTCTCCCTTATTCTATTAACTCAAAAATCCTAGGTAAGTCACCACCCAATCTCACCCATTCTCCTCTGAAACCTTCCCCAAAAGCACACATCAAAACCAGTGTCCAACCCAAGGAGTCCCACCATGGTTTATTTTCCAATCCAAGGAGCCACACCATGGTTTATGATCCAACCCAAGGAGTCCCACCATGGTTTATTTTCCAATCCAAGGAGCCACACCATGCCTGGTTTATTAATGGCAGCTTACCAGGAGGGAGTTAACAGAATTCTTCTCTCTGTAATTTGTAAAGTGCTTTGGGGTTCCACTCACTGCAGCCTGCTCTCTGAATGTGTTATTGCCACTTCTGAAAGGTCACACAGCGAAGCACTGCAGGGTCCCAGCGCTTCTGCTATTTCTCATGTTTTTCAGGAAAGATGTCTATGAATGCCTGGCTGTGTCTAAGGACAAACTGAGGGGAAACAGGTCATTTGGCTGATGAGAGGGATGCCACATCTCCCACCGGTGTGAGGGTGGGGAAGCTTCACATGGGCTGTGGGGTTGCCTATGAATAAAACAAGGAGAGATTTGTTTGCTTAAGGGGAGAAAGGAGATAGCTCTGGATTATTGAAGGGGAGCCATGATTCATTCTGAATCTTCTTGGATGCCATCTCTGGCTCTGCTGAGCAGCCCTGATTCACAATCATCTCCCCCTGCTGCAGTCCCCATCCCTCCCCCCCAGTCCAAATTGGGAAGGGCTGAGAATTTGTCTCGCTCCGGCCCTCACCAGGGCCACGAGTGTCAGCTGCTCTGTCTGATGACTGGAGCACTGATTATGCACCTATCCAGACACATGGAAACTCCACAGGGAAAAGCTCCCCAATACACACACATTTGTAATCTCCTGTGAATAGAGTCCTAAGTGCCCATTAACTATTGCTCAATTACACGGGAACTCTGCAGAAGTAAATATGGCATGCACATGAATATCAATTAACGCCATTATGATCAGTGTGGTCGTGAGTCAGGAGGGAAATGTGCATAATCTTGACAGAATTACGAAGACACGCTTCATTTTACTTGTGTGGATTGGAATAGTATGTTAAGCTAATAAAAGCTTTTGCATTTTTAAAAATAGTTTAACAAGCCCAGAATAGATTTGAATCATATCCGCCTCAGATTTCAGTTGTTAAAGTCAGCTTTGAAGACCTCTCTTAACAAACAGAGGGAAAAACCTCTGCTACTCAGCCTGTAATTTCTCAATTTCCCTTGCCTCCTTGAATTGTCCAGCATTCACACAGCCCTATTCTACCTGGCAACTCCCAGGTACCACCAAAAATCCAATACTTGCACCAAAAAGGGTTGATAGCTATAAGACAAATGCAGAACACTGGCAAACCATTTCAGCTGAAATGGGGGATCTTGTTCTGAATCCTCCTACCCACCTCCTCTTGGACCAGGGGTAAATCCCAGGTTGATGCCAGCACCTCTAAGCTAAGCAAAAGGGGTAAAAGAGCTGCTGACAATGAAGGCATTATAAGGGATGTCTTTACTGTCATGGATTTTTTCCTGGGGAAGAGAAGGACAAGTGATATACAAGGTTATCAGGGGCAGGTTGATTTCAGAAGCATTTATGAGACCACCCCAACAGTTCAGGGCTCATTTCCACCCTGATGGGAACTCCAATGCAGTGCTACAAACTTTCCATACAATTTTGTTTTGCTAAGCCAAGCTATTCTATCATCCTGTCCCAGGTGCTATTGAATTTTAGAAGCCAATTGTCTCATAGACAGCCACAAAGACTCCTCAAGACAAAATGTGGTATCCTGCATGTTGCCTCTCATAGATAGTTGTCCAAGAAGCCTGAAAACAATTTTGGCAACACACAGGTGCTTATTGCTTGGAATGCATTCAGCCTGGCTTAAACACACATTAAAATTTCCATTACTTTGAGATCAACCACACTGCCTCATGGGCTGAAGAGTCACACAGACTGTATCCCTGGGGATACACTGCAGGTGGGCAGTGGAGGCCAGGTACTGAATATCCACACTGTTGGTTGATGTCTGGGCACAGCTGGGGATCAGGAGCCCTTGCTGGTTGCTCTGGAGCAGTTTCTGTGGGGATGAGAGTCAGTCTCCAGTTTGCTTTATTTACTGAGGTGTAGCCATAGCTCATATCTACAGCCACACACTAGAGGAGCAGGGCAGGCATTCAGCACTTTTTCTGCTGTGGTCCAGCTGTTTAATTACTGTTTAGTTGCTGTTTAATTACTAACTACCCTGGCACTTTGCTGCCCCATGCCATCACCAGACACAATGCGGGCAACAGCACTGCCCAGGAACCATTCCCTGTGGGCAGGATGGAAAAGAGGAATGTATCCACACAGCTACAAGCCATGCCTTCCATTAATGCAAAGAATGGCCCCTGGCTCATGTTATGTACTAGGATGGATGCAGTCAGAGAGACTGAAATGGTTGGACTACCCTTATTTAAATGGAAGTTGTATTTCATTCTCAGAACAGTCTAAATCAGGGTGATATCTGACCACTGGAGTTAGAAACTGGCTTCCAAGAGTTTTAGAAAACAAACAGACAGTTCTGAGGGGCTTCTTTAGAATTATTGTGCTAGAAAAATATTTAAACATTTTAATATAATTATCTAGATTTTTATCTTGTTGAGGAAGCAGGCAGAAGATTTTAGAGCTGTGGGTACATTTAGAATATCAAATGCACATGGCTGTATCTACAGGGAAAAAGAAAGCTATATAGTTCAGCAAATACAGTAAAAAAAAAGGAAACATGAGTAAGTAAATATTATGAAGGCTGAACAAATGTCAGCTGGCCAAAAGGATGAAACTGTGGCTGTATGAGATAGAATACTGAGGTACAATGATTTCAGCCCAAACCTCAGTCAGTGTTTGCAGAAATTAATTTTTGTGTAACAATTTTGGAGTGGGACTCATCCATCGATATTCACTGTGAGGCAATGTGCTCTCTGTCCTTTGCTGGGGCTGCATGCCACAGACAGCAGTGTGCCAAGTACCAAATTTTCAGCACAGAATTTTCAGGATAAATATTAACCAAAGACGTTGCTCAGATTTCTTTGCAGGGCTGGGGCCTCATTGTCTAAAAACCAAAACCTCTCAGTAGAAATTTTAAATAAACTTGCATGGTCCTGTTCTGTAAGTGCCCAGTGGAAATACTGGGGTCTGTCATTAGTTCTCACCTCAGTCAGGGACCAACCTGAGATACTGAGAACATTTGTAAGGCAGTGCAGAGCCTTGGCTGTCACTGATTTTACCTGGCTTTGGGGGTAAAATCATTCAAACCTTTACCTTCATTTACCTAGTTAATAAAGCATTCATAAGGTTCCCCTTGCAGGAATGGGTTAAATTTAATTAGTTAATTTTGAAAAGCACTCTGAAGATGAAAAGTGCTCTGCTATGTAAGTGCTGACCATTAGCCATTATTAGGCCCTATCTTGTTTTTCATACAGCCCAACTAAAAGGCAACTCCAAAACTTTTTTCATTATATGCAGGGCAATTTAAACCACCAGATTTAAAGTACATTTAACAAGTCAGATTGGTATATCTTTAATGGCCCATAGCAGGTTTGTGGCAAAAGGGGCAGAAAGTTAATTTCTGTCACCGCTTCTTTAAATTAATAGGACGTAATTTGTAGTGAGGGACAAAGTTTCTTAGGGAAATCATTGTGTTGGCAAGGCTGGTTAAATAAAGTGTCCTACAGGACTAGGTAATAAATAAAACCCCTGCCTTTACAAGGCTTTGTCATTGTCTGGAAAGTGGAGAGAGAGAGACTAAAATAATTAAAGGTGCTTATTCTAGTGTAGTAGCTCAGTAAATGAAGTATGCTTGGATTTTCCCTTTGCAGGAGCTAAATCTGTGACCTTCTGTGCCAGAGGAAAGAGTCCTTTGTGTTCTGAGCTCTAATAGCCTTACCGTGGTTTCATTTCTACCAGGGTCCATGAAACACTTATATTTATTTTCATTACTTTCATTTTTCCTCTCACAATGAGGCATTGGTTCAGACTTTAAGGAAAGTGTAGATTGCTTTTGGTTTTTTTTCCCTTGATGGGCTCCTTGCCTCTATGTCTTTGGTTTATCTCCTGTGTTCCCAAATGTCTCTTTTACCTTGTGGAATACTGTTAGAAGTCTCTGTACAAAAGCAAAAGCTGTGGTTGCTATAGCAATAACCAATCTGATGAAGCTGTGACCTAAATCATGACTGAGAAAAATAGTACCTTTTCTATATCACTGCAGTTACTGCTTCCTTGGATTATGCTACTGTTATGCAGGATTTATTACCTAACGTGAACTCTTTGACTCCAGGACACAAGAAAAGTAAAGTGATATTTCTGTAACTACAGTTAGGCAGGGATAAGAGCAACTTATATCTGCTGAAATTTATAGGTGAAAGGTGTTCTGCTCTTGGTAGCACATATATAGCTAAACCTTCATGCAGCACAATCTATTTCTTGAAAATCTAAGGAGCTTTGATGGCTGGAAGATACTTAAATCAACATAATGTGCAGCTTAAATTTATTGGGCATTGCAGAACCAAGAACTTGATCAGCTTCCTGAAGTCTGCTACTACCATGAGTGTAGTTACTGAGTAGGAAAGGAGGAGCAGCTGCTTCCCTGCTCACTGAAAACTTGGTGAGGGAATTGGTGCAGACATCCCAACTCTTCACCTAAAATGCAAAATTGTTCCCTCTTATTTGGCTGTGACCCTTAATAGTCCCTCGCTTGTAGGAGCTACAGATGAGGTGGTTTCTGCACTTCCTCCACTTTCACAACTGACAGGGGGTTGTAACATGGAAACTAATATGAAAGATAGTATGCTGTGGAATTTATCCTGTTATCTTTCTGAAAATTAGGGTTTAAATCTATACTTATCATCTAGGCTCCTTCTATAGTCAATGGAAGGCAGCCACATATATTTTTCCTCTCCTGAAACAGGTGTATGGGGTAGATCAGGCAAAAATTTGGAAGAGCATTTCTGTCTTTCTGTGGACTACAGAGGGAGCATGGACAGCTTGTTCAGAGCAAGCACCTGAATTTTAGACGGCTGCAGTTACATGAGCTGAACTCCATTAAGCAGCAAATCAGTATGGATAACCATTGCTGTTAAAACAAAGTGGTGGGAGTGAAGTGGTCAGATTTTCAGCTTTAACAGCAGTTTGTTGCCCTGAGCTCTATCAGAATTGAGAATAGGAAATGACTGAGCTGCAGCAAGGTGTGAGTAAAGGCAATATCAAAATTACTTGTATTGGAGAGGATGGGGAGTGGGAAGTTGGCAGAGTTAACTGAATTAGCTTCCCTGGAACAGCAGGTTGGCAATAGTGATGGCATTTGCCTGACAAATAGCAAAGAGGTACTTGTGCTGTTGTTACCCTCCCTGCCAGCCCCTCACCCCTCCTGCTAAAAGCCCAAGAAGCTAAACCCTGAGGATCAAGAGACAATCAAATGTGTTTGATGATGCTTTTTGGGAAATCAAAGTTGCTGTCTTTGCTGTGAGAGATTTGGACTGGAGATGCACAAACAGTGAAGAAGGCTGGCTGCTGAACTATTTGGAGAGATCTAAAATTACCCATTTCTTATGGCCACCTGGTCTCTTCAACATCTGCTGCATACTTGGCTCAGAGGCTGCCTGCTCTCTGAAATCACACCACACATGACATAATGTGTCAGAAGTAGTGTGACACAGCAGTGACATTTAAAGGGACACCAACCAGGCCATCAGCTCTTCTAAAATGCATGCTCTAGAGCTTTCACAGTTTCAGTTGATTGCAAAATGCAAATTAGACCATTTGAGACCATTTTCAATTGTCTTGGGGTAGATAACCATGGACGAGCCTTTGTTTCATGAGTGGTCTCATAAAAACAAGAGTTACTTGTAGTGAGAGGACTTAGAAATACCTTTAATTTCACAAAAGCTGTTTCACACCCTCAGCACTCATGTCTGATGGATGATGGTGCATTTATGAACTGGAAATTATGTGGCTATTGGCCAATATGCAATATGATTAAATACTACAGTGCAGAGACTTAATATTTCACAGCTAAGGAAGCTGAGAACTGACTCTTGCTGGAAATAGCACCCATGTACAGCCCTAGCTGAGAATGATAATCCAAGAGACAAAACAAAAAAGGTCGGGGGTGGAACACCATTGGGTTGGACTGCAGGACTGATAATAACCATCTCCTGGGCTGCATCACCAGCAGCGTGGGCAGCAGGGCAGGGAAGGGGTTCTGTCCCTCTGCTCCTCTCTGCTGAGACCCCACCTGCAGTGCTGCACCCAGCTCTGGGGTCCCCAGCACAGGAAAGACATGGACCTGCTGGAGAGAACCCAAAGTATGGCCATCAAGACAATCAGAGGGATGGAGCACTTCTACAGAGGTTAAAAGAAGGATAAAGGTTAGAAGAACTGGGATTGTTCAGCCTGGAAAAAAAGAGGCCTCAGGGTGACCCAATTGTGGCCTTCCAGCACCTGAAAAGCAAGCTTGCAAGAAGGATGGAGAGAAACTCCTCACAAGGGCCTGGAGTGACAGCATAGGAGGGAATGGCTTCAAACTGAAAGAGAGTGAAGTTATATTAGATTCTAGAAAGATAATCTTTACTATGAACATGGCGAAACACTGGAGCAGGTTGCCCAGGGAAGTTGTGGATACCCTTGGGAGTATGTTTTTTTTATAGCTGGATCCCTGACAAATTCATGTGTTTCTGAGATGAGGGCTTTTCTGGTTGTAAAACCTGCTCAGTAACAGTTTTGTAAACAGTTCCTGCTTCCATCCGAGACCCCATCTCAGTTAAATCAGCTAATGTGTAGCCATTTCAAACCACCAACTGACATTCCCTTTGCTTCCTTCTTGTGTTGTTTCTTTATTCTCCCTTGTGAAGGCATTCTTTTAAAAACATTTTGTAGTATTTTAAAGTACTAAATATTTGAAAAGTATTTAAAAGTATTCCAACCCCAAAGTCCATTTTGATGGCTTTTGGAGGGAGCCTGAGGTTATAAGTCCTCACACATTTCCTAATCCACTGGCTTTGTTCTATTGCATTCATATTCTCCCTTCCTAGAGCAGAGCAAATAGGTGCAGAGATTCACTTGGTCTTGTGTTCACCACCCCCTTTAGGGATTCTCAGTAGTCAAATGTTCATATGCATGAATATAGAACGAGATGTCTTCCTCCAAGAGCGGGGACTTTCTATTTTTTCCATTTTTACCCACTATCTGTTAGAAATTGAATTTCCTTCACTGCTCAACCTCTTTCTTTACTTTGTGGCTGCAATACGCCGTTTCAGAAGTGCCATCACCTTTATATTTTTACATTCTGATGTAGTCTGTAATCAACACTAGCTTCAGCGACTCTCATTACTAGCTCTTGAAGTGATTCTTCAGACTCAGCAAGAACAACATCATCATCAGATTACAGCATCTGCTTCCTCCAATTTCAGCCCTGCCACCGTAGCCAACAACAACGACGCACATTTGCATTTCAGCGTGCAGGCAGAGCTGATGTGAGCCACCATGCACTCCTGCTGGACTTTCTTCCTGCCCATCAACCACTGTGCAGTGTCCTTTGTTGGATCTCTCCTTTCCCTTGTGCCTGGTCACGTACAGCACAATAAATTATATAAATCTCTGCAAGAGCCCCCACAGATAATGAGAGCTCCATGTAGCGTTCAACTGCTTCTTTCTGTTCTGCAGCACAGGTCTATTTGCACCAGTTTTTCCCATGATTCCCCCCCCCCACCACCAATATTATTTTAAATGCAGATTTAAATAATTTTCAGTAGTAAACTAGTCCCTGATTTGCTCTTTCTGTGCTCAATTTTACTTTCATATTTTTTCAAACCCTTTCTCCAAACACCAAGCTGATTTTTTTCTCCATGTGTTTGAATAGCAAGTGGAATTATTTGGTAATGTGCACATCCTCTCAGACTCCCCTTCTCTGAGCACAGAATGAGTTTAGTGTCTCTCATTAAGTCCCTGAGCCGCTGCCCTGTTTTTTCACAGAAGTTTGCAGATCTTATGGGAAATCTTGATACCAATCTAGCATTAGAGTGTTCTCTTCAGGTACACAAAGCAGGCAGGCATGAGGATATCTGAAGCATGGAATAATGACTGTTTGAGTTAAGGACCTCTCTGTCTTCCTGAAAAAATAATTCAGATAAAAGATAAGAGGTTCTGATGCTGAAATCATATTCTGGTACATGAGGAGGCATAATCTGGCCTTTTTGTTTATTTGTTTGATAGTAACATTGCCACTGATTTAATTTCCTTTATCTCTGCAGTACTAAAGAGGAGAGAACCTTAATAAAAGAGTGAAGAGGATTTACAAGCCTTGAATGCAGGGTCCAGCACAGAGCCTGAGAGTGGTGCCACTCTCAGTGGGTGCATTCCAGCTTTGCTGTGTCTTGAAGGGGCAGCAGTTCCTCCTACAGCTCACCTGAGATCCACAGGTGGTTGTCCACACCCCTACTGTGTCACACTCTCTGGCAGAGGCTTGTGGATTTATTAGGCAGAAGAGTTGCCTAGTCTTAAGCAAATGGGCTGAAATTCCTTTCTGCATGTGTATGGAGAGCCTAGGGAAAAACATATCTACACAGATACCCTAAAACATTTAAAGGACAAGCCTGAGAGCCTCAGTGCTCCTTCAAAAATAGATATATCCTCTGTGTGGCTTCTGGGAGGGAGAGGAAGCACTTCAGAGCTCAGCAAGTGAAAAACTCAGGGTAACATGGAATATTGGTTTCTAATTTTGAGGTTCATAACCAAGCAGGACAGAATTGTTATTGTTTCTTGTAAACACATCTTTAGTCTTGCCCCAAGGCTGCCAGAGGAAGCCTTGAGTTCTGGCTAATGTCATTGAAAATTTCTTGTTGTAGATATCCATTTATTGGGTTCTTGGACTTCTCATGTGGGGAGCCCATGAGAAGCACCAGGTATAACTTCTCCTGCAGTGCAGGTTGTTGACTTTTGACAGGGTCCATTTTCAATATTCTTTTTATTTTTTTCAAACCGTTTCATTTCCTACTGAAACACTGAAAAAATCAAACTTCACTGAATATTTCTATTAGTTTACCTGTGTTTTGCCACTTTTTTTTTTCCAGAGGTAGCAACATTGACAACTTTAATTAAAGTGAAATTCTATCATAGTAGTTGAGGTCTTGTGAAAGCAGAACATTAAATTAAAGCAAAATTTTTATGATTAGACAATGAATGTTGTTGTTTTTCATGTCTTCATATGCCCAGCCAAATTATGATTAAAATTAAGCCACCCTGCAACTTGAGTCCCAGAAAATAAAGGAAAAAAATTCAGAATACGAGTGGTAAGCTAGTGTTTTTTACCTTTCTTATCATGTTTATATTAAAGAGTGACAGTGCTTCCAAGTGCAGCCCTGGTCCATTCCCAACAGTAAAGTATGCAGAAGGCATATTGGTACAAGTGTTAATAAAGTATTAATAAATCCTCACTATGTGGGAGTAGTATTGCAGGGAAGGCATTGATAGAGAGTGCTAGGTCACTCACAAGGGCTGGCTGGGATCCAGGTGCTCACCTGTCATCTCTGGGTGACAGCTAAGAAATAGGCACCAAACTTTCACATTTTTATCAGACTTCTTGACATGAGCATCAATTCTTCACACATTTTTCCAAATATTCTTCTCAGGTAAACATCACTTGAATTTGCAATATTTATAAGAAGCTAATTTACCCATCAGAAAAACAAGTCTAAATAAATGAATAAATAAATAAATTGAAGAAACCAACAAAAAACCTACATAAAAGCGGGAAGACAAAATAATACAGGCAGGTGAGTGAAGGAAGAAATTCTCATGTGCAGCAACATGTAGAATAGACTTTGATTACAAGGTGAGCACACCTGAGGATTTTAGCCTTCATTTCATCTTCTTCTGATAGCCTGTTACCTTAAGAACCATGCCTGAATGCAATATTCAAATGTCTCAAGCTTCCGCTTGCTGTATTTGTCATAAAAAGAAATATTAGAGAATTGTTTGCAGTATTTCTGGCCTGATTCAGGCAATTCCTGGAGATTTGAGTGAGGTTTAGACAAGAAACCTGAAAGAAAATATGCATATCTCAATATATACATATCTCAATATATACATATCTCAATATATACATATCTCGTTTTTACCCATCTATCTAACAATATCTGGCTTATTAGAAAATTATCTTGGGGTTTGCTGCAAAGCTTTACTCTTTTCCAGTCAGTCTTATGGGGTATGTTACCTTCCCAGAGTTAGAATCACTGTTACTGGAGGCTAAATCCCTGAAAACACTGCAGCCGCACTGAGGACAGAAGAACATAACGGATTCAGAAAAACCCCATACCTGTCCCAAACAGCACAAGGTGACAAAGAAAGGTAGGTTCTTTGTGTTGGGTTAAAACAGCAAATCTTTGGTGATCTCTTGGTCCATGCTCAGGACCTTAGACTCTGTCTCTGAAATACCTAACCTTGCATTTGCAGGGTCTGCCTCTGGGTTCATCACACTGCAGAGAATTGGGTTATACTGGCACAGGACTAAATAGAAAAACAACCAGCTTTTATACACAGTTGGAACTGAAGAATGGGGTATCATGAAAGGGAAGAACTTTCACGGTCTTAAAGCCAAATGTAAAGTGTAAACCTGATGGATTAAAAATTCTTCTGATTTAGAGTTTAACAAGAAATAAATGCCTATCATACCTTTGTTAGCCCATATCAATATTTTGTTTTGCCAGTTGAGGATACTTTAATTTCTATCCATTGCCAGAATTAGATATACTGACACAGAGTTGGGCATAAAGTGTAAAAATTTAAATTTGTATATCACTACACTCAACAGAGCTGCCATTAAGGGCAGGGTGCATAGAAGGGTGTAAAAGCAATTAAACACCAGGCTGTCAGTAGGCAGAGAATTAGAGAATTCTTCACATGACAGGACAAGAAGAGGAGGCCATTAAGGCACATGCTATTTATTTTAATATTATCCATGATCTGTATTGTACTCAAGTTATAAATAGGCTAAGTGTGAGTGACCCAGAACAGTTTGGCTTCTGTCCTAGCTGGATTTAATCGCAGCTCACACTGTCCTCCTTCCTACTCATTTTCTGCCTTCAGCACAGCACTGCCAACATCTGAGATCTCTTTCTCTCCTGAGAATTGCATCAAACCTTTTGGTTCAATATTTAGCCTTGGCTCTTGGACCCATGTGTATTTCATGACATGTGAGGTTTTGGGGGTGGTTAAGTAGTACCTTGTTTTGCCAAAAGATGCTCCCAGCAGCATTTCGTGGCTGCAGGTATATATAGAATTGTACTGGTACAACTGTCCTGGGACAGGGACTCCATTACAAAATGGTGTTTGGGCTACTTTTTGGAGGTGAATTAAATTATAACTTTGCCTAAGCCAGGTCCCAGTGTGAGTGACCAGCTGGAAGAAAGATTTACGCTGATCTAACAATATCTTTTTAAATTTACATGTTAGATTATGACCAAAAAAAAAAAAATCCCATGTAGGCAAAGACCTACATTTTTGTTCATTAGGGCTGTGGAGAAAACATGACTCAAGTGAATTGCAAAGGCTTAGATACCAGAAGGCAAATAAAAATAAACTCAGTTATTATCATGATTTTTTTTTCCAGTTTCATTATTTTTGTGTCAACCTCGAGGTTTTAGGGGTCTGAACTCTGAAATTGTGAACCCTCAGGGACAGCAGAAATATTGACTATAATTAGATAGTATAATCTCTGGGACAGGGACTGCCTACTCCTGTGTTTAGACAGAACTCAGCACCAGGGGCTGCTGAGCAGAAACAACTTTCTGGTCCAAGCACAGTGAGAACAAATAATTAATATCAATACAACACACCCATCCCTCTTCCAGGTGCACATCAGCTACTTGCCCATAATCCCTGCCCATATTCCCTATTCAGACAAAATACATCCTCCCACAGTTCAGTTCTATTTTGACAGAAGACTTTACCTTGCCTTTTTGATGACTCTGTGTCACCCTGAACTCTCTGGGCTGTCTGTACCTTTCTCTGAGCCGCGTATGGGTGTTTTGACAGGTGTCTTTACCCACAGCCTGCAGTGGGCTTACTTAGGGAACTACAAGAGAAAATTAATTATATTAACTCTGCAGGAGGAAGGCCAAAACCCCCAAATCTTGCCAGCTGCCCAAGTACATATTTTGTTATTTGTTAGGGGATGAATGTTACCCTTGTGCAGATGGCTCACACAAACCCCTGCACAGCCTGAAATCGCAGTTATCCAATGAACATGTGGCTTTAGAGCTGTCTTCAAGGTCCCTTCCACCCCAAATTTTCCATGATTCTGTGATGTTGTGGCTGCATGTTTCTGTGGTAATGAATTATTGCATGGATTCAATGTAAGGAGCTGGATCCTTTTCCCCAGGACTCTATAAAAACACCAGGAGCTACAAGTGCAGGGTTTGATGGGGATGCTGTGATCACTCACAGCTCTCCATCACTCTTTTATGCCAGATCCTGTGGAGCAGTATTTCCTGCTACAATTCCCAAATATTACATACCCAAAAATCTCACGTTTCTTCCAAGAAATGCATATGGGCTTTCTCAGGAGCTATGTGTTTTGCTTCAGGACCACTTATTTAGAGAACAAAGTACAGAACCACCCTTATGACCCTGGAGAAGGACCTACCAAGCTGCTGAGCTGAGGTAACTTTCATCCAAGTGCTCTGCATTTGTATGGAGGACCTTCCTGGAATTAAGTACCAAAGCTGTACACAGAAAATACTCCCTCTCTAAACAGAGATGTTTCACAGCATTTTTCAAATGCAGAAATTAATATTGTTATTTCAGCCTGTGTTTGGTAGGCAGATTGAGCAAAATTTTATCCTTTTTCATGAGTTAAAAACACCCAAAATGGAAGGTAAGACATTTATTGCAGTTCTCTATCAGCATATAATCAGGTTGTAATTCAATCTAATAACTGTCTTCCAATCTTTTATTTTTATAATGCACTCTTTATAAACATTAAAAGGTGCAAAGATATCAATTCAGGTGTTTTACAGTATTTTAGGACTGATCCCAGCAATCCAAGTGTGTTTAGGAAACTTTAAACCCACGTAATTTTGTGCCAGACTGAGTGGGCCTGGTTAGTACAAAGAACATCATGAGCTGAATTAAAGCTTTGATGAACTCAGCACCTTTATCTCCTCCTAAACTCCCTTGTTCTTCAAATATACTGAGAACCAGCACAGCAGTTTCTTTCAACGACCTTATTTTTAAAATATCCCCTCAGTAAAGTTTATGGAAAAGGTGCAAAACATAGTTCATTAGAAAGCAAATGCAGGCAAGGGCACATGTAGAGGTTTTTCACTTCTATTTTCACAGAAGTTATCAGTAATTGTGCATTCTTTTGCCTAGCAGCATCTAAGAAAAATCGTATGTATTCTACTTTATAATTGCTGTCTTTATATTGACTGGGGAGGCCATTAGGTTTTGCTGTGAATGATTTCTTCTGCAGTAATAAAAGCTGGTATTAAAATGTCACCACAGTCATTTCAATGGTGTTGTTTTCTAGTAAATGGATGATTTGTGGATTTTGCAGTCCTGAGCTGTTAATAATCTCTTACTTCATTCTGTTGATGATCAAGTTAAAATGGCATTTTGACAATAATTCTCCATTATCAACCAACATTTGCCTTCTGCTTACTTTGTGTAATTATCACAATCTCTCAGTCTAGTTTGGGGGCTCTGCAAAGATTACAGCAGAGGACCAAGCTCCTCAAAGACTAGGAAACAGCTTCTTTTCCTCTTCTGGAGGAACAGCTCTTGCAGTTCAGCAGCTCAGACAGTGCACTCTCCTTGGGAATTGATGCCTTGGAGTAGCTACCTAAAACAGGCTAGACCAAATTAAGAGAATAAAAGTGGGTATTTATTGAAGGCCTTGAACACCTTGGGCAGCCAAAAACCTCCAAGGGGCTGCACTCAAGATAGACAATGGTCACGAGTTTTTAATACAGTTATAAGTTTGGTTCATTTGCATATCAGGGGTTAATCCTTCAATTACAGTTTCAGGTAGTGAAGTCATTTACTCCAAGTTTCCCCCCACAATTCACTGTTATTTACATCTCTCAGGCCCTGAAACAGTAAGGTGTCCTTGAGTTTGAGGCCCAGAGAAGAATTTTTTGTTTGAATAAAATGGTACAACAGTAGCTTACAGGCTATGGAGTTTTGGAGTTATACACTAAAGCAGTACAGGATCTGAAAAATATAAAAGCTAAATCCTAAGGCATCAGGATGGTTTAACACACTCATCTCAGGTGCCTTATCCCCAGCACCAGGAGTGCAGAGGTCTGGCAACGGCAGAGGCTGCATGAGCCTCAGTCTGAGCCTTGTGCCACGATGGTGCATGTACCTGGGGATGCACTTGCTGTTTTGACAGGTGGAGAATGTGTGTGTGCACATGTAACACCAATGATATCATGTTAAAATCACAGATATCTCACCCTAATTCCAGGAAAGTAGGCTGCGCTCCCCTTCTGTGAATGCCGCCCAGCTCAAAGGAAGCGGAGCTGAACAAGAGTTTGACGCCCAAATCTGACACTTAGGAATACACTTAAAGAAGAACCAGAGAGGTGTGGAAAGACTGGAGAGCCCAGGAAACCTGATGAGCTGTGAGAAAAGTCCTCACTCCTCATGGACATGTTTCTGTGCCCAGAAGGAGCAGTGAGAAGTCCTTGCTGATGCTTGTCCTGAGCCACTGAGGACCTGGAGAGATCGCTGTCCAGCTGCTGCATGGTGGCAGGGCACATCTGTCTGGGCTGCCTGGGTTTGGTGACTACCAGCATCTCCAAGAGTGCTCTGATAGCTCTGCTCATGATTAGATGATCATCATCATCATGTTCTTAATGCCAGCACATGCCCTGAGGCAACAGACCAAGTGCTGGGGTTTGTGTGCCAAAATGAGGAAAGTTAATTCAACACCCTTGATAACAACCATAGTACTTTGTGCTTTTGATCTTCAAAGCGCTTTACAAACATTAGCTAATTAATTAATCCTTACAATACTCCTCTGCTATTATCCCCATTTAGCAGATGGGGAAATTGAGTCAGAGGAGTTAAATGACTTGCCCAGGGCTATGTAGGAGTTGGCATCCAGGCTGTGATGGGGAATTCCTGGCTCCTCCTTTCAAATCTCCAAAACAGCTGTGGCTGCTGCTACAGACCTGAGACTGGCTTAACTACAGAGGCTGGAGCAAGCATCTTGGCAGGAGCTCTGATTCTGAGGTGTCCACCAGACGTGGACATGCCCAAGTGCCACCTTCAGACTTGCACTGTGGTGCCAGTTGGGATTGGTGAATAATTTATTTTTCTCCCCTGTCTACAGAGCTTCTGGAAAGGAGCTGACTCATGTCTGGCCAGCCTGGCCCTGAGAATCATCAGTCTGTGCAAATACCCACACCCACCCCTCACATGGGGGTCTCCCAAAGATACTGCCTCCAGTAGGGATAGAGAGGGAAATTCTAAGCCTGCTTCATAGTCAGGAAACAGGGAGATGGAGATGGAGGTGGGGACACCCAAGTATAAAAATTTAAATTTTGATTTTACAAAATCCTCATATAAGGAATGAACTGAGAGTTTCATGGATGTGAACAGTGTGCTAAGGGAAATAATGAAAGTTCTTAAGTTTTACTCACCCGGGTATTTCTGTATCTGATAAAGTACCAAGATAATAATTTCTTCTACTGCTTAAGGATAGGGTTGCTCAAGATTTATTGCAAAATCAAGATAATTACTTAATACCAAAGGAACCATTTTGGCTCCAGGTAATCTAGAAAACTAGTCAATACTACTAGATAACAGTTATGCATTAGTCAAATAAGCCTAGGAAGAGTAACAGTGGCTTAAAAATTATATTGTAATTTGCAGGGCATATTTTGCAATGGATACAGCACTGGTTTTCATCATTACTGAGTTGGATGTTCTGTTGTCTGCTTGCCATGAGTTTAAAATGTGCCAACTGTGGAAAAAAGAAGGCAAGCGTGTTGCTTAAATGAAAGTTAGTGGATATATTTCTTCTGACCAAACTCTTTGCTACCTTATTTAGATCTAAAACTGTATAGTCTGCACAACCCTTGATCAATAGTTTGAGCTGACCTCTGAGAATGTCTCCCATGGAGGAGCAGGGGAGGAGATTTCCCAAAACCTGCAGAGCACCTGTGCTTGCGCAGCATACAGGAAGCTTTGAGCAGGCTTGACTTTGGGCTCTTTGCTGCCTCGTGGGAGCCATCATCACTTGGCACAGGATGGAAATGCCTGCAGGCTAACATCACTTCTGTGAAAGACACTGCAAAACCAGACCAGAGCCAAGGTGACACAACCCTCTCCTCACTTGCAGGGTTGATCAGTGATTATCAACCACGCATGAGAACATCCAGAGATGTGAATAACTCCAAACACTTGCATGTGGCCAGAAGGACACATTTCCCAGAATCCAAAAAAGAACAGAGTGAGATTCCTCCTGGGACTGCACAACAAGGGGGCAGAAGGCAATGAACACAGACTGCAATAGGGGAAATTCTGACTAGATTAGGTAGAAAATTGTCACCCTGCTTTTTTAAGATTTTCGAAGCCTTCTGATGTTTCATTCTTGTAACGAACTTTCTCACACACTTTCTGTAAATAACTTATTGTTTTTCAGTCTTTTATGGAGGAAGAGAAATTTGATGGACTGTTGGTTTGTCCAGTGTCATTGGAGAGGTGGCACTTTCACCCTCCAATCCACTGTCACTTTGGAAATCTATAAATGTTGGAATCAGAAAATGAACTACCCCTTTTTACCTTAAGAACATCATCTGTGTTCTTACCTTAAGAACACATCTGTGTCATGTTGTTTTGTGTCTTATAGTGACAGAAAATACCCAGAATAAAGGCAGTGAGCATTCAATTCAAACTCTAGAAGAGGGTTCAGGGGACTTGTGGGGTCTGCACCTTTGGATGTATTCACATCTTGACTGGACATAGCCCTGAGCAACCTGACCTAACTGAACTTGAAGGAGGAGATTGGATTAGATTTACAGAGATCTCTTCAAACCTGAACAGCTCTGTGGGTCTATGAAATCTAAGTTTGCATTAAAACTCCACCCAGCACTGGGGTAGGAATGTAGCACAAACAGGAATGTAGGATGTGGTGTTCATCTGTAAATGTTTCTCAGCCCAAAGGGAAGGGAAAATACCCTATCATTATATAAAAGATGGAGAGGCCAAATACAGAATAAATGCATCAAAGTTGGGACTACTTCTTATATTCATCTGGTTCAGTAATAAAGCTACTTACAGCAAACAGTCACTTCTGGCACCACAGAAATGGAAGACTTGATATTAAATAATTACAACAAATCTAAATATAGTGGGAGGCAAATAAAGTACCAGAGAAGTTAAGAGCTCTGCAAGAGATATGAAGTGTGCCCATTATGAAGAGCTTTCTGAATTGAATTTGTAATGGTATATTCATGTTAAAAGGAGTTCAGTATGTTTTTAGTGGGAAAAAATAGCTCTTGGTACAGATAAAAATAGATTGTCCTGGGATTTTCCTTTGCTAGAAATTAAAGTATCTCACAAAATTATTAATAGCTGTGTGTCTTCATGATGCTAGTGAATTTTTTTGTGGAAAGGTAAAGTGAAAGAAGGTTCTGATATTTCTTCTTCAACATTCTGATGAGAAAACAATGCCATCTTCACTATTTATTATTTTAGAAAGAAGGAGTATTGTTCAGCTGCTTCACCTCAGAGGTGTCTGATGGCACTTTCCACAATCAGCACTGACAGTTCAAGGATGAAAGGTATGGTGTACATTCTTGTTACTCAAGGGTTAAAGAAGGTCCCATAAATAAATTATGGATGCATTTTTAGAGCACTTTGCTAAGAACAAGAATGGCAGAAAATATCACAAGGCTGTCAAATCAGATTAAAGCCCATGTGCTCTGAGTAATCTGTGGGGAAAACTAACAAACTGTATGTTTGTCATGTATTAAAGATATTTTCTTAAAAAGCTGATTGGTTGAATGGACATAGAAATCCACCCTTGCTTTTTCCTATCTCTCATGGTTTGTCTCTTATGCTTAGTTTTAAGTATAACTTACAAAATAAGTGCAGGCAGCAACATATCCCAGGTGAGCAGAGACTCCATCAAGAATAAAGCTGTGGAATTGAGTGTACATGTTAATGCCTGTGTATGGATAAAAATCCATACTATGCCTCTACATTTTCTCAGCAAGGTTTTCTAAACCCAGACACTTGGATGTCTTGAAAGCTTAAACTTAAAACTTCTGCTGTTTCACAGCACATAAGCAGAAGGTTTGTTTTTCAGCTGCTCATACCAGATTTGGAGGCATTTACATAAATCCCTCAGAAGGACAGAGCTATTGCTGCAGCAGTTTGTCAGCTGTTAATCCATTATCCTAAAGATCTAGAAAATGAATCAGGTAAGAGAACAGAATCTTATCAAGTAATTGTGCCTAGAGGGGTGCAAGGGTCCTGATAGAAAGGTAAGCAGTAGCTTTGAATTTCCAGAACTGTCCCTGCTGGCTTTGATCCTGGACACATGTTCAGGGTGCCACTGTTGGAGTAATACCCTGGCACATCCCCCTGCATCCTCTATGTCCATTTTCCATAGCCTGTGGACCAAAAGGATCAATAGAGTGGTGTGGCCAGGCTTTTATTTGGGAAATGGAGTGCTGAGGTGTGTGTCAGGCTGCCTAAGCCCAGCTGTGTCCATGGGAACTACAGGCACAGCAACTTCATCCACCCAAGGAACAATTAATTTTCCTTTGTCAGTTTTAGGGATAAGAGACCTTCATTTGGGCATAAAACAACCTTTCAATATCATGTTCTGTTTGACTCAGTTGGACTCAGAGGCAAGTCAAATCAAACAACAGACTTCAATTTGATAGATGGAAAATATCAGCAGAAAAAAGCCAAAAAATAAATAGCTGAAACCCTCTCACTGTGTGACACCTTATGAGATGGTCCCTTGTAGATATGTAACATGTTAAATACCTGAGGCAGAATCTAAGGAGGTAATTAAATGCCTTGTAATTAGAGCAAGATGTTAGACCAAGAGTAAGAAAAGGCTGTTCAAGTCAATCTTGAATTATCGCTCTTTTGGACTCCACTGGAGATGTTTGTGAGATTTGAACCAGATCCCAAAAATCATTCATGGCCTTCTCTTCCTAGCAGTGTCTGGATTGGCATTTTTTCCAGCTGGCTGATGGAAGTCCAGGATACTGGTTATGAGGGAAAGTCCAAGCACAGTGGCAAAAGTCCAAGTAAGTAACAAAAACTGAGGAAATTTTAAAACCAAGCTAATACAATTCTGAGTTTTATCTGGAAGAGATTTGAATCCCTGGGCTGTCTCATAGGATGGGGTTTTTCATTTGTTTATTTGTTGGTTTTTAAATATTTTATTTATTACAGGTATTTTTAATATAATCTGAGCATTCAATATTGTCTTCCATTGTTCACAGCTCCAAAACTCAGTATCTCCTTGTGTAGATTGTGAAGAAGATAAATAGTTTATAAAATTTAAGGCATTCTCTACAGCTGTACAGTATTTCTGCATAAATACTTTTTGCCTTCTATAAATGCTATAAATGCTGTGACTTAATACAGTGAAACTATTTTATAAAACACTGTCAAATTAGAGACTTCTGAAAAAGCAAAGCTAATCTACCAAAGGGAGATACACATACAGATTAGCCTTGGGTGTTTTAAAGCCCCCTCAAAGGATTAATGAACATTTCTCTCTGAATTCCCATTCACTTTAATGGGATAAGGATTTCTCCCAGTCCCAGTAGTGTTTATTCTTTATAAACAAATGTTTACAAACATTTGCAGGATTAAGCTGTGTTTATGACCCAAAGAACCTATTGGACCTGGAGTCACCCACTGTGGAAAATACCACTCAGTGCTCACTGGATTCCTGATTCACTGCAGTTGATTTCAAAGCTCAGTAAAGCCTGTGGAACAAAATTATGTTATAAAATCTTAACTACAAATGTTACCACACATATAACCAGATGTCTAAAATGTCAAAAAATAAGAGAACTAATGCAGACAGGGAAAATAATTGATAGATTTTAAATAAATAAAACAGTCACCAGCAAATGACAATCTGAAAATAGACAGGACTATAAAAGACAAACAGCAATTCCTTATTTTTTAACAGAATGGAAAAAACCACTGTAAGTGGCAGATTTGATTACTTCAGTTGACAGTTTTCAGGATATTTAAGATAAATTCAAATCACAGAAATGGATTCCTAAAGTAATTTCAAGGACAGTCCTTTTAGAAATAAATAACCATCCTCAATCTCATAATAATTGCTTCACTCCAGGAACAAAGGAAAAATACATTGACAATGCAGCCAATTTTATTTAGAGTAGATGGGATAAATTAATTATGCTCAATGTGTTGAATGCTTTATGGAAAGGAATACTGTGAATATTGTGAGGGCAAAAGGTACAAGTGAAAAAGAGCTGTCACTTTACAAGAAAAATAAAATTTCAGAAGAGGAAATTGCCTAGCAGAGGGGTACAGGTGCTCGTGCTGATGGAAAGGACATGAACCCCAAGGATATTCAGTTTGAAGCCAGCAGGTTCAGATCTGCCTCACCATTCATGTTTGAGATGGAAAGCTCCCCAAACCAGGGAGCAGCACTTCAGCTCCCATCCTGCATGAGGCTGCACTGATGGCAGATTTTTCTTAACGTGCCTCCTGGAGGACAGGTTATACATGAGAAGGAGCATCTGCCTGTTCCAGGAGAAATGGCACTGCAGGAACTTTCTGCATTCCCAGTTTGGTTGCATAACTCTGCTGGTATCACTGTATCACCCTAACTAGGCCACCAAAACTCCAAGGGTTTGTTTGTGCACCATATTATGCAATTTCACGCAGTGACACCCCAATTCAACCTAAATGATTCTCTCTATTCAAAGCAGTCAGGCTGTGCCAGTGCACCGCGCTGCCTTATGTGTTTTTAATCTTTTACAGGCTTCTTGAAAGCCAGCTGGGCATTCCTACATGGTACAACACAGAGCAGTACTGTAATTAACCTGGCATTATCCAGGCATGTTTTGATACCTAGACCTGTTTCTAGAAATTATCACGACAAACACTACAGAAAAAAATGCCAATACACTTGCTTCTCATTGTGGCACTTGCTCATAGCATCACTGCTGGGAGAAATGTTTCAGTTTGCTGCATGAAATGAATTGCTGAATTTCTTTTCCCAAAGTTCAAAATAGTTCAGATTTTGGATTTTGATGCAGAAGAGCAAGGAGTTTCAGGTTTCTACTGAAATGTCACTCTTCATTCCTGTTCTCACTTGTGTCTAAATTTTTTTATCAATTGCAGCTGTTCAGGCTTTTCCAGTTGAAAATATTTTTCGTGAGCAATTCCACTTCCTCCCCAAGGAACATTCTTAAGGAAAAATGTATTAATGGAAGCATTGCCACTACTGAAAAGGAAATATTTCCCCTGGAAAAACAACAACAAACAAATTACAAGAAAATTTCAATAGGCAAAGTTAGGCTCTGCTATTAAAAATATCATATGGAGGGTTACATATAAGTACAGAATTTCTAAGAATAAGGAAAGATGCAGCAGCTGCCCTTAAGAGTTTATAATTTAATTTCTGCTGGTAACAACAGAGAGTTGGGGTGCCTGGGGAGCAGAAAAAGAGGAATACACAGAGCAACCTGTGTGCTGAATCCAGGCCACAACGTGGTTTGCCTCTTGGCTTTGCATGCACAGATACAATCACTTGTTAACCACCTAAAGCCAGTTAAAAGATTAGCCATGCCACAGAGGTTGATGCTGTTAAGATGGATCAGAGAAATGTGGCTCAGGGCTTAAATCAGCCTGGTGATTTGGATGACCACAGCCTGCGCTGGGGAGGACACCACCCAAACCCCTGACAGTCCTTGTCAGCACTGCCTTGGGAACAGAGAAATCCCCTCCCCACCCCAAATCTGGAGATTGGTTTAACAGAAGCAAAGGCACTGATGTGGTCCTGAGGTGGAATCAGTCTGATTTCTGCTCTCCTGTGAGGAAGGCAATGTATTGCACAGTCTAAACCCATATAAGGGTGTTTTATTTTGACTGAGGGATCATCCCAGTGTCTCAGAGAGATTCCTTCCTTAAGCAACGTGGATCAGGTCCCTGGTGGTGTAGTACTGCAAAGCCAGTACTGACATTAAACAACTTATTTTCATAGGCAGCAAATACAGGGTGTCATCAGAGTTAACAGAGGTTACTTTCATACTAATCAGTGAAGTGGGCCTGACACAAACCTTTAACGTGGAGCTCCTCTGGCATGGAGGAGCCCATATTCACAGCTAATTTCCCTTAGCCTGCTGAGCAGGGTGACCACATGCAAAACCCTTACTGGAACCAGTTTCTGGTCCACCAGTCCTGCCCAGAAACTGGAAAATGTGCATTAGCTTAGGACAGAACCACACCTGTAAGCTGAGCAAAGGCTGGGCAAGGTGGCTACAGGGGCTCCTCCCAGCATTAAGTTTTCTGTGATTTAATGGTGTTGTCAGTACGGATCAGCAAGTTTCAGTGCTTGAAGTGTTCCTGGGATCAGCCATGTGCTTGTGTCCATGTAGTCCTTCCTGGGGACAGACAGAGGCTGTGACTGCCCTGATGAGCACCCAGACACCCCAGCCTGGAGTCACAGACCATGCAGGAGAGCACGGCCAGTGACTCTTGTTATTTTCTGTCTCAATGGTCTGGAAAACGAAAGCCCAGAAAGGTGGGAGAACTCCTAACAATGCAAAATCCAAGAACAAGAAAACACAAAATGACCTGGAGTGACTGAAACAGCAAAACCAGCAATATGCAGTTGTGGAAATGGAGAGACAAAGATGGGGAGATGAGGTTATCATGATGAAAGCAAGGATGATGTGTGGAGAAGGAAAATTCAAAGTCTTTTGACACTGCGAATGTAAACTGGTGAGCACTGGTTGTAGATACAAATCCAAACACTTCTCAAACTCCTAGGGAATTCAGAAAATAGCTTCACCCTAAACAATTTTTGAGTTGTTTTTCAGTACAGAAGATTAACTTTTTCTCAAATTTTCAATGCAAAATTAAAAAGGAACTCATGCAAAAATAAATATGCACAAGAAGTCTATTTAGACAATACTTATTTTCCTAAATTCTAGCCGCAATATTCTTCCTGATATAAATTTCCAAACAGCCATTTTTGAGAATTTGGACTTTTAAAAACAAAAATGTCTACAGCCTGCTGCACAGCTCCCTTCTCTCTGGTTCCTTCTCTGTGTAAGGAAATGCATTAATGGAGCAGCAAGGTAATTGCAAGTTGCCACAGACACTCAGTTTCCATCTTCATGGAAAATTTTTAGAGAAGGTGGCAGTGAAGCAAACATGCTTTATACTAAATTGATCCCCAATGGCTCAAGAATGAGATTTCAAAAAAATGTTCCAACAGAAAGATTTGAATATTTGAAGTTATTTTTCCCTCTTCTATCTTCCCCACAGTCAGGTGTTTGGTACTCACAGTTATTTTAGAAGGCCCAAACCTGGTGAAATTATAGCCAGGTGACTGTTTTGAACACATCCCAGCTATATTCTCCTTTTTGGTCTTCAAGACATGAAAGAATCGTACATGACACTTCAGAGGGTCCTTTTCTTCAGGAATCTGGTTGGCTTTCAGGACCTGCTGACTTTTGGAGCCATTTAATTGATTTTTTTTTTTAAGATGCTGTCATATTCAGCTGTTTCCACTGAAATAATTTCAATAAGAGATGTTACTTAAAAAATGTGCAGAGTCACCGCTCTGTTTCCTATTGAGTCACTGTCAGATGTCTAGGCACTCTGAATGGCTACCAAAATGTGAGGTGATGTAAAGATCACAAGAAAAAACTATTTCTTTCAATTTTTTTCCATGCAATTTTTTTCTGTGCAATTTTTTTCTCCAAGAAAGAAAACTTAAACAAATGTAAATAAAGCCAAACTATCTTTGACTGCATTTTCAAGAAATAAAAATAAGTGTTTAACTGTGTCTTGATCTGAACAATATGAAGTTGTGTCTCTAAGCTGAGGCAAAGTAGATAAATTTTAAATCATTACCCACCGTCCTCTGTATACATCCAGAGAGATACTCTTTTTATGAAAGAGCCAATGCTTCTCCTTTGGAGACATCAATGGTCAAAGAATTTCACAGATTCTTCAACATTCCATTTATTCCTTTTCACTTGTCCTGTCTGAAATCCACCCCATTGAGTACAAATGGTTAATTTTTTAAATCAAAATGATGAGGATGGCAGAGTGGTGCCTCAGATTTGGAGTGGACAACAGGAAGAAATAATAAATTTTACATTAAAACAAGTCACCCTTGAAGGCTGCAGTTGACCCAAGGCCTTAAACTGGCAGCTCTTTTTATTGTGGTGAGGATCATACCCTAAACTTTCCAAGATACTTCTGAGAATGGAACAGGTGGAATGGAAAAATTGAATTTTTGTGTTGAGCATTTATGTCCCCAGTTTTTATGGTTTCTGAAGAACATTCTCTGTTCCAGACTGCTCTTGTATGAGGTACCAAAAGGTTTTTAATGAAAATAATTTATTTTACTCAAATTTCACTGTCCATTCTCCCAACATTTATGTGCTTATGTGGTACAGTTTTGGAAAGGAATGGTAGCTGAAGCTTGGTTTTGGGGAAAAAATGTAATGAAAATTCAGACATTTGCATATTTATACAGATTTCTGCATCCCTGTGTTATCGAGTAAAAGTTTCCAAAGGCTTCAAAGCCATCAGGTATTAGTGAAGTAATGTCAAGATATATTCAAATCTTCTGAATCCCTGCAGAACTTATTTAATTCTGGTGTTCCCATCTCATTGAGCACAATTTTCTGTATTTCACTTGTTGTACAAACAGAACATTCAATATTAAGTGTGGTGCAGGATGTTTTCCCATATAGGATGAGGAGTGATCAAAAAGGACCGGGTTGGTTGAAAAGGTAATTATTGCCCTATACAGAGGTTAAAAGCATCTATCCCTGTTAATCCTGTGTCTAGAAAAGTGTGTTGTGGTCATATACTCTCTATGACAATGATTTTAAAAAATCATTCCACCTAGACTAATTAACCGCCACCAGAAAGCTGCCATTTTGAATTAATTACAGAACCATGACTTGAAGGTGGCAGACTCTAAAACTAATTTAGTCTTCTACAATACTGGAAGGAAAAGAACTGAAAAGTCCAGGTTATTTGCTAAGTTTATTTTGCTTGTGCCTTAGTGAATTACCAACATAAAGTAGATATCAGACATAAAAATGTGATTGGGCATTGTCCCATGCATGTGCTTCAGAGTATAAAAAACTGTAATAAAAGCCAAGCATGCCACACTACCAGCAATTAATCTGAATAAGTGATCAGATTATAGCCAAAATTGCTGACTGATTTCTAGGGTTTTGATGCAGGGACAATGACTTACAGGGAGGAGTGTAAGAATTATGATGTGCATGCAGTAGAACAGGCACATTTACCTATGGCATTCATTCAGAGAGAATCCAATTAGGAAAAGTGCTAAACCTTCAGAATGCTTTTACCAGTTGTAGTGGGGAAATTGAAAAAGAACAAGGGACAACTAACCATGGCAAAAAACAAAACAAAACAAAAAAACCCCAAAAAAACCCAAAACACACACACACACACAAAAAACCCAAATAAATTTTAAAAAATCCTCTGCAGAGGTCTTGAAACCTTTGGTTCTATCTAGGGCATCTCTTATAATTTTTTAACTCTCATTGCCTCCCATATAATGCGAGTTTGTGGAATGATGGAGTTTATTCTCCATTATGTTACAGCAGTAGTTGTGTGCACTGGAGCATATTCTGAGATCAGTGTTGTGGTCTTCAAAAACTGTATCCTTTCCTTGCACGTTTTTATGGGATAAACAGACTTTCCTATGCCACATCCTCTCTTTCTAAAACAGGGGATTTTTTCTTTTTTCTCTGTGTTGGACCATCCCATACTACCAAATAGTGTGGGATTGATTCCACAGTTCATAAATTCATTTATCCACTGTATTTGTTCCCAGTGAGCTTTACACAATGCTGATCATAAATAGGAGCACATAACAGGTTAATAATACTACTACTACTACTAATAGAATGACATATTGCAAGTATAAAGGTTTCTACATTCAAGCTTTATTTTCTTTTTCAGGAGCTGTGAAAACCACTTTCCACACTTCATTTTTGTCTTAAAATCTTAATCCATAATTATGGAGAACTGAGGTACCAATGCCAGAGTAACAAGATTAATACCTTTTTGACAGAATTTAATAATATGGTTTTATATTTAATTTTGTTCATAAAATATCTCACAGTAGGAGGCTTTTTTTTTACTTACCCAAACATTATTGCTTTAAAACAATTTAAGTCATATTTCCTGGTGCAAAGAATTTATTAGGAAGGCTTGTTGAGAACAGGTTTTTATGGGCTTGTGCAGGGATTAGCTTCAACTTCATTTGGATATTCAACCAATTTTGACAAGTACAGTCCACCATGGGCTAATAATACAGTCCTTAATAAATTTAACCTATCTTAAATGTATATATAATAAAATATATAAATGTGTATATATATATCTCAAATGTATATATATAATATAATATAATGTAATATATTTATAATATATCAAAATGTGTACATATATAATATATATAAATAATACATTTAACCTCTCTTACGCTCATATACAAATCATGTTGTATATGTCTTCTAGATAACAAAACTCATGTTGGTTTGGGTTTTTATGTTTGGAGAAAATATCCAACCATCAGTGCAGCTGATTATGTTTTTGCCTAAGTGAGATGAAGGCTGTTACATAATGAATTATCTCCTCTCACCAGCAGAAATTCAACCTGCACTACCAAGCTTTCTGCACAGCACATGGGGGAGCAGAAAGCCCTGCCTCTCTGCTGTGCACCCACGGTATAAACCTCCTGTTGCAAGACACATTTCCAAGCAGCAAATCTCCCTGTTTGTGCTGAGGTGTTCCTCCGAATGGTCCCAGAGATGCAGATATTTGCCACCACCGTGCAAAGACAAGACTGTCATACAATCCAGGATCCCATCCCGGTCCCAAGGTCTGGAGGCATCAGCACAGCCCCTGGTGCTTGTGGGATGTAAGGGGGGCCCATTTTTGTGATCCTCCAGAGGGGAATATCCTGAAGAAAAAGTTCAAAGTGCCTGGTTTTCAGGAAGATGTGTGGACACCGTTGAGCAGCTGAGATCTAAACCTCTATTTGATCTAAATATTCTGTGTGAGGTTGACAAGGGACAGCTTGAACAGTCTTCTGAGGGCTGTGGGTTTGGAGGACCAAGGGGTCTGTAGCCTCACTGTTAATTATCTGTACACATCAGTGACAGATGCAATCAACTGCAAACCAAATCCTCGAATGCAACTGGAGACCTCCAAACATCTCATGTAATCACAGGGGTTTTCTTTCTTTTACCTCCAAACAGATATTAGAATATTTCTTGCTACAGGAAGAGATAGTGTAGGTACACAATGTTCTGAAAGAAATGCCATAATTTCCAGCAGAAGGGAAAGAAAAAAACATTAAACTTGCAAACCTCAGTGCTGCTTACCTGGAAAAATACCATGGTTTTTCTGAGCTATATGTTTATCCTCCTTACAGCTGAGTGTTCCTAAAGCTTTATGATATCATGACATGACATTCCTACATGGCCAGCTTCCATCTTGTTTGTGTGGAAAAAAAAAATGCCAACTAGGAGTTTGTGTGGAGAAAAGGATGGCTCCAGACATGAGGAAACAGCAAAAGGCAGCACCTGAGGAGGCTTCACAGACCAGGGAAACTTTTGGCTGTACATCCCACAGATGCCCCTACAAGTGATTGTGTCATTGTACAAGAATAAAAGTGTGGATCCAGTCAATTCAAAACCCATCCACCTGCAGAATCCAAGACCATCTCCACTACAAGATTCAGCTGCAAAACTGGACACCCAAGGATATAAAACTAATACATCACTGTCAAGGCTGTGATGAAAGAGGAAAAAAATCCTTTTTTCAGTTTAGGGGTGTGTGTAGCTGTGTGAATATACATACAGAATCATAAAAAGAAAGGTGGAGTATGTTTAAAAGCGAGTCAGGACTTTTTCCTTCAGTATTACAAGTGATGTGGAAAATATCCCTTGCAGCTACTGTGGGATAAATTGCAGCATGATTACAGATATGGATCAGATAAACACAGAAAGCTGATGAGAGTTTAGACAGACTTGGTCCACCTTTTCCTCTGACTTTACCTCCATTGGTTGGTTCCTTCTTCTAAATCATAATGGTGTAATTGAAGGGAAAAATTTTCTCATGTCACAAAGTGTATAAACACATTTGTCCAGAAAACTCATGGCAGTAATCTTGAGTAGGAGCTTTTTTGCCTACTAAGATGAAAAAAAGAGTTTCATAGGATCATTTAGGTAGGATAAAACCTTTAACAAGATCAAACCCAATCATGAAATCCATACAATTCTTACATTATGCATGGGAAAAGTAAATAAGAACAATTATTTGTCTTTACTGACAAAACATAACTTGATGGACACAGAGAACATTCAAGGCAAATAAAATGAAGTTTTTTCACTTACCAGGTAACACTGTAGAACTTGCTGCTGTGGGATTTTCTGGATGCAAAATGTACGAAGCAGATGAAACAAAAGCCATAAACCAAGTCCATCAAACACTGAGGAGCAGCTGAATCCTCTGTCCCAGGAGTCCTCTGACCTGCAGATTGGCAGAGCCAGGAGTGCACAGCTCAGGAACAGGCACTGCTCTTCTCACTTGCTTTCTGCTGGCACCCACAACCAGCTAATGACACCAGCACAGTGCTGGGCACAAGAAACATTTTCTTTAACCC
This sequence comes from Geospiza fortis, assembly GCF_000277835.1. Taxonomy (NCBI): domain Eukaryota; kingdom Metazoa; phylum Chordata; class Aves; order Passeriformes; family Thraupidae; genus Geospiza; species Geospiza fortis. The sequence continues at coordinate 1,629,728 of NW_005054424.1, forward strand.
AGCAGAATGATTTTTGTGTTCCTCTTCAGTTCACTTTGATTTTCACACTTCTGCAATTTTTCTTCTTGCAGAAAGGATATAGGCTGTCATTTGGCAGTACTGGAGTCTTTTAGCTGTCAGGGAAGAATTCTCTGCCCACAAGTGTAAAACAGCCTTGCCATACCTGAAATTATCCTTCATGTGTTTTTAGTAGATCATGGGTGCTCTTAGTGACACTGAGAATTTTTGATGAGCACTTGCAGTTCCATACTAATAGACCATAAAGAAATGGTGTTGTGGAATTAAGCTATTTGCAAAAAACAAAATGGAAAGCACAAAGCAGCTGGGAACATAATGCAGGAAAAGAAGAATATGTCATTTCAGCTGTCTAGAGAACTACACCCTGTGAGTATGTCTGTGATTTTCTGAGGGATTTAAATCTTAATATCAGCAACACAGTAATGTTTTTATTAAAACCATACTCAGGTGTTGCCCAAATCCAGTATATATTTTTAATTACAGTCACTTCTATATAAGCCTTCCATTGTATTTTAACATCTTTGCTTCTTGGCTTAGTACTGAGTAGCATGAAGGTCAGTGCTTAATGCAGGCTTGCAGTAAATTGCACTTCTCCAACAGCACTTTCAATGTACCTTTGTCAAAAATCTTCCAGGAAAACTGCCATTCCAGCTAATGACAAATCTGATATGCTAGTTGGTCTCTGTCTCACTACATCCCATTCACTGCTAGAATTCAGAAAATGGCTCAATTAGAAGAGAATTTGAGAGATGTTGCTGCAGGAGATTTGTGAGGAGAGATGCCAGCAGATAAATGTGAGTCATTTTCCAGCTCAGGAGGCTTCAGCTGTGATTGCACAGACTGATTCTACTTAATTCATTTCTTTCTTTCCATGTATGCGAGCAAGACAGCAGGTGAAGAGTAAAATACAAAAACTGGAGCAAAAATGGGTTATTAAAGTGAATCAAAGTAACAACTGGCTGGGCAAGTACACAGGCACATTATCTGTGATTCATGAGCCTGTATATTTTTTAAAATGCCATTAGCCAAGTGATGACTATATGGAGATGATAGTAAATGCCCAAAGTTTCCTCAATTTCATAACTTTCACTCTGAGTCCCTGAATTCACGCAGCTCTCTGGGGATCTGAATGCTGCACTCACTCTCCTCTGAGCAGAGGTTGGGTCAGAGCCCTCTCGAGCCCCTGCCCAGCCTGAATGACTCTAGGATTAGTGTCTCCTGTTTCAAAATATGCTTTGTCTCTCTCAGGAATGAAAAAAAAATTCAGTAGAAAAGAACTTTGGAGACGACTCCCACAATAAACACCAAATATGGACACTAGAACTGAAGAATTCCCAGATCAGAATCTTGAAGATATTGATCAAGAATGCCTTTAATTGAGGTGATAAAAGGAATTCACTGTCATCTGGAGTGTGGGGAAGTAACGTGGTGAAGAATGATGTCCAGATCTAGTCAATGTGATGGCAACAACGACCAAGCAGAGCCTGTCCATCTGCTGCCCAGTGTTCTGCACAGGGATGAGAGGGCACCTGCTGCCAGGTGAGCAGTGTGAACTCCTTTTTAGAGAAGGACTGTGAAGACCCATTGTTCATATCATAACAGTTCAAGGTGTGAACTGCCTTAGTTGTCCTGGTAGAGCAATTTCCTTCCAGCAGAGAGTGTCCTGCAGGAATTCTCCAGCTGAGGGATGGATTTGCAGTCAAATGCTTTAACATGGCTAGGAAGAAATTTAAAAAATTCAGATGTAGATGACGTGGCTTGCAAAACAAAACTGACAATGTGCAGCCTTAACTGAACTCACACTCCTGAGTTGTGAGGCTTGGTCTCTAGGTGAGCACTAGAAAGGGGATACCTTAAACTGTAGAATGAGTTTTATAGGGGAAAGAATGGGAAAATATTCTAAATTTTCAGGAAGTGAGAGGAATTCCTGATCAAAATCAAACCGTATTCTTCCATTGACTTCAACAGGTAAAAGATATGTCACCCTGTGATTGTAAAGAATTAGTTTGGGGGAAAAATGCCAGTAGGATATTAAACAGTAATTGAAGTTAAAACTTTCTCAATAAAAGGAGTGGAATCTACAGAGTTCTTACTTTCACAAAAAACTGATGTTTTATTTTTTTCCAGCTGTCTAAAAAATCCAGTTTAACGTCACTATATAAGAACTGGGTGTCTTCTGGGTAGAAATTATATTTTTAAAATGTAAAGATAGGCATATAATACGGTTAAAATTATGTAAGCTGGAGCCTGAATTTGCAGTAATTTAGATCATCTGTGGTAACTGCCTGTGGGGAGTCTTGTACATGGTTATAAATGTGTGGTAATTTGAGGTTGCCTATCCCTCTTCTGAATTCCCCCTCTTGGAAGTAAATGATCTTACATTTACTGATGGGTAAGAAGGTGCACAGTTATTACTAAGTAGCCAAACACTTGTGGCAGCTTGTTTGCACGTCTTTAAGATCAGCTAATTACAGTAGGCAGGAAAAAAAAAAAAGAAATTATTAGAACCATAACAAAGCACTTGAAATTATCAAAAGAAAAATGGTTTTATTTATTGAAATTTAATCTTTTGTAGATTTCTAGCCATGTAGAGATCCAAGATTTTTTTCACCATTCTTCCTGATTCACTAGGCATTATTCACAGGTATTGTTCAGAATTTCAATACTTGTAAACTAGAAAACCTAGTGCCACTCCAGAGTAAATAATCCTTTTTACTTGAGCTCTTTCTCATAGCTGGCTGAAGTGAGACTTTTTTTTGTTTAAACTGTAAAAACTTTTACATGAATGTGGCCTTAAAGAATAAGTTTATCTTCTATTTATCTTTCTGATTTGAGACCATTTACCCCTCTGCAGAAGAGATGGAGGTCTACTACACCATAATAAAGAGTAGCAGACTCCATTTGCAAGATATGAATGTCATCATTGGCGGAAAATTAGGTATATTTGTCTGTTGAGCAGCCCTCTTCTAAAGAAGTGTTCAGGATTTCAGGTGGGAAAATGAACTGGTACCAAAGTACAACATCCCTGGAACCTCGTAGGATCTGTGTTCAAGACAAGCAAGTAACGAGTTGGGATCTCCTTAATGTGGATCCTATCAGACTAAAATTTTACATGGATTCAAAAGGAGACCTGGAAATGACAGTGCTGCCTTGCAAACTTGGATCTGCAATGTCTCCAGTCTCCTTTCTATCCCTTTCAATAGATCTAACCCTACAAGACAGGAGAGAAATGAAAAACAGAAAAAGCAAGTTCGAGAATTCATCTGAATTGAAAAATTCTGAATTTAGCTTTTGCAATGAAGCACCAAACGTTCTGCCATTTATTTTCACAGCAGTTGTTCTGCACTCTCCCTCCAGTAACAAAAGCTGTTGACTGACTTTACCGGAAATCTCCTCTAATTAAAGGTGGCCGCAGAGTTAGCCTTTCATACAAACATTAAATTAGAAGTGTCCACAGGGTTGCATACAAATCAGAATCCATGGTTGCCAGCCAAACCACACGCCGTAGATGTGGCTTTGTAGGAAGAACCCAAGAATTTTCATTCCAAAACCACAGGTACCTACTCCTATCTTGTTTGGCTCCAGAAGTAACAAAGCTGAAATCTTGCATGGGAACCAGCAGCTCTATGGCCACACTGCAGAAGACATCTATTACCCCATTCCTTGGCTGGTCTTTGTGAAAAGCCAGCCTTGCCATACATGACAAGGTGTCCCTTGAGTAATTTAGAAATGCCAATAATTTCTGTAATTCATGGGGGCTGTTCTATCTTCCTCTCTAGAAATAGCTCACATGCATTTTTCCCAGCTTTCTGTTCCACTTATGCAGAATTAGAGAGAAGGGGAGAGAAAGTTCAGGATAAGTGATGTCCTCCTGACTTCATATGCTTCTTCTTTTTTCTTTTTTCTAAAAAAAATAAAAAAAAAAAAAAAGGAGGAATTTGTGAGGCTGGAAAACAGGCAAAGCTACATCTGGCATAATTTCATCTGAGCAAATGTTCCACAAGAGTGAGTGAAGTACCTCCAAAGCTGGGGAAAAAGTGCTCCACCTCCTGCACACCCACCAGGCTTATCGGATCAGTCATGCTGCAGGAACCTGCCTTGAAGTTCTTGGCCTCATAAGGATCCTGAACACACACTGGTATCAGGTTCTTTCCCAGTGTTTCCAAAACACCAGGAGAGAACTGATTCCTTATTCCTTTTCAAGTTGCTCCTGAAGTGGTGCAAAGTTTGGTTTGAATGCCTCGCTCCCATAACCAAAGCAGGTGAAAATGTCTCACATTTCCCCTGCTCTACACACAGAGCTTTAAGAACGAGCAGTGATGTCTCCTGAACATCAGAGATCACAGACAGCAGAAACAAAACAGCATGTCTTGTGGGGAAATAAACATTTCGTAATTGCTAATGTTTCCTTTTGGATAAGTGAAAAGCCTGAACACATTAAAAGAAAAAAAAGAAAAAAAAAGATTTAATTTCTAGTTTAAATACAGCTGCAGTAATTCTTATACACCACACAGCTGTTCAGAGGCCTGGCAGCTGTCCATATCTTATGTGTCCTATCATGTATTTTCCAGTATTGTCCTCTTGACATATAAAGACTGCCTTTAACTGCTGGGGAAAAGATAGTAGTCCTTGAGTTAAACACATTTATGTCTCAGCACCATGGGCTTTTGCCCCCACTGAGCCTCTTCTCCTGTGACCATGGTCTTGTTAGAGAGGAGAGTCACGCGGGTTTTTTATTCCTTTCTTTGACATAATCCTCCATAGTGTTGGCTGACCCCAAATTGTACACTTGTTTGTTAGACACAAACCAAAATCATAGCTAACACACATTCATATTGTGGAAATAACTGGGATGACAAATGTTTTGACCAAAACACCAGCAGATGTGCCAGTCCCACTGCCAGTGCAGAGTGGGAAGGGTGGCTGACAAGTTTTCCTGCCAGCATGTGGTGTCATTCTGAATTAATTTCTTAGAGAACACAATTTCTGTTTAGATAGATAAAATGAGAAAAAAAGAGCTTCTTACCCTGTATCATGAGTATTTTTGTAAATAATCTTCTCATTTATTCTTGCTTAATTTTGTTCCAAGCAAAAATAGATGTGGTTGAAATGCTGTTGCTCAGACTGCATGGAGAAAATGCATTATAATGTTTAGCTAAAGATGCACCTCTGGGAAAGGTTTCCTCCACTCTGGCTTCTGCCATCTTCCAAAGTGCAAGACACAAAAGCCTCATGAGGTTCTTGTGCAACGAGGGCACCATTTTCCTCTTACAACTGAGGAAACTGAGGCTGGAGACAAAAAGTTCTCCAGGCTCATGCCTAGTGGTATTCCCTCAACAGCTTTGCAGGGACACCTCAGAGAAAGACAGAAGCACAGGTAAGGGGCACCTGGCTGTGGGTAACCTGTGCCTCCTTGGCCAGGATGGGACACAGCTGGTGTCCTGTTACCTTTACATGGCTCTGGGTTGGTGCCAGCTCATGTCCCGCCAGCTCAGAGCACAACCAGAGAAGTGTGCTGTTTCCACCTATCTTTGTAGGTGCTGCTTATCTCCTCTGTTATTATGAAATATAAAAAGTACCTTAAAAGAACATTAAGGTTTAGCAACAGACAAGCCAAGTTTGCCTCCTTCACACATGGCACTGAATCTATTTTTCCATTGTGCTGTTGTCTTTTTTCTTTTTTTAAAACTGTAGATTAGCTTCTGTATCACTTGCTAGCCCCACCTTGCCTCCTCCCATATTTGTATATTCTAGCATATCAAAGCAAGATGTTTTTACATGATAAGCTCTCTTCTCTCTCAGCAGCTTGGGTAAACAATTTTCCCAGAAATGTTTCACTCACTACTGCGTTACATACGTCACCTGCAGTTTGGAGTTGAAGTACGGTTTTTACTGCACAAAAGGCATTCCCTGGTTCTATTTGCCCTTAATCTGGGAAACAGTAAGATCAACCACAAGTTACTATTCCTGTGTACCTAAAGATACAGAAAAAATATTAGTTCAGAGACAGTATGTTATCGTATTTTATAATACATGAGCCCTTTTCAGCTGTTCACTCCTGGGCACAGGGAAGTTCATTTCTAACCTTATTTTTGAGCCCAGTACCTTTTGGCATATGAAAGCATGTAGCACTAAAGTCTGTTTACAGAGTTATTAATTTCCTGGATTTTTTTTAAATTAAAATAAAAGAGGAGGCCCTCTGGGGGCCCAGCAGGTGAGCGGCTCATTGCATGTACCAGCTCTTCATCCTTTCTCAGATAAATATTACATATTGAACAGCAAAAATACATTTTGGACAGACTCTATACTTGGATTTTCAAATGTTAACAAGATGGTTAATGGGAAAAATTTATTTCTAGTAGAAAGCTGCACATTTCTCTCAGCCAAAAGCTAACTTTAGACACTCCAAGTTTGAGACCTGTCAGCCCTGCTTTTCCAGGTGTCCCCAAGAGTTTTTACAGAAAGGGAATTATGACAACTTCTGCAAGAGCAACGGAGTTGGGATTAACCTGATGGTATCTTTCAACTGCAGCTTTTTCACACTAGCATATTTGCGATTTCTTTTGTATCACAGGGAAAATGTTTGGTTTTCTTTTCCCTTTCCTCAAAACTGGGAAGACTTTTTGGTTCAAATTTTCAAAAAAGTCCACACAAAAGACTGTCATTGTCCCAAAATATGTGGCAGCAATGGCTATGCAGTCTCACTTAGAGGTCATTCCTCCAGTTTTTTCCTGACAAACACCAACATATCCCTTGCTCTAGATTTTCCTTCGTGTTACTTCATAGGCTTCTGCAATGTCCTTGTCTTTTCCCTGGTGCTTACACCCTTCACTTACTCATAGGCACTCAGCATGTCTCCCTTTAGCTATACATACTCAGCTCTTTTAATCTTTTATCATAAATCAATCATTCCAGTGCTTAATCATATGTTCTCTTTCCCCTGGAACGCTCTCCTGCTCCTCTCCCTTTCTCCAAAAAGTGTTATGTGCCCAGAACCAAACTCATTTTTTTAAATTTCATGACCAAAGAGACTGACCAAAGCAGGACAGCCATCTTTTGAGAATATATAATGAAAGTCAAGTTAACTAATAGGATTGGTGCATCACCACTGCTGTCAGCACCTGTCACTCAGCTGATTATTTTGTGTAAGTTTTTTAAAAATAGGTATTCAAGAAAGTTGCCTGGATGGAGTCAAGGGTGGCAAATACTGGTCTTTCATTTCAGGCATGGACTGACCCATGGGACCCAAGACCTCAGAGACAATATGAGAATTCAGATCCAAATGTGGGCTCCATGGCTCACAAAATTCACTTGTGTTTGAGGGATTCAGCCTTGTAGTTCTCCTAAAGAAGTCAGGCTCTTCTCAACTTTCCAATCCAAACAACTTCCCAATTCCTCTTAAATTACCTGACTGATCAGGACAGAAATCATCCACAGGCATGCAGGCCACAAAACTTTCCCTTTGAACCATAAATTCGTTGCCAGAAAACAAGACATAACAGAAGAAAAAGAATGAGAGAGAATAGAGTCTAGGTGTAAAGAAGACACTGGAAAAGCTGAAATTTTTAATCTTTTGTACTGACCTGAAGGGGGCAGGGAAAGAAATAAAGACCCAGTCTTGATGCTAGACTTTTTCCTGTCCCTGAAGAAGAAAGCCTTATTTTCCAATTATTATTCCTGAGGACTAAAAGAGCAGCTCAGAAATGTCCCAGAGCTGTACAAACTTGGCCCCTGAAGGAGAGCAGAAATGACTGTGAGTTCATCAGTCCATCCTGGATAGTCTGGGCAGGCTCTGGGGGCAGGACAGCGCTCCTGAGCATGCTGGTGCTGCTAGGGGAGAGGCTCTCACAGCTACAGGCACAATGCAAAGACAGATGAATGTGAAAAGGAGACCAGGTAGACACAGGTGAATATGAGAACAGACAAAGTCTGACAGGGGAGCTACTCCTAGTGGCTCATGTAAGCAAAACAATTTCACCCCCTTCAAAGACAACTAGGAGCCAGGATACTCTGTTTGTAATTTGGGGGATTTTTGAAATCATAAGTCTTCCATTATAAAACGCCTGAAGCCTTCAGTCCCAGCAATCAAGCCCTGCAATATCCGGTGACAGGTAAAGAAGCACCCTCTGTGTTGTAACAAACATCATCAAAGGGCTTCAGTCTAAGTCATACTAGTCAGAAGAATGTACTGATGGTGTTTCTGATGAGTAGTTTCCTTATCAAAAGCTCTATGTTTCTTGCTTCTGGACCGATCTTCAATGGTCAGTCTGTAAAATGCATCCCTAAACACAAAAGTAATCGAGTGTGTGCTTACATTTCCAGCCTGCTGGTGTCCTTGGAGCCAGGTGGTTTTACCCACGTGCTGTGGTGCTGCTGCTTCTCAGGTGTGGCCTTGAGGTCCCAGTGACAGCTGTGACCACCCTTAAAGGCACTTCATTCCCCTTGTGGGTGGGTTATCACAACAGTCTACAGATGTTTGGCACAATCAACTTTTTCTGGCAGATTCTTTTTGCAAATATACACAAAATATTTCTAAAAGTATGCTGCTGCTCAACAGTTTTTATGACCAAGTACTGTGGGCAGAAGAACCCCACAACACAAAAGGCCTTAGTCTTACTATATAAGATGGGTGCTAATCAAGCTGCAGTTAATTGTACCTTCATTTTCTTGCTCACTCAGTGGTGAGATCCAGCCTGTTAATGCCTGATAGAGGCTGGAGGCAAGGGACAAAAGTCTTATCTCATTTTGGTCGTATCAATCTGTACAAGTATAATCCACTGCAGGTACACAGCAGAGCCTGAGCACTTGAGGTGTTAATTGGAATCTCAGGCAGAAGAAATTTTGCAATAAACTGAGAGTTCTTCACTGTCACCAGGGTCTTTTTCATGGTAAACCTTGAACTATAACAAAAAAGAAAGAAGCCACTTTATGCTCCTGCAGATGGTGATATTTTAGTGCAATACTAAGAGCCCTGTCTGCAAGGATGGCAGATCCAGGATTCTTGTCTTGCTCCTTTCAATCATCGAAAGACCTTCAACACTTTGTCCACAGTCAGATCTGAGAAGGTCTGACATGGAGTAGTGCTGGTGGAGTCTATTAAACCGGCAGTTCATCAGGCATTGTGTTTCAGAGGGGCTGTGCTCCACCAGATCCATCATCCCCAACCTGGCAAGGTGTGGCCACCAAGAGTGACTGGGATTGGAGGGAAACGATGAGAAAGCTCTAAGAGTGAAAAAAAAAAAGTATAAATCTGCAGCAGCCTGTTTCTCTCCTGTAAATACCAAGGAAACAAATTGAAACTGTCTTCTGGGGAGAGTTAAAAAAGTCGAATAAAGAAATGATCTCTGCCAATGTCTATCACTTGACAGATGGCATCCTAAAGGAATTTAACAGTTACCTGTGACTTACATAGAGTTATCTCAGGTCTGTGAGAGAGCCTTGGATGAATATTTTCTGCCTGTTCCACTGAGATTTAGAAAGTATATTTGGGTTTACAAGACACTAGTATGCTCTGACAATAACCTCTGCAAAGATTACATATTTTGGGAAAGATCTGGCAGACTTTCAGGCAGTTTTTAAGATCTCTTGTATATGCAAAGGGAGCTTTGATTTCATGATTAGGATAGATTTATAGCAGCAGTAGCACCTATTTAAATATTATGATAACAAGGGAAGAAAACCCAATTTTAGATTGTATTTAAATGAAATGACATTTCTGAATGCTGCTAACTTCACGGCTGATTTCTCTTTTTCAGTATTTGTGGGTATTCAGGGTTTTTTTTAGACATAACATACATTTAAAGAATGAGAAGGAAATATATCTCACATTTTAATGAGCCCTGTAAATATGATATAATTTTTAAGGTTATTTCATTTATAAAAAGTAATTATGTTGCTTCTTTTCCAAAACCTGTTTGACCTTTTTGTCTACATATCTATTCATTGTGTTCCTCCACAGGTGAGGACTGAAGCCTTTACTAAAGACAGGATTTTGGCATTGCAATGTTCAGCAATCCAATATCCAGCCATTCTACTGTCATCAAACTGGCAAAAGAAATCAGATCAAGCCCTAAGTAGTCATTATCAAATGAAACTAGCTTAAAATAGAATATTCAGTCATCCTGAGATTAGATTTAAAATAAGTACTTGGTTCTTAGGTGTTATGATAGCTTTCTACTCAGAGTAATTACTGATTTTGTATGTAAAACTGTAAAGTTTAAGAGAAAATATTGACCCATCTTCACTGAGAGAAATAAAAATCACTTAGATGTAGGAGAGCTGTAAAAAGATGAAAGGAAAATTGTCCTGGCATTATCTGAAAGTTTTGATTTTTTAAAGTTTGCCTTAAAGTACATTGCTTTGGGCATGCTGTGTGTATGGTCATTAATTGTTGTTTTCTGTAAGCAATTTTATTTAAGTAAATAAAACACACATTAGTGTAAAGTTCAAGCAAGACACGATAAAGATCTTTCTAAATGTGTTTCCTCTCAGCTACTCAGATGTCATTTTCTAAGCTCTCTGTTTTACTGTCAGACTATATGTAAGAATTGTGAAAAATGCATGCATTTTTTAAAAGATGATGTGCAATTAATATGTTAATCCAGAATTTGTGGTGGAGTTATTTCCCAGCAAGGCAGATGGAAACCAGGCTCTGTCTGATGCCCAGATGGATGAAAACTTCTCAGCTGGTTGTAAAGGTAAATGTTTTATACAGAGAAGACTCAGAATCATTTTTGGGTGTTCAAAGATGCATTCCCCTGCTGCAAGGAGAATCTTTTTTAAGCTTATTACAATTTTGTGTCAAAGCTGCTTTTGAATCAGAAGTAGATTTTCAAGTAAATTTTTCGTGCTGATTTCTTTTTTTCAGAAAGCAGCAAGAGTTGAAGTCTTCTATGCAAACCTAGATGTTTTCACTGTAGGTACATACATGTCTCTGTGCTCATCAGCTGCCCTGTTAGAAACATGTGCTTGCACAACGTGATCCATCTCAGCTTTGTAAATAGAGCAGGTAACTCTGAAATTGCCCATTTCATTCCAGGGCCAGACAGACCACCATGAAGGCAATGTGGTGTATGCCTATGTCGTATACATCTCCACCAATGGGACAATCTGCATGTAACTTATTTAATGAAAACTAACTTTCTACCAAAGTGGAAAGTTTCAGAAGTTATTGACTTTTCTGCTAGAAAATGGGCTCCTCAAAACCTGAGTTTTATGGGCAAAAGCAGAGAAACTGAAAGAATAGACTAATGACTTTTAAATTTTCACCACAAATAAAAATGTTTTTATCTCTAGGGAATATCCACTTGAAATAAAACATAAATAAATATTCATCATGTCTCCCTATGTAGAGGTAGTAATGTATTATGTTTTTCACCACTGCAATTTTAGATGTAAAACAAAAAACCCCTTTTGCTTTTTTTGAAACATTCTCAGCCTGCTAACACTGCCAGGAAAACAAAGTTAATAAACCAATTTGTTTCCTTTTCAAGCAGACATCCTTGTGTTTTATCTCCGGCTGCTTTTCAAGCTACAGAGAAAGCACCTGTAAACATGTACTGCAGAACTACCTCATTATCCTCATTCAAACTCTGTACAGGCACCATTAGTCAGGCACTGTTTTCAAGCAGATGCATTTCTGAACTTAATACACCTTTTCCCAGTACACAATTCACTCATCCAAAGGGACTCTTTCTTTGTAGCTCCTGTCCACCTTGGTGGCCCTTCACATGCAGACTGAACAATGGATTTGAAGTCCTAATAACTGGAGGATGACAGACACACAGACTGATAGCAATATAGTTATTTCCAAAACACCTAATTTCTTAGTTTTTTGAATGAAACTCCCAATTTCCATTTCTTAAGGTTTTAGAGAGATTGGTGCCCAGACATGGGAACTATCTTGACTCTTTTGATTTTCTTTAATTTCAGTGGGAGAAGAGGTCTTCAGTTCTCTTTAAATTGTTTTGCCCCATGAATCTATATGGTATTTTACCTTGATTTCCCCAGATGATTAAAAAATTCCTGTAGATTTAGACTGTGTGAGTCACTCAGATAGATACACTCATTTTAAGGCAATATGTGAAACCCAAGAGCTTCCAGGATGCCCCAATGAGAGCCCAAAGGTATCCTGACTTCAGAGTCTGCAATGCAGCTTCATCTTTAACACTTCAACAATTAAAAATGTTCTTTTCCACTGTATGCTGAGTAAGGCTTATAGTAAATCTATACTTTTACTTAGGCTTTTACAATTCTGTTTGTCATCATATTTGGTCAGCTCTGTTTTCCTTTAGCAATGACAAGAGAAAGTGACAGTCAAGCATGTCTCAAAATAAAGTAGAATTTAAAAATAATAGCTCACTACATCTCTCCTTGACCACTTTGTGATTCCAAGGTGACTTTATGCAGAGAGTAAGTTATTTTAGATCAGTCAAAGTTCTGTAGGTTCATCTTGAAAGGGAGTCTAGGAAAGGGAATGAGAGGGAATTTTTGATGGGGAATAGAATATGAAGAACAGAGCATATCAAATATACTGAAATCCCAGTAATTTCAGTGGGCAAGCAGACATAGGGGAGACAAGGCTTATTCACAGCAGAATCAGCCTGATAGGTCCTTGAGCTCTCTGAGCTCTTACTATGGATGGCCAGTGATAGGAAAACACTTCCCTGGCTGATAAAGCTGTGACAACCACAGCGAAGCCTCTGCAGGTTTTATGGAGCAAGGATGACGTAGGGACACCTGGACAATAAATTCCTTGTCCTATTGGCAGGTGACTCTCTCCCCACCTCAAAGAGGCAGAGGGATTCTGCATTAGTGAGATACAGCTCTTTAAATCTGCTGAAAAACTTCACTTTTGTGAGAGGACAGTTTAACAGGCAGCTCCCCTTCTTGCCCTCAATTTACGGGAACAAGACAGGCTGAAAACATGGGACGTGGAACAGCTCAGGGCCAAGGTATGGGTCTGTCTTGGCTCTCTGGATATAAATACAGGTGAGTCACTGGATGTGCCTGTACACACCTTGAAAGAAAAATACCTGAAGTGATCACTGACTGCCAGGAAACTGTGCCAAATTGTTGGCAATGTCCTTTGCTCCTCCTTGGCTCATCTTCATTCATGAGTGCTGAGCCAAGTCAGAGTCTGCCCTTTGGCTCGTTCCATTGGCTGGCTCATGGCAGCAATGTACACATTTTCTAATGAACAACCCTGTACACCCATGTACATACACACAAACATGAATTTTCCACAGATTTCAGCATCACTTGTCATGACTTCAGTGGCTCTTTCTTTCAAAAGGTGTGTGGTGGATATTATTTATGCCCCTGACAGCATGCACAGAAGTTTCTGTGCTTCTGAGGATTTTACTTCAGGGTTTGCTTACTTGCTGCATGGAAGCCCTCTTGGTATTATCTTAGTTTGCTCAGACAAAAGAGGAGTCAAGCAAAGAATTTCTGTAGGTAACTTAAATAACTACTTCCTTTTAGAGTGAAATTTGTACCTGCGCATAAATGTGATTTAGTGGTTCAATTCTGATGTACTTAAGGATGTAAAAGCATTTAGTAACTCCTATTAATTCAGTAATCTTGTTATAGATCCTCATGGGCGTATCTGAGAACTGAATTTGGCTTGCAAACCAAAAGACTCCTAAAATGCCTCTTTTTCTCTTTGCTGATGGTGTGCACGGTCCACAGTACCTTTTCACTGTAGTAGGATGAAAAATATTTTCAAAGATACTCTTGCAATAATAAAGTGAGGGTGTCATACAGCCAGGGTTTAATTGGGAAACGCTCCACTTTTCAAAAAAAAACTTTTCCACCGCTGTGCAAGATCTTTGCCAAAGGGTGTACATGTTACTGTTGCAGCCAAAATTACTGTTATAGCCAAGGGATGTACACGTTTCTGTGCAAAGGCTTTGCCAAAGGGTGTGCGAGTTACAGTTCAAAGTTACAGTTGAAGGGGCATTCTTGGCTTTAACGTTTGTGATCTGCTTATCCAGTCAATTAAACGCGGTTTATTTTCAGATGGCTGAGGGGATTGCTCATGTGATGCTGAGGCTATTGCTATGGGAGCCCTCAAAAACAAGCTCCCTTTTAACTTTTTGCTGTTATGAAAGGTATTACTGGTACTCATGGTATTCCCCATTCCTTCTACAATATGTGCTCTACAAAGAATAGCTTACCTCCAATTAAAGATGGTAAAAGAGCTCCATTTTTTTCTCTAAGGGTGCCAAATAAATTGCCAGTCTGCCCCAGGCCATGCATGACTGTTTAGCAGGCTACTGTGTGCAGCTGCAGTCACATTTTGAATGGTTTTGGATTAATGGCAATAGCTAAAGAAATAGATCTGTTTGGGAGACTGAATTCTTCAGCATAAAATGCCAACAGACAAAATGTAAGAAATTCTAGAGAATAGTTCAAAAAAGTAACACGAGAAAGAACTGGTTGAAAATGTAAAATGAATATTCCACATTTTCTGGCCAGCACCACTGGAAATCTGATGGCTCTGTTCTGCAATAATTTCTTAGCTTAATCCTTTACTGTTGTATCAGAGATCCTCACCACTGTCAATGGGTTGTTTCTTCCACTGTTGTGGGTGTTCCTAAGCAGATGCTTCCATGCTAGAACCCTGGCCATGGTTCATCTGGTCTATTTTACATTAGGAGGAGAAGTTGAACTAAAAGTTCCATGGCCATTGCCACGGGATCTCCTTTGACCATATAGAGAGATCGGGGTGGTTTCCCATGAGGAAGAAGTCTTTCATTCACCTTCACCTTCAGACATTTAAGGAGCTAACATTGGCCTTTAGACATTTACAGCAGTGTTCAACATTTACAGCTGTTCAACACATCAGAACTAAAGATGTCTAATCTTTCTGAAACAGACGTGGAAAAGTTGCCCTCTTGAGATGCTTGTTTTTCTTCATAGACTAGAGAATTTGCCAGGATTAAATGAGACTAGATCAGGTCTAACTTCTACATATTTAAAGTTAGATGAAATAAATCTCTTTGTCTCACCACTGATTCACACCAGAAATAAGGCAGTTCAAAGAAAGACAAACAAGATGAGTGGGAGCAAGGAACAGTTTTGTTTGATATGTGTATGATGAGAAATTAATTTAGAGGGAAAGTAGGTAAAGAATAACATGATAGGTCTGTTGACTAGCAGACTGGAAGAGACAAAATTAATACAGATACCTACTCCATTCCAGTCAGGAGGAAAGGAGGATCAAATTGGATGGAACAAGCTTGAATGTGGAAAAGACAACTCCTTTCATCCATACTGCAAAATCATCCCATAGACATAACAGAGCAAAACCCCAACAATTTCAAAGGACTTGGAACAAATGCAAAGGTGTATCAAGACAAGGAGGATACCAGCAGTTGCTTAAGTTAGTGAGAAAATGCAATTACTTTCTCACACGGGGTAAAGGGTTGCACTGTTCTTGTATCATATATACAGATTGGTGCAAATTGAACTACTGACCTTGTCATTAGTCATTATATGAGAAACCTAAAAAAGATTGTACATTAGCCCCAAGCCTATGTTTGATTTCTGGATGCACAGCCATATTTACTTAATACTTGTAAACAAGCCAAAACTTGCATGCATAAAAACGATTTTTTTTTACAAATTTGTTTAGAATTTGCTCCTTATGTTGCATGTAAAAAGTAACATTGCTTTTATTTGATGAAATGCAATCACTTCTAACTTTCTCTTTTATGTCTTCCATTTTTACAAGATGTTTCTTCTGGCAATATCAGTCAACTTTCTTTACCTTGCTCTTTGTTCCCACATTGCCAAAATTTTCTGTGCTGCTGACTTCTGCACATATCCTCAGGAGTTTTTTTGATGATACTGTGAACAGGAGACCCTGGATGTTTACCAACTCCTTACTTATTTATTATACCTGGCTCACTTCCTAGGACACAGTGAAAACAATGTCTGTTCTTGTTGATTGCTAAACAAACCTTGTAAGGAAACAGTCCTGCAGTATGTCTAGGAACATTGCTTCTTCCCTAGGGACCCCATTGCTGTCATCAAGAGCAGCACCTGGAAAAGAGTGGCTGTCTGAGCTTTCTTACAAACCTTGCTACCTGCACATTTATCCACATTCTTCAGCAATATGCAAAGGGATGTCTGTTCTGTTTTCTTCTTGTTGTCTTTAATACTTACTGAGTTACACCTCAAAATCTGTGACCTGCATTGCCAAATAGAATTCACTGAAACATTCTCTTCTACATTTAATCCAAAGCTTAAGCACATAGCTTTGATTAACTCATCAGAGTGTGGAAAACTCCAAGGCCAGAAGGAGGGTTTGTGCTCCTCCAAGATTCTGTGATTCTGCTGCTTTTCTGTCTGCAGTAGGTGGCATTATATGGGGCTGAAATTTTCATGTTCCCTTAAAACATCATCCTAAACATTTCCAAAAGAATTCCAGGAATGCTTATACAGATATGAGTCTCTTGTCTCTCTGGCTGACCTGCCATATGAGTGCTCATGAAACATTAAAACTTGCATTATTCCAAATGCATCTCCATGATGGTGCTGCCTTTAATGCTGGCCATAGTGAATCTCCAGCAACAAGAGTTTGCATCTTCCTTTACATCTGCCAGGCAATTAATGGTTTTCCATCTTTTTTCTTCTGGTCTGCCACAATTTTAATGCTGTGATATTTTTCCCAGAGCTCCTACCACTATTTTAGAACTGAACAATTGATTCACTGATTAATCAAACAATTAATTGACAAGAACCCTGATTTATGTTGAGTTAAGCTACAGCATGCAAATATTTGGCTAGTGTTGGATGTAGATTTAAACACAGACTCCATAAGTATTTTTATTAGCCAGGAACATTTCTTGAGGATAATCCAAGTGCAAAACTCAAGCTCTTCCTCCTTCCTGATGATTTGAATGGATGGATTGTGTCAAGAGTCACGCTCCTTTTTCGTGTTTAAACCTTAATCTGATAAATAACTCTCAGGATGATTTTTAAAAGCAGAAAGGGCAGTAATGTGTCTTGCTCCCACTAACAATTCAGCCGAGTTAGGCACCGTGCTCCAGTTTACATTTTTAAAGATTTACCTTCTTTGTCTTGAAAGCTGTGTTGACAGCAAGCTCCGTTCAGGACATTCCTCTGAGAGAAGCCAACAGGCAGCCTCAGACCTTCCTGCGGATGTGTGAAGAACAACTGGTAACCAAAGAGCAGAGAAAGAGACTGATGTGCTGCAAGCAAGGAAAAAATAAATTTCTCAAGGTGAAATTGTCAACAGCTTGTTCATGACTCAGAATCTGAAACCTTTTAACTTCAAAGTCACACACACACACACATCCATATCTATATATCTATCTATGTATCTGTGTATCTATATATCTATATATCTAATCTATATATCTATATATAATTTGTATATATCTATATTTATATAGATATATGTATCTGGTTTAGGTACCAAAAATATCTTCTAAGGTTATATTCCTTTGTCAAGAAAGGACCCTAAGACTGCTGTTGTTTAAGATAGCCCTTTGGAGAGGTAAATCCAGCTCTCTGTCTTTTAGTGTATTGTTTCATTCTGGCACATCACCCTACAAGGTGATGCTTGTGAGGGGGTTTTTTGATGCAATTTAACTAATTCTGCTCAAATCTCTTATTTTAAGACTGTGTAACCCATGGATTTAAAAGGTAGGTTAAATAAATATTTGAGGCTTTGCTAGAGTTTTCCAGCTGTTTTGAGGAGTTGTATCTAAACCTTGGTTTGCTAAAGCAGTGCTGGCAGGAATTCAACTAGGTCTGCCTCAGTTTCCATATTTATTGGATGGGAAGGAGAGCACTTTTAAGTGTCCTTACAGGGGTAAGCCATACTGTTTGCGAGGTGGCATAGTCTGTCTGGCTTTTACTAACACATGGGAGCACAATGCCACTCCTTCCATACCTTCTGCTAAATCCTGCAGGCCTCCAGGGCTGTGCTGGGCTCATCCCTGTGCTGGGTAATTCTCCCCAGATGGGCTCTCTGGGCTGGTGCTCCCGTGCAAACAAAGCTGCCGTGACACAGGAGCGATGCCTGCGAGGTTGCCCGCAAACAAAGCCATGCTTACAGAGTTTATCTGCAGCAATTGGTGGAGCTTGCCCGTTCCTGCCCAGTTCTTTTGGCTCAGACACCTTAATTCTGAATATATCCCTCGCTATATGCTGAGTAATCTGTTGTGAAAAATGCCTCTGAAGAGGCCCCATTATGCATGCTCTCCTACCAGGCAGCATTAAAATCCTGCCTAAATGGCCTGATGGCTGATTAAAGTCCCAGAAGTTTTTAAATGATTATTTATGCTTCTCAACCATTATCTAGTGATTGTTGAAGCACCTTGCCGGAAGCCTGCTTTGTGGTGAGTAATGAAATAATGCAAATTGATGGGAGCTGGTGCCGATTTTTAAAGGAAAACAGGCTTCCCTGGATGACAGGATCAATGGAGTCTGTGTGAGATGCTGAAAAGATTTGTCGACGAGGATGTCAGACACCTCCTCATGACAATCCTCACAGGAGGATGTCAGAGACCAAAAACCTTCCTGACCTCTCTGGCTGGGAGACCTGGCAGTGTTTCTGTAAGTGTGGAAACAGAGAGGGGAAAGAAGACTCCTGGAAAGTCAGACATGGGGGAATCCCAGAAATATGTGGCTTTAGGTAGCTGTGCACTGAGTTAATCAGATCACACAGATTATGCATTTTGCCATCATCCCAAGATCACAACAAGGGATCCCTACAGATTTCTCAGACCTCTGACATATTCTGTGACTAGAGCCACAGAAGGACAGGATGAAGTTCAGGTTCAGTTTAAACATTTTTAGATTATTTAGGATTTAGCAGCTTGTCAAAAAAATATACAAGAACCTATCAATCTTAGATTTAATATTTTGAACATGATTTTGGCCAGCTATGGTCTAAGTCATTGTTGCCTGCATGTTGTTCCAGTTTCTGGTATTTAAAATTAACCAAGAGATTCAAGTTTGAAGACCACCAGCTTCATGAAACCATCTGATAGAAAAGAGAACAACAATTAAGAGGAAAAATTGATTAAGACCCTGGCCTTCTAATATTGTTTTAACTACAACTGATATTAGAATCAGGCTATTCAGTGAAAATTCATTCTCAGGCATATTTCTATTACCTCCACGACTTTGAAATAACCCCTAAACATTAATGAAAATATACTAGAGTAAAAAGTAGCTCTTTCGCTGTCTCAGTTTCTCTTGGAATTGAATGTATGTACTAAAATATTAAGGTTTTATTGGTTTTCTTCTTTGTT
The DNA here is from genome assembly GCF_000277835.1 of Geospiza fortis. Lineage (NCBI taxonomy): Eukaryota > Metazoa > Chordata > Aves > Passeriformes > Thraupidae > Geospiza > Geospiza fortis. Next base: position 1,649,038 of record NW_005054424.1, read on the forward strand.
TGCTTTCCACTGGGCATTGTTCCTGTGAGAAAGCTCTGATTTAAAGTTGCTGCGTTGCAGTATGATGTGCTCAATTGTGAGACTCAAATTCCAAATGACAGACCAACTGAGATTCCTCCCTGCTAGGTCTCATCTAAAGTAACTCTGGCAAAGGGCACCTTTTTGGTTTGGAAACAGATCTGAATTGGAAATGTTAGAAAAATATTTTGATTTGGATATTTAAGTATTCTTGGTGTTTAAAGCTGTAGTTCAGCCCTACTCCACTGGCGTTTTCCTGTGTTATTGTGTCCAAAACATTAAATGTGAGTTCCTGAGAGTTCATTGTGGTACATAAAATTGAGCTGAGTCTGAGTCTAGCTGCCTCAGTCCATTCAGACCTGCTGCAGACCCTTCTAAAGACAGGAAGCCTGCCTTTACTTGGCATCCACATGCAGGCTGCAGAGTGTGTTCTCACAGTGAGGTACTCAGGTTTGTGTGGAAGTCACTCAGTACAGAAATTTAAGCATTTCTAGTTCTTAACTTCTAAGCTTTGGAGGCCCAGCATAGCATTTAAAGAATGCCTAATGTGTGCAAACACAATTTTGCCCAGCCCAAAGAAATGCAGTTGTTGTCACTGCCAACTCTTGCATTGCTCTCAATTAATCATGTTTAACTTTGCTTGTTTGCAACAGAGGAATCAGCAGTTCCACAGACTTGAATTAAAGAATGCAGGAGTGTCATAGATATCCATGGAGTCACAGAACAGGTTGCTGAATGTCCTCATATTAGGAGGCACATCATGATGACGCTCCAACCATCAATACTTGTCATAATTGTATACAATAAAGGAAAAGTGAAGAAACACCAACAGCTGTGGTCCTTATATTTTTTAAAAACGCAAATACAATCGCTCCTTTTGAATTTTCATTAAAAAATTAATGTCCCTGACCAGGAGTTTGGAAGATGGTCTGTGGATACATATTAGACTGAGGAATTAGAGCTCACAACTACCACCTTCCCAAATAGAGCCCTAACTGCACCAAACAGAATGTTTTGGGCCCATCACATAGCTAGATACACAAGAATGATGGGGCCACATGACCAGTGAAAGGCCACCCAACTAAAGTTGAGGAAGATGTCAACCATGGACTTTATGCACAAGCTCATTTTTGTGGTTGCACTCCTTGACAGGGAGAAGCAGCTCTGACAGAAGAACCCCTCTGAGAACGTGTGTCTGTCTGTCCTGTCCATGGAGACCACACGCACCCAGAGCCAGGAAAGGACATCATTCCCTGAGGCCATGATTCCAGCTCTGCTACCTGACTGACCAGGACAAGGGTGGGGAATGAAGACAAGGCTGATCTTGCTGGTGTCCATGTGGCTCCACCAGGTTCCTCAGGGTGGTTTCTGTGGAATGTGATGTACATTACACGGCTCAGCATTTCTGATCTCCCTCAAATGTACAACAGGACTGGAGCCCTTCCCTGTCTGAGCCTTTCCCTTTGATTTGCTCTCTGGCCACACGAATCTTCCATAGTGCTTTATCGTGTGAGAAAGGTGCTCCATCCAAACAATGTGAATTAAAGCAGGTCTAGAGAATTCCTTCTTTGTAATAAGTTATCCATTAAATATCACTTGAGCTTTTCTTGTTTTAAAGCATATGTCAACATAATCTCAAATACTTTTTATAAAGTACTAGTAGTAAGTCATTAAAAATGACAAAAATGTCTTTAATCTATAAAAAATATTTTAATCAACTGAGATATCTTTTTCAACATAACAAAATAAACACAACCCAGACTAGGCTATCTAATCTTCAGCTCACAGTGGGATGACTTTACAACAGAATGTCAGAATCACCAACTTAAATTCATTGGGTGCTTACTGCTCTCAGGAGCTTTCAGGTATGTTCTCCTCACTACTGTGGAATATCCTAGTTCTTTTTAAATATTTACAGATGTCGACTATTTGTATGTTTGCATTTCCTCGGGGGTAAATCCTTGCACTTTCTGAAAGGTGCCATGACTGAGAAATAGGAAATATCTTTTTGGTAGCCATTGCTCAAAGGTAAGATAATCATTTAATAATGTTTGTGAACAGCCATTCAGAATTTTCATCCCCTTCATTTGATTAAAATGACCAGAAATCTTGGAAAAGGCAGAGGAGTTCAGAGAATAGGAAAGAAACTAGTAATTATATTAAATGGAATATAGTTTGGGAAAACAATATATAGCATAAACTATAATATTCATAATAATTCAAATGTAGTATTTATCCATGTAGCATTCTGCATAGTTGAGAAGCTACATTGAAAGATGACCTTCTGTTTTTAAATTACCCTAATTGAAGCTGATCTGTATTTTATATGGTGAGGCTGTAATAAAGACCAAGATGCAACATAAAAGTTTATGATAATTATGCACATGGTTCACAATGTGTGGTTGATCTCCCTTCATATTTCATCTTTTATTGTATGACAGCTATCAAATGCTTCTTTTCTGTGATCCTTATTCCTTTTCATGCTGCTTCTAATTGAACAGAAGAGATCTCCACAGAGGGATTTCAACCATTTAGTCATATAAACAGAGATGGAAATCTCTCCATGGTATTTCCCCAAGTAAATATTTGCTGAGATTTAATAATCACATGGTCTAACAATGGACAAATCTAACTTTCACTCAGACCAGTTTTGCAAAGCAAATTTCATAGATTTATCTCCACAAATTTAAGCTGTTTTGTGTTTTTAATGACCTCTCTAAGACATATCTGTCTGTCACAACCAAATGCACAAGTTGATTTCCATGCTTGTTTCTTTGCAGGAAAGCAGTGGAAGTTTCAGAGAAGCTTGAGCTTCTCTTGATCTGAGGGACTTCTCTGAAGCTCTTTCTTTGTGCTCAAACATACAGAGGTGATACAATTTTGTGGCTTTGGTCCGTGTGATGGTTGATATCTGTGGCTCAGAGTGTTGGGAAATTTGCTCATCTGTAACCCAGGCTGCTTTGTCTTTTGTCTCCTGAGGACCAAGAAGATCTGTAGATGTGATCCCTGCCAAGGTACAATCACCACAGGGAACACTCTGGCTTTCACCTCCTAAGGATTTGCAGTCACAAAGAACAAATATCTTTCTTTGCTAGTGAGTGTGTGACAAGAAACTAATTCTATTTGCTGACAGTTGCTGGTGCTCTATCCTAATTTCTCCATTAAAACATTAAGTATACTGTGTTTTATGTGCATGTTTCACACATTTACAAAACACAGACAGAATTCTTTCTCAGTACAGGCAGTACAGAAACCTTTTTACACCATTACAGCAATAAATGGAGCTATAGTAAAGGTGAAGGAAAGGTGAACCACAGCTAGAAGGAGCACACTTACTGCTTCTTATTTTCTTCATGAACTAAGCATTTAAGGGTAGACATAAGTCACTCAGTATTTGTTTTATTTCTGAATTATTTCTTCATAATTTGTTTGCCTCTGCTTTCTTTAGAAAAGTGTTACTAATAGTTAAAAATGGTTGTGATTTTTTGCTAAAATTCCTTTTTTTGTGTATGAGTTTTTAGCCATGTCTGTTCTTGGAAAGTAGCCTGCCTCCTCTGCAAAACATTATTCCAATAATGCTTGTGTTTCTCACCTCTGGGCTGCAGAGACTATGAAAAGTATCTCCCTTTTTAACAAATCTTTCAGAACTACTCAGCCCCTTAATTTCATTATAAATTGACTTGTACAAATCCTTACAAGTATGGTTGCCCTTTGACAGTTCTTCCTGCTTTAGTCTTAGAACAGCAATGGGAACAGAACTTTTGTTCACAGCAGTTCTCGTTTTATGTAAAATGCTGCAGTAATCCCTTTAGAATTCCCCTCAGCTTAAATCTCAGAGACTGTTCAAGACTGCCTCTTAATGTCTCAAGAGCACTTCAGCTCACATAAGCCTCATATTCAACAGGTAAAGCCCACTTTGTTCTATAGAGATGGCTGAAGTAATGTAAAATTAAAGATTTAATCTTCTGTGGTAACTCAGACTGTCCTCAGTGCAGCACAAAGACACTAAAAGTCTGTTAACTTTTAAGTAAGTAGAAAATTCTTTGATTGACAGTGGTCTGCTGTATTGATCCCAAAAACTATGCCACAACAAATTTTATTACAATTGGGTGAGAAGACTTATTGCACGCTTTGGGAATGCAAGGGGATTCATTCTACTATTAACAGGTTTTCTCCATTATAAATTTTAATTGACAGGATTTAAAGGCAATTGAAGTAGAGACCAAACATTTTGGACAAATTAAGGAAGAATTTTTTTGGGTTTTTGTTGTTTTGGGGGTCTTTAAAACCAAATTTAGATGGAAGCAGTCAAAGGACACTTGAGAGTTCAAATAACTGGTAATTATATGAAACGGAATATAGTCTGCACACTTTTATTCTCATTAGGAACTTCACACAGGGGCTTAACTGATCTGTACCTTTAATGTGTTTTCTCCCAGCCTGAGGACAAATGCTTGCACAATGGACTCCACCAATTAATGCAGCCCAGGCTGACATTCAAAGTGGGTTAATATGGACACAGGCAAACTTAGCACATATTTCCTCAGCCACAGATCAGTCAGGTGCTTCCAAATCCCCCTACTCTTACCCTCAGCAAACCAACAGAATCTGTGTTGAAGCTGTCTGGGCTAGAGTGGTATCCATCAAGTCTCATAAGAAGTTTCCCAAGAAGAACAAATGCAGCCCACAGATGGCTCGAGAAGCAAAGCAGCCAGGCATTTTGATTGATCATTTGGAAATAATTCTGATATTTCAGTTGTACTTTTCTACCTTCAACTGGGACCAAAAGTTGAAATGTTAGTTTGTACCTAAGTGTCCTGGAAAATTGCAGATGGCCAGACACCTAAATGAAACATTTTCATAGAGAATAGTTAGTACTAATCTGTTTCCAGTGCCATGGCTCCAAGTCCTCATCAGAGATGTGGAGGACCAGGTAGGTCCCAAACACAGGGTGACTGAACAGTTCTTTAGCCTGTATTGACTTGATTTTACATCAGAACTTTACTGGTGACAAGGGAAGTTTAGACAGATTCCTCATGTGAACACAGAAACTCATATTCAGGCATCATAATATGTGACCTGAATCCTACCAAACATGATTAAACTGCTGCAGCTGTCTAACTTGCTCATGAAGAACACAGCCTTTGCAGTCCTTGTAATTCCTTTCAAAATAGAAACACATTCCTGACATGATGTTCCTGCAGTATTTCAAACTATATTGTTTTGGGGCAAAAATCTGACATTTGTAAAATATAAAAAGATTACAAAGAGCTGAGGCCTATGGATCATTCTTTTTTTCTGCCTCTGTTTTAATAGCTCCCCATCTAGAAGAATTCAGTTTTTCCCCTTCTCCACCATCTTTCCTTTTCATTCTCTTGCTCTTACTTCATGTATTGCATTGAAAATGCCTGATTCAATGTAAGATGGGAAATCGCTGCAATATTCAAAGACCATTTTCAGTGGAGCAGTTTGGTGGCTGTGGGAGGCACTCCCATCCAAAAGGTGACTGGATGCAATGCAGGGAGCCTCATTCTCCTCTTCATTGGTTCATTTTCAGTAAAGCATGATCTTGTCCTTGGTCTAGGAACGTCCCTCTCTCATTTGTTTTGAAAGATGTCCCAAATCTGGACACCTTGAGCAAGAAAAGCAGAGAGAAAAGGTTGCTTCAGCTTCTCCTTCTTCCCCGAAATTCCTGTGTAGCCTGGCAGTAAGGCAAAAAGATTTTGGGGATGCTGCCATCAAAAACTGCTCTGAGCATAGAAGAATCCTGACAATGGACCTTGCACAACAAGGCTGTATTTGACATTGTAAGAAGAAGAAAAGTAAGACTATTTACTTATCTTTCAGAATCCATAGATGTTTATTTTCAATTTTTAAATACTCTCAAGTGAAAAAGAAACATGTATTTGGGCAAACATATATTTGGCCAAATCCATTAAGATCCCAAAGCAAAAATCTCAAAATCTCAGCTAGGTTTGCCCAGCAGCCTCCAGAATCAGACACTCGGCTGTCTCAGAGCTGCAGCTTTAAATGGCTTGCTGAAAGTGTGCAGCCTCATAGGCAATTTCATTTTGTAAATGTAAGCTCTGTGAGGAGTGCCAGGATAAAGATAGGGCTATAATTACTTAAAGAAAAAGCAGAGGTTGCTCCTGCACCATTCATCTCTCTATCTTGGAGCTTTACCCCTTTGCCCACCATCATAGCAGCTGAGTGCTTGCTCTGTGAAAGATCATAACTGTCTGGCAAGGATGGAAAGGACAGGCAACACATCTGCAAAAGGTCCCTAAGCCCAGCTATCACCTCAGTGCTCTCTTGTGGGGTTCTTCAGTCTCAAATAAATAGTTCAGAAACATCTTTTTGAACAAACTGCAATAACACTGGCAGTGTTCCCCTACTTAAGTCCAGCCAGTGAGAAATGCTGGGTCTGAGGCTCCCATTAGCTCATTTTGTTGTAACATAAGGTCTAAGATAAGTTTTTGTAACTTTTCAGTCTCTCAGTTTCCTATCCTCAAAGTGAGAGCAGAGCTTTAGTTCATCTAGAATCTGATACAAAAGCCAGGAAAAGCTCTGGGGCCAGGAACCAAACCTGAGGTCTCTCTCTCTGCCGTTCCCAATCACAGCATCAGATTCACTATGTCCAGCTTATTTCTCATCTCTCCCCGTCCAACACACACAGACTTGAATTTTGTATTTTTTTCTCTAGCAATAGGTCAAAAAAAAGAGAGACAGAGAGTGCCCCAGTATGACCAGCTGGTGTGTACAAATCCAGTACCCAGTTTGGGATTATATGAGTTTGATTCCCTTTGACTGAGGAAGACTTGACAAAGACAGCCAGGACTGCATCCTGGGGATCGCTTTGTCTTTTTTTTTTTGCTTCACTTTTCTATAAATACCCAGTTTCTAGTGAACTTTTAGGCACTGATGATATCACAAATACCTGCAGCCCAAATTCAGTTTAGATGCTTGGGTTTTTTCACTGTGGCCCATGAAATCCATTTAAGTGCTGAAGTGTTTGTTTGGCTGTTACTGCTTTTCACATTCTCATCTCATGAAAATCAGTGTGTGTTCCACCACTGACTTCAATACAGCTGGAATTTTTCCTTAATGTCTTGGAGCTAATGGCCTGTTACTTGGTACCAGCTATGACTGGGCAATTTTTGATTTATCAGAGGAGATGAAACATTCTTGATGTACCAGCTAAATTTTTCAATCAATCCAATGCAAAAATCCTCTTCTTCCTAATAGAATATTCTGTTTCTCCCAGCTCCCTGGGAAATTCCATTATCTTCTGTCATGTGTCAAAATATATCCACTGAGTATTGATATCAAGCAATTATGTGAGACAAAATCATTTGTGTATGGTAAGAAAGCAGAGGTAAATGACTGCATTCTGAACTGCCTCTCTTGGTAGCAATGTGGCAAAGGCTTCAAACCTCATATGGAAATGAGAAATGCATGTAAATTGTTTTGTCTAAATGGATTTTCATTAGAAGTGAAATTCAAGCAGTTCAAAACTCACTAACGTTCACTGGCAAGAGCCAAAAGGCTGAGTCAACATCACTTTTAGTCTTTAGTTCTTTTCTCTGATGCTGAACCACTGAAATAGTCTGATCAAACTTGGCATTGCATTGTGCCAGATTAGTTAAGTCATTGACTGACTCATCCTTGGGGTATGACAAGTGCTAAATGAGCTACTGATCCTTTGCATTGCTGGGTACAGCTCCCTGTGGGACTAGGACACAGACAATGGGAGATATTTATACTGGGTGGCTCTGTCCTCCTGTTTAACTATTATTTATTCTGTATAGCTTCTCTTCCTCACCCTAGATGCTGATTTTTTCAGCTATGATGGAAAGGAGAGAAGTCCAACACTCTTAATTTAAAAAACTGAAGGGTCATCAAGATTCCAAAATCAGTTTGAGCAGGACTCAAAGTGAAGGCCTGAAATCCTACATCTGTGCATGGTACAGCCTCCAGGACATGAGGAAGGAGGTGCACCATGAGCTTTAAACAGGATTATGCACTGCAGAGATAAGGGCTGTGCTCTGCTGTGCATCCAAGAGCATCTCTGTGCTCAGAGCTGCCTGGCAGAGCTGTGCCCCCAGGTAGCCAGGCTGGGGGGAGCTGCTCCTGTGAAGGCAGATCTCTCAGGAAGGTATCCTGAGATTCAAAATGAGGATGCTGACTGAAAGCCACAATTTTCAGAGTTCAGCAAGGTTTTCAAGTGTAACTATCTGAAGTCTGCTTGTGTGGAAGATATCCTGAGATGCATCCATTCAGGTGCAGAACGAGGAGGCAAGAAACAGCGTGACAAGTCTCCCGGCCACCTTTCTCACCACTTCTTTCAGGATGCACAAGTTTTCTCTGTAATTCTTTGGCTACAACTCTGTGAAAAGACTTGGAGATTTATGGCCTTGTGTTCTGCACTTGCTTTCCTCTGAGGAATTGCTTTGGATTCAATCAACAAGATATGCTAAATGGAAGCTGTTCTAGGTATATCTCAAGGCAGTTTAGTTTGCGTTATTGTCCACTGGGGATATTCTTGTCATGCTATTTGTGTGCAGAACTGTCATAACTAACACAGACAGGCCTGTCCCATCCTTGTTTCCCTTGAGCTCCATGGCATCCAATATTTTGAATCTGTACAGAACATTGGAATGCACAGTTCACCTTTACAGTATTAATTGAAGGACAGTGCACTTAGCTTAAGAAAAAAAGAAAGGATTTGGAAAGTGGCTTGGTTTAGTTTTTTGTTCGTTATCAGAGTGAAACTATTCTGGCTGAATTCACCTCACTGATGCTCCTTGGGTGCTCTCCAACATGAAATGGGAGATTTTTGCCATTAAAAAACAAAAAGCCCCAAACAAACAAACAAAACCATCACAAAAAATTTTAAAAAAAGGATCTGGAATACCTGGTCAGTTATGAATTCAAGGTCCCTTGAAGACCCTATGAATTCAGGCTCTCCATCCCAAAGACAAAGCAACTGCTCCCCAGCAAAACAGAAGATTGCACTGAACTAAAGCTGTCCACACAGTCCTGGAACTATACAGGGATGGAAGACAACAATTACAGGCACTGGCACTATACAGGGATGGAAAAAAACAACTATTTCTCAACATTCATAGTATTTTAGTTCACATTTGTCATAGCTGGAATGAAGTTGTCTGCAACAATTCTCAAGTGATTAAAGTATTTTTAGACAGTTAATATCATCTATTTTTACTGGCTCTCACAATTTACGCTGAAAGCTCAGGTATAAGTCCTTCTCCTGCTTTCTGAACTGTTATATGGGACAGTTTTAGGGGCCCCTAAATTTGTTTTTCCAACAGAACCGAACATCTGAAATGCCTGAGACTGGTGATACACTGGCACATGCTGCCCAGAGAAGCTGTGGATGTCCCTGTTCAAGGCCAGGTTGGATGAGGCTCTGAGCAGTGTGGTCTAGTGAAAGGTGTCCCTGCCCATGGCAGGAAGGTTGGAACTGGATGGTTTTTAAGGTCCCTTCCAACCCAAACCGTTCTATGATTTTGGGATTTGAGAAACCTGGACCTCCTTAGTGGGATGTCTGCACTCTCTGGATCTTGGGCTGAGTCCTGGTTTGTTCCTCCTACCTGAGTTGCACCAGATCTGGTTCACATTGCTGAGGGGAGCAGCCCCTCCGAGCTGCTCACACCTAAAGTTTGACTGAACTCCTGCAGGTGTGATTGGGGCTGCAGTCTCTGGGAATCTCACTGAGATTAGTAAAAATAAACGTGGAAACTTAGTAAATTAACTTATGCAATTATTCTCCTTTAGTACAGCAAAAGTACAGCAAAACCTTGTGGTATCTTTTTTGTACTCTGCAGATTGTAGCAAATTGGGTTTGGTCCACAAGTTCTCCCAGAGTAATAGCACAAGGTCTGAAGTGTACTTTCAGGCTCTTGATAGATGTTTGAATAGCACCTCCTGGTCAGCAATAGCAATCCTTCCCTACCTCAACCTCTGCCAAATTAATTCCATAAATGCTTTAGCACTAATATATTTGTAAGCTGGAAAAATTAGACTTGGAGAATGAGGTATTGTCTTGGTCCAGGAAGGCATGCAAGCCTTTAATGAAGGCAGGTATGATATCAAACTAATAATCACTCATTTAAAAATTGCTAAATGCTATGAAAAACTGCTCTGGTGTCTGGAGAGTTTAAGAGAGACCCACAAAGTAAGAAACAGCTATTGCTACTGGTGGCTTGAAGCCATTAAATACGTCTGACGTTCACTTTTCAGGTCTGTGAGTCACACAGACACCACATCTTGCTTCAACCAGAAACAAGACCCACTTTACCCAATAAATTGACCAGACAAGGCTGTTCATTTGACCTTAATTACCCAAGTGTTCAGCCAATATTATGCAGACAGACAACATCAGTTGACACATTGGTCCTGCTAATAGTGATACTTAGCACTCCCTACCATTTTTCATCTTCAAAGCACTTTCCAAATTTTACTTAATTAATATCTTTGAAGATGCCAAACTGTTTGCTGATATTTCACTGATAGTTTCTGCTCTTTCCAGAGCAGAGGAAAAGATGCTATTTCCTAATTAGGTTTTAGTAAAGACACTACTGACTTCCCCTTCTTCTCATCTGGTTTTCAGTATCCTTCTATTTCCAGCAATCTGACCTCTTGCCAGTCGGCACCTGGGGAATTATTGCCTTACTTGCCTTTTTAAATGGCAGATAACAAATTGTTGTCAAAGTAAAACCTTTCCATTTTTCTTTCAGACAAATTTAAATTTTACATGCTTAAGTCTCAGATCTTCAATCCTTTTAATCAGTAACAAAGTAGGAGTCAATTAGTTCCAAAAAATTCCAAATAATTTTCTATATTTTAAATATGTTTCTTAGGTATAGTTTCCTGGCTTTCTGCTTGTTACAGTCTTACAAACATTTATCAGATGTTTGAGTTATAGGCCACGGTTTCAGCGGAAGCTTTGTCAGGTTGTTGAAATATGGATGTGATTCTTTCATGTGTTCATGGAACATCTAAAGCCACATACAGTATATTACATGTCATTAGCACTGCTGCATCTATCACTCTCAGAGGGGAATTGGCTACTGGCAGGGTGCACTCCAAAGTCACAAACAAGCATTTCCACCGAGGTCATGAAGCTTGTAGCTTTTACACACAACAGTGTATTTAGGGGAAAAAGAAGTATCTGCAAAGGATGACTATATCCTATAAAATTAACTGTGAAAGGCAGATTTTCAGTAGGTGTGAGGACAGTGCATTGCTCACACAGTTTTACAAAGTACACAGAGCAGTTTGTGAGGATACTGCTTCAATACCCTCTGGGCCACTCAAAAAATTGTGCCTTACACTACATTGCAAAACTCTCACTTGTTGAATTTTAAATGACCTAGACATTAAGGAAGATTCATTTCCTTCTAGTCCTTTTCTTTTCATTTTGTTCCAACCTCTCAACTATTTCTTCTAATTCTGCTCTAGCTATAATCATCCTTCAAATACATATCTGTCAGACACAGTACTGTCCTTCATTCGTCTCAGCTGAAATACAGACTCACACACTGTACGCTCCTGTGTGTGTCTGGCTGTAGCTCTTTCATCTGCAGCTCAGCAAAGAATTGAGCCTGCTTGCATTCTGTTCAACAAAGCACTTAAACATAAAAGTAAGGATCAGGCTGATCCTGAAGCACATTGCAATTAGAAATGTATTGTTTAGTTAAAGGTTGAAATGAATGGTACTTTTTGATATCTTATATACTATAGGAAGAAACCTCCTTCCACTGACTTTGTGGGAAGAAAACAACCCTATTTCAGTGGGTACTTCCACCAGCAGAAAATCCATCTGGCCTTACTCTAATAGGATGCTAAAAACAGTAACAGTGAGAAACACCCAGAGCAGAAATACTTGCTAAAGATGTGATCAGCAGCCAGCATGCCCCTCAGGGACTCACTGTTTACTCCTCTGGAAGTTTGGGGTGGGTTTTTCCAAAAGAAGAAAATCTTGATAAAAATACACCCACCCAAAAAAAAAAAAAAAAGAAAAAAAGAAAGGAAAACAAAGTTTTAAAAAGCAATTTGGAGTAGAAGAAAAGAGGGAAGAGAGATCTCAGGAAGAAACAATTTTAAAGCAGTCTACTGCTTCCCCCAGCCCCAGCCATTCATGGAACAAAAGGCCTCTGAGAAGCTGCGGACTAAGAGAGCTCGTAGAGGAGGTACAGGAGATAATTTGTTTAAAAGAAAGAGCTGCAAAGCAAAGGTCACTTCAAAGACTGCCCAGAAATGTGGAATGCTGGCCTGCTCCTCCCTTTCACACTGCAGTGTTGCCATGATAGCATGCTCTATCCTACTTGTGAAATTGTTTCTAACCACAGAAAATCTTGGTACCTTTTTCCCTGTTCTCCTCATGGTTTTCAGGATCAAACTGTCCTCAAGGCTTCACGACTGAAAGATGATATATTTAGTTGCAAAATGAACTATGTTTGTTTGTTTGTTTGTTTTTGACAGCTGTATTTATATTTCTTCACAGATTGCTCAGCTAGGTTTCAAAGCTTTTCTTTAATTGTGCTTATTCTTCTGGAAGTGACCCAGTACATCCTGCAATGGTTGAAAGTGGATGACAAAATTAAAGTGAAAGAAGAGCTTTGCTGTCCTGTCCAGCTTTATGAAGAAAGCAAATACACTGTGAAGAGAAAAAAAGCCCTTTAAAAAAATTCAGAAACTAAAGCCAAAATGTCCTACATGATTCTGAGCTATTTTGGTTCATTGTCATCAGTTTGAACACCTCTTTAAAGCTTTTTTTGTTTGTTTCTGGGCCATTCATAGAATTTTAGTTCACATTTGTCATAGCAGAGCACATTTCAAGATGGTCTCCGTTTGCCCCTGCAACTGAGATTGATGAAATTGTTTTGCATGAAAACAAGGCAGCTTCCCAAGGATGTATTTAATTTTTTCTTTTTCTGACCATTATTTTCCAAGAATTCATGTTGACGAATATATGGCAGCAATCGGAAGCTTGTAATTTTAAGTAAAAATTACACTGAAAGAGGATTGAATTGTGGTAGCATATGCAAAGCCATTCTGGTTTTTAAAGTCCTGTTTCTGCTGAAATGAAGAAGTCTGAAGAGGATGCTACAGACGTTTGCTTCTCTAAGACTGCAGCAAGTCTAGTCCTCATTGGCCATGGTCTATGGCATTGGCCTTTGGTCGTATTATAAAAATACAAAGGAAAAGAAAAAGAATTCTTTGCCAGTCTGATGCTTACCAAGTCTGCAGACTTATTTTTCTCCAGGTATATGTATTTTGACATTTTCAAAATGAAATCAGCACCTAATCCATCCATGAGTAATCTAACTTGTAGGAAACAGAGAACAAAAAGAGTGCTTTTAGATAAATCCTAATTAATTGTACATGCAAATGTCTTGGATGGATGTGGTCATGCAATTCAATTACATGACTAATTACATTGGAATTATAATACCATATTTAAATAGATAAACATATATAAAAGTGCCTGCCCAGGAGTTTGCATGCTGGAGACTGGGAATAGAATCATTTGTTGGCTCTTTAGTGCCACCTGTTGAAAACTGAAAACTCATGCAAATGAATCTGTGCGCCAATTAGTCACCCATTTAGAAGGGGAATGTCCGCTTGCTTGGCTGGTGTGAAAGTCAAAAACTTCAGAAATTTAACAGCTGGGGTGGAAGTATTTGAAACACGGGTTCACCCTAGGAAGGAAGGTGTAACACCCCACTGGGGATGCTGGGGAGCAGGAGCCAAGCTCTTGGGACACGTGGCACGTTCACAATGTCACGCCCATTCAAGAACAGGCTGGTTTCCGTTCTCCCCAGTAAGCCATGGCAGCACACACCTCAAAACAGGCAGCCTGGTTGCAGAAGCCTTGTCTTCCATGAGTAATTCCATAGTAGTGCTTCTCTGCTAATTAGGAGCAAGGTTACTGCTGCCTTGGCCATGCAGGGCTGTGCTGAGAGCAGAGGGAGCACTCGGATGCAGCGCGTGGTGCCACATGAGGAGAGCAGAACACCCACTGTGTCTGTGGGCAGCAAGCACCAGTGAAGCCAATGTCAGCTGTGACAGCTCAGTGGCCAAGCTGCTGACATCACCTCTGAGGTCAAGAGAGCAGATCAGAGTAAAAAAGGTCTCCCAGAAATTCAGTTTTCAGAAAAATTATTTCTTGTCTGCTTTACTTTTTACTTTAAAAAGAGCATCCATTTTAGACTATATTTTTGCCTTTGGATTTAATTTATTATCAAGTTCTATGAAAAATGTAAATATGGCCAGATCTCAGGCCTGTTCTTCAGGCTGAGATCTTCATCTAATGTCATACGGTTTGCCAAATATGAAGTAATGTAAAAATTCTTATTAAAGAAGTAAAATCTATTTCCTGTGCAAAACCACTCATTTCACCCTTTTACCTACAAATTGAAAGGATACTCTGCCAAGTTAAAAACAACAAGAGGTTTGATGACAGTGAGCAACGTAAAGGTAAATCATGTGGCTGCTTCACAAACACCCTATGTGGCCCCATGGTTTAGCCAAATGGGACTTCAGGTGGGAAAGGAACACCATGGTGGAGCAGGACAAACCATGATGGAGATTTTTGCAAGTATTGAGGCAACCAGGATGGTGCAGGGAAGCTAGGGCAGCTTGTTCTGTGCTCCTCAGTCTCTCTCTAGCTCTGCAGGAACTTCTGTCATGAAAAGATAGTGAGAGTTTAAGGATAATGTTGTCATTTCACTGCAGTGACTTCAAGCAGTTTTAAGGTGATAAACAAAATCACCATCTCAGTCTCTTTGCCTCCAACTCTGCTGTGCCTTAAAGCATAATGTCTCAGGCACACCATTGAAGGAACAGAACCTGCTACCACAGCTGGGCACAGAAAAGTGATCCCCTATTTTCAGAGAGCATATTTTTCAAAATCTGGTGCAATATGGCAAAAAGCCTCCACAGATATTAAAAGCCATCAAGGAGAACCTGGCAGGCTCTGGCCCCACAGCTGCACACCCACCTGCCTGTGGTAGAACCTGCATTCTTTCCCCCAGGACACCCATGGGGTGAGTTGACATGACTGGGCAGCTGAAGGACAACACTTAAATTCTGCCAGTGACAGGTCAAAACGGGACCTTCTCCATGGGCTGTCTTCATTTCTCCACCTTATCACATTCCCACTCATGTTTGCTGCATTTCTTTGAACCAGTCTGCCCCAGAGCTTCAAGCTCAACACATGATTAAATCAAAGTACTGCAATTGTCTGCAGCATTTCTGGCCTTTCTGGCTGACATTCATTACCACTGACAGATTCAGCTGCCCAGATGTTTGTCCAGGTGTCACTTTCACAAAATTGCCAAAACAAGGGGTGTGTCCCCCCATTTGGCTGGGCTTTCTAACATTTCTATGTAGGTATTTGAAAGGATAATAAAATACAGAAATCATCCCACCCAAATGAAAGCAAACCTTTGTCTGAAACATCAACTTTAAGATGATGAGCAACCTTAAGCACAATATTTTTGGCACAAAATACTTCCTGTTTCAATTTTAATCCTTTTTAAACATTACTCCATTCCAGTTAAACACCTGTTTTAGCCCTACAGAAGCTGATTCTCTAGAATTATATTCAATATCTATTATGCTTCCAAGTGGGAAAGAATTTCATAGAGAAAAGTAGAATATCTATTATGACAGTAGCATTTTATTATGGAGTAGCTTTGGGAGAAAAAAGGTAAGCCAGTGGCTTTGACAGATAATTATGGACTCCTATTACACAGCAGAATATCATTAAAAGTTACAATATGTAAAACATCTTTCACATTTCAAATAATGTTATCTATGTTTTTCTCAGTTAAATGACTTAACAATTTAATGAAGCAAAGTCCTTTTAAATGTGAAATATTCACTCCTTGATTTTCTGGCAACACTCATTTTTAAAATATTGTATATATTGTTTTCATGCATATTTGGTGTGTGAGAAGTGTTTGGAAATGATTCCACAGAATCTTGTTGACCTTTGTGATGCAAAATGGGAAAAGCTTTCACAGCTAAATGGGAAACAATCCTAATATCCTGCATCTGTACTAATATGGCTTGAAAATACTCATGATTTCAGGCCTAAGCACAAATATACAAGGCACATAAGAGGTGCTTTGTCATTACTTGTAGTGCATTTATATTCTGCCATCAGCCTTTACTCATCTAAGCATGTTAAAGTGAGCAGCTTCAGCCACTTAGAAAAGGCCTGATTTGCAGAAATTGATGGACCACCTCCTTCAATCTACTACTCCTTTTTATAGAATTCTACTTTTAAGGAGTTTCAAGTTGGATACCCAAAATCAATACTTTTGAAATTGGAGGTCTTCAGCTTAGCTTCAAAGAGTAAACGAACAGAGATCAGCTGGCTGTTTTGTGCTGTCTCAGTTTCTGGGCTCCCAGAGAAGAAAATCTCAAGTTGCTTTTGTAGCCTCATAAAATGCAGCTATTTATCTGTGCTAAAATTAATCCCCTTGTGTGATATGTCCTATCTATTTACTCCCTGCAAATTTCTCTCGAAGAAACATAAAATAACATATTTCAGATCTGCATCCCTATCTTCAGGGCACTATCAGCTTTTACTGCATTCACGAGGATTTTACCAATACACCCAGAATACAGAGAGTTGTGTCGAAAAAGATGAGACAACATCTCCTCAGTATTGCCTTTGGCATTTTCATTCATGTTAGCTTGGGGTTTGTCAGCTGGTGAAGAGTTGGGAACAGAAGAATGACAACAGCATGGGGATGAAGCAAAGTCTCATGCCAAAAATTCAGGAGCTCTGCCAGACTCAGACATAACTTGTTCCCCCAAAGAACTAAATCAGAAGAACTATCACCTTTCTCTCTTTTCTCCAAACACAGCAGTTATTAAAAGGGCTCGCTCTGAGCTTGTCTCTGCTGCAGCAGCCCAGTAGGAGTGGATGCCAGCTGTAGCAAATGCAAGGCTTTGAGGGAGACACTAAGAGCTGGAGAGCAATAGGTGAACAGCGCTTTGTAGCACCAATCCCTCACCATTCACTGTTTTTGTACATTTCTACTTTTCCATTCCTTAAGGACGTATCCACACAGTAGCAACTTGAAAGGTCACTTTGCCATCTAAAAAGAGTTTTTTATTGCACGCTGGGGATGCTGTGATCCCTGCCTGGAATTCAACATGCTCCAGGATTGCAGGATTTCATTGCTTCCAGTCAAAGAAAAAGTCATTATTGAATTGCATCTTCATATACTATGCACTAAAGGTACATCACCTGTTAATGGAGTGAAAAGCCTGTGAAAAAGATGGAGCTACTGAATAACAGGAGTTCAGAGTAAGCAGGTGAATTTATTCATATTCTGTTTTGCAGGTAGTACATTTACCCAATGCTAACTTGGACCACATCTACAAATGATGGTGATAAAAAAAACACTCCTATGTTTCAGTTGATACACATCAGAGAACTCCACTACCAAACCAAAAACCACACTCAAACACGTTCCTGGGAGAAAAGTAGGCTAAAGATATTGTCTCCAGACAGGGCCTGTTCATGTGGCTGGTGAAGATTGTTATCTTAGATTCGAAACTAGTAAGAATAACCTTTCCAGCTGCCTGAAAGAATATGAGTGTTCTTAAAAATATAGCAGCTATTGCTTATACACAGCTGTTATTTTCAAAGAAGTTATTGATCTGAGGAAGATAATTTTTTTTTCCTAGTGAACAACGAAGCGTAATGGCCAAGGAATAGCTTTATGCCAGAGTCATAATTATAATTGCAGTTGGAATTGCAAGGAACGTTCACCTGCATCTGTGTTTTCAAAATTATCCTTTTTTGAACGTAGAGCATGATGGAACTATGCCAAATGAAGACTGTAAGTCTCTTATTTACCATTGGGATCCACTTTCCCACCATAGAATTTTCTTCCCAATTAGCTCTTCTCTCAAATTCCCTTCTACCAAAACCTTTCCATTGTACATGGTAGAAACTGGCTGAAATTTTTGTGCTCTCTCTCCAGTCCTGTGCAAGCTGCTATAACAGCCCAGTGATAGAGAAAAGTATATTTAAAGTACCTGGTGTATGGCTCTACCTTCTTCTGAAGCAGACAACCCTCTGTGTGGATTGTTGTGTGAACAACAGCAAATTAGTAGGATTTCAACAACAACTTGCTCCAAGTATTTGTTCTAGATCACATTACTGACCCTACATTCATTAAAATAAGCAGCTGTTTGTGTTAGTACATATGTTTTAGGATTCACATACAAAGGAGCTTCCCTTCTAAACAAGAGGGACTGGATTCCTGATGACAACCCAGGTGAGGAGCGTGGCAGGAATGATGACCTGAGATGGGTAGCAGCAAGAGCACAAACCTGATCCTGTGTTCACAGGGCTTTTACAGCATCAGGGCTCTTTTGGCTCTTAGCAGGGTTAGGTGCAGCCATGATCCTGTGGTTATCTACCATGAACCAGTGAAATTTAGAATAATATCTTTCTCCTTTCCTGCCTGTTCTCTGCTTACACCTTTTCCTTATTCCATTTATTTGTGAGGTGACTGGCTGAGATCCTCTGCTCAATGTGGGGGTTCATTCCAGGCTCAGGGGTGATGCAGCTTTCCTTCTCAGGGTGTTACTTGGGTAGGGCCTTTGCCAGATATTCTGCAGCTAGAGAGCAAGAAAAAGTCTGTAACAGTAATTCACTGAGGCCACACAAAAAAATCAGAGGCACAGAGGAGAACACAGATCCTCGGAGAAGTGCCTTTACAGATTTTGATTTCACTGTGCGTGTTTACTTGGCTGCTCACAGACTTGCAGGATGAAGAGCTTGGATTGCTTTGGTTGAAATTCAGTTTGGAAGTGTCCGCCATGAAACATTCCCTCCCAAATGAATCAGATCCTCAAAAGAGAGTTGATTTTATACAGAATCACTGGACCATTGTCACAGACCATACACATGAAGGCCCTCTTGGCAAAAGGTACTTTCTCATTACTCCTTCTGGACCTTATTTTAGGCTCATCAATAGGACATTAAACCTTCAGGGGAGCAGGACAGCAGCTCATCCCTGCAATAGTAGCCAATTTGCCCAAAAAGCAAGAACATAATTCACCTCAAAAGAGTTAAAGGCATGACTTGCTGCAGCTTTTCCATAGAAAACTAACCTTGCAAACTTGAGGTGTTGTTTTATCTACAGGGTGGGTGGAGCAGAGAGCACAGCTGAAACGTGAACTCTGACAAAGGCAGACAAAAAAGCCTTCGCAGCCGCTCTCTGTTTGGTGCAAAGTTTCGGTTCATTAGCCTTGAAATGTTTCATTAACAGAATGCTTCTGGAATGCTATAAACAAACTGTGAGGGCCCTAGCACGCAGCAGCACTCTGTCAAAAATGACCGTGGTTTTTTCCCTTTTGTGAAATATTTAGAGAGAGAATGACAAAGTTCAGCAATGGCCATATCTGTGTGATCTAAACAAAAAAGTAACAACATGATAACAAGCTCCTAAAAATACCATTGTTCAATCATATTTCTTACAGTGCTAGAGTTTTATTTCTGAATGAGAAGCGGAGCTGTCTCTACCTTTTGTGTCCTTTTTTCAAATGTTTTAAAAGAAGAAAAAATAGCTACATACATACAGGTTCATTTAAGCAGTTTTTAAAATTATTTAAGGCTAAAACTTCTTTCTTCATTTGACCTGAATTAGTTCTAGCCCATCCCTGGTCTTGAATGTAAAAGTCAAATATCGCAATTTTTGTTCTGGCAAAGCTTTCAGTGAAGGCAGACATTTTTTTTTGTGGTACATGAACACAACCTCCAGCAAACCAGCAAAGGCAGGTGGAGTTTTGCCAGAAAAAAACCCCAGCTTGATAAGGACACTTTTTTATTTTTTTTTAATCAAATAAACACAAAGAAAAATATACAAACAAACTAACAAACCGACAAACAAAAACCCCTGGTCTGAATCATAGCTCAGATTTTAAATTCAGCTTTCTTTGAGATTAGAGAAAATTTTGCTCCTTATTCCAGGCTTTATGATACTTGCTCACATATTTTGACAACAAACTGTCATGGCTCAGAACAATAAAGAAGCCAAAAATGCTGTAATACAATGAAACCCAGTGTTCTCCTTGAAGTACTTGAGCCCATGAAAATAGGCAATTTTTCTGAGTCTCTTTAGTTGCACACAACAATTAAGTTAATAAAAAGTAACCATGCAAACAAGATCTTCTGAAAGAAATTTAATAATATTTTGGAAACGAGTCCCTCTATATTGGGAATGTTTTTTAATGGTTTGAGTGAAATGACAGATCCTAAACAGATAATCCAGTGTAATAGCCTTAAGATATGTTGGAACTGAGGGCATAAATCCAAGGAATTCCCAAATTACCTTGGGTGACTCAGCTGGGACTAGATCCTATGCAGAATTTAAGTTTTAACTCCTTTTTCTACCCAAAAGCATGAAAGAGCACCAGCAGTGCTGGGGCAGCTAAGGAAGCTCTAACATGGGTTGAGCAGCTGCTGAATTCAAATGTATTTTTCACAGACACAAATCTCCCTGCCCAGGTTCGGCATTGTGGCTTCTTGGTGCCTCCAGAAATCCCCACTGATGCCCCCTTTCAGGGAGGCAAGCAGCAGCTATTGCCTTCCAGCACGTGGGAGCATTTCCCAGTGTAGGGATATCTGTGACTCAGATGTACCTTTTCCCACCTGGAAAAGCCTACAGTGCTGGGGGTCACTGCAAGTACCATGAGAAACAGGAATAATCCTGTGAATCTTCAATTTAGTTGAATTTCCAATGATGTCAGCAATAATTTTGGGTCCAGAACAGAGTCTTTTCTTATGAACATTCTTTTTATTCAGGAATTAAACTGTATTTTACCTAATCCTACCATTTTTTGCTAGGGGTAACTTCTGTTTCAGAAAACTTCAGAAGAAACAGGAACAGGATAGGGGAGGGCTGGGGGATTTTTGCCTTAAGTTTTTGCTAAATAAGTCACCTTACAGCACTTTATTTGCATATCTAGCATTTAAAGGGTTACACATGTAATTATTTAACGTAACTCCAAATAAGCCATTTGATTTTCTTTCATCACGAGCCAAACATTAGGCTTCGAAAGGAATTCCTTTAAACTTCAATAATATAAAGGCACGTGGCAATGTGAAAGTTACAACTCTAGCTTAAATGAGTCAGACATAAAAGTATTTATGACTGATATTCTCTGAATATACCAGCTTCAGACACTTTAAAGTCTAGCTCTGCTCTACAAGGAGAGGTACAGGAATATCAGCCATCGCACATCTGCAGAACTCTTACTTTCAAGCAGGGTCCAGTCCCTAAACCTTCTTTTTTTTTCTGCTTTAAGAAGAAAACTCCAACATTACAAGCCACACCAGGCCGTCAGCACCTGAAGCAAGTAAAAGCAATTCCTTTATGAACTTCCCACCAGTTATTTGTTTTGTGAGGCTCATGGAGAAAAAGAATAAAAAAAAGCTAGTGAAAAAACAGTGAAAAGAATTGCACATGAAAGAGAGAAAGAAATGAACTGAATGTTGTCTTTTCTTGATGAAATAACAGATTTGATCTTAGGCTTTTTACAAACTCCAGCACAGGTGATCATCATTTGTTCTGTCAAAAGCATTTTCAATGACACAACCAGAACAATGTGGCTGTGATTACAAGGATCAGCATGGATTGAAAGATACTCAGGGCATTTACCAAAGGGATATTTATAGCGGTGCTAAAGACATTCACTTTTTTAAACAAGCTCACAAATTTGAGGAACAGAAGGTTTGAAATCAGGGTTGCTCCATTTGATTTTCCCTTTGCCACGCTAGCCGTGTCCTCTTGCAAATGAAGGCTGAACAAGCCAGTTGAAATATTATTGTCATAAAGTCAAATCCAAATGCTGAGGAGGAAAATTGAGATAGTTTTCATTGTGAACTTTGATGTGAAGCATCACAGCTTTTGGAGGACAGCCATACCTTTGATCTTGCAGAAATTGTGAGAAA
>NW_005054424.1:1671113-1672753 GCF_000277835.1 Geospiza fortis
TTTTCGAAAAGTCATGTAACCAGCAAAGAAAAAAAAGAAATGACAAAGATTTAACAGAAATTCAAGCAATTCTGGTAGCAGGCAATGTAAAGTTCACAGCATACTCTTTATTTTCTGGCAAAAACTCTGAGACATCCAAGCTTCAAAATTAGCCTGCCTGACTTGTAACAGCACTGGAATAGATAAATGCAGCCTTTTGGGTGCCTCAGCCCTGCAGACAGCCACGGGGCTCGGATCCTGCGATGCGAGGAGGAGGCAGAGCCTAAGGGAAGGAGCCTCTCCTGATGGCAGACTGGCTCCCCAAAGCCTGTCTTCATCAGGAGGGAGTGGAGAACAGCTGCAAGGCAAATGCTGCCAACTTTAATTCTCTCCATTAGTGGATCATTATCAAACGAGAGGGTTAATGAGAGCAGGGATTGCGTTTACTGTAAAGGGCTGCCCTGTGCACACCCAGGCTCCCTTCCCTGGAGGGTCACAAAGACTTTACTGGCAGCAGCCCTCAGGAGTTGCTGCAAAACCTGGTGGCATGGCCACTGTCAGATGTGGGGAGTTCCCTCCTGGCTCTGAGACACCCCTGAGAGGCTTGTGGGAGGGCAGAGCGCAGGGTCTGGGGTGTGACATCTCCCACTGGCAGTGCCTGGAGCTCTGTGTCCCCACAGCTGCATGTGGCTGGCTCCACAGAGGGGCTGCTCCCATGCACCCTCACCCAGCAAATCTTTCAAATTCTCTTAATTTCCAGCTTGTCAGGGCCTTTCCAAATAGCTGCATTTTGCTTTTGTTAAATCAGTTGTTCCTGAAGCACATTAAACTATTTTCCCTGAGAAGGCCATGGTAGGGGTGATCACAATCCCAGAAAATACCAAACAAGGTTGATTTCATATGCTCTCTCTCCCCCTTAGGATTCTAAATCTTTAGGCTCTCAGTGATTCCTCCTATATGAGGTAAGACAAAACTTTAGATTTGAGATATCTTGTTTTAATAATGCTCAATGAAATTAATTACTCAGCATTTCTACATTGACATAAGCATAGAACTCAGTGAAAATCTGTGTTTGAGTTGTGTGGTCAAACTAGACATACAAAAACATAGATCATTACATTAATCTAGAAGAGAGAAAGGACTATTTTATTATACTTTTCATGAACAATTTTTAAAAATTCTTACTTAAGAGCATAAGCAATACCCATAATGAATTTTTATTTCATGGAGAGCTGAACCACGCTCTTGAATTTTTTTGCAGTCAGAATTATTCACTTTGTTCAACTGAAATCCATCAATAATTTCAGACAACCCCAAACTTTTTTTGTGGATACAAGACAAAAATTACCTATCCCTTTTAGAACATCAGCTCCTCAAAAGCATATGTATCATGGATTGTATTGTGTCTTCATAGTTTTAACTTGAACATCAGATCTTGAATTTCCTCATGACTATTTGTTTCTTGTACTTTGAGATTTTTTTATGTTTCTTGAGAATTAGCTAGTTTAAGTTTCAAAGTTTTGTGATGGTCTGTTTGGATAACATTACTTCCTGTAGCCTACAGCAAACAGTTTTTTATGTCACAGCTTTTTTCCTTTTTATTTTTGTAGATTTGTAGGATACAGGTAAAATGTAGCAACACAAAATTTCCCAGTGCTTTG
>NW_005054424.1:1672818-1767467 GCF_000277835.1 Geospiza fortis
TGGCTTGATCAGCATCCCAGTGAGATACAGGATATTTTTCAGCTAGGGAGTTAATGGATGATGATACTATATTTGGCCAGTAAAAATAATGACACACTTTCCCCTGGTCTACAAGAACTACTCCCACATTGATTTTAACTTAATATCTCCCTCATTAGGAACCTGCACAGAAGTTTGGCAGAAATACCCAAGACACTTATTGGATCATTCGCTGGTAATAATAGATATTGCTTTTATTTTTTTTTTTCCCCTCAGAATGTACAGGCTAACCATAAAAAGGAGAGCCCTGAAACAAAAGCTTTTTACAAAATACAGATTTTTATCAACTCCATCACTGTTGAGGTTTAATATTTTATGGAGCTAAATAAAACTCGGACTTCTCCACTTTCACGTTGTGGGATGCAATAAAAGCTTGAGAGGCGGATTCGCCCCGCTGCAGAACGACATCCATTACTCACCAAATGCCCTTCACTGCACAGTGGACTCTGCCTCTGATAGGATCAGACTCCCAAAGCCCAGGTAACCTGATATACAATTTCAAAATGGAAAAGCCCATGCCAATATCTGGGGAGTGGCTCTTCTGTGGACCTGCAGTGGTTGAAGAACGGGATCCACAGCTCACCAGCAAAAATGCCATAAAAAGCACTCCTTTTTTGTTTCCTTAAATTGAGCCAAGTATTCAAATATAATTCTACTTAACAAAGCATCTGCTTTAATTCCCCTGTAGTCTACAGGGTGTATGTGCTTATCTTGAGCCTTGGACATGACAAGCACCAACACCCAGGTGCTGTGAGCCCCTCTGAAGGGACAATGAAAGAGTCACCTGGCTTGTTCCCCATCTGGGAGATTGAGAGGACACTCAGCCAATTGCTCCTGCAGCTAAGAAAGCCACCAAACTATTTAATGGTGGCACAATTGAGAGTAATAACTTGACTAATAACTCATTGCCTGATTGTTATTTTTAAGTGCACTCGTGAAAATTAAAGCTCTGGGTCTGCGGCATGAAACCATTATCTATACAACAGCTCACAGAGAGGGTTATCTAATAACATGAGAAATCTATTAGACTCGGTGGAAGCAAGAACTAAAAGAAATAAATCAGGCAATAATGGTAAATCAGATCTCTAATTATGGCCCCACACAGGAGGCCGGACAAGAATTATGTCCCTAGAACCACTACGTGGTATTTCTCGTCCTCGCTCTTGTTTTAGAAGCATTCAATCATATCCTCCAGCCTAAATTCCATCAATCTCACAGTAATTTCTGAACAGAACTGGTATGCTTGTGAAGAAGATGACTAGCAATCACCAGCACAAGTCTTATTCTAAACTGCTCACAGACCAGGATCCTCAAAATTTTTTCTCTGCTATCGGTGTTGGAAATGCCAGCGCCAAAAACTTGTGGGGTCAGAAGAGCTTCAAATCCTGTGCAATTCCTTTATAACTGTGCAATTCCTTTATAACTGTGCAATTCCTTTATAACTTTCCTGTGCAATAACCTTTATAACTTTTATAACCTTTATAACAGGCTAATTCTGCCTGTGCTGGGGACAAGCAGTGCTGTTGTCTGTGCCTACACACAATCTGGTTGTGTCTGCAGGTCTCTTCCCTGCTGCCCTGGAATCTGAGCAGTGCTCTGTCCTGAGACCCAAAAGACAGCAGTGAGTGGGAGCAGGTCCATGTGGAGCTACAGTAGCTCTCATCTCCTCTCAGTTTAGAAGCAATGGAGGAAACCATCCTGTGGCAACAAGACCCCAGAGAAAGGTTTATAGACCCTTCTCCTCTGCTCTGATGTGAGACCTCTGGCAAAGCCACTCCTTTCTCTGCTCCAGCTCTGAGGGCTTTGCCAGGTCAAGTGTGAAAGTGTGGTTGGCCTGAGCAGGAAGGATTCAAATCCTGCTCAGCACTCCTCATGTGGGCATGGGTGCAGCGTTGCCCCTGAGCAGCCAATCCCACCACCCTTCCTTGCCCCCCCATGCCCACAGGCAGCTGGGGAGGTGTGGGACCTCCTCATCCCGGGGATCTGGGAGCTCCAAGGGCACCCTGCTCTGTGGCGCCCTGTCTCTGCACACTGCCCAGGGTGCCTTGCTGTACCTGCTTGCCATATCAAGCACTGCTAATGCAAACAGTCCCAGAGTACCTCTTAATTATTTTGTTGGATCTGAGGACAGAGTGTACTTGGGAATTGTCCTGGTTGGAAAAACTCCACACCAACCGGATGCACTCGAAAGTGGACCTGACTCAGTAGAAATGATGCATAAAAATCATTGCAACCATCTAGATAAAAGTAAATAAGCCACAGAGTGGCATAAATAACAGTGCTGAAAACATCATCAAACTTTTGATTTTAGCCCAAAAAACCTATTGACAATACAATTCATCAGGAAGTCATGATGCGCTTTGCTTTATCGTAACCACTTTTGCATGCACAATTATTTTGTTGGACACTCACTTTGGGCCAAATCCTGTTCTAATTTCTTTCCTTGGTAATCAGCATTTCTGGCTGACAGGAGGCTGCTCTGCAGCGCTGTGGTTTTCCACTTGGAGGTCTGTTCTGAGGTCTGTGTATTTGCAAAGCTGTTCTCAGGTGGCTTCTTCCCCCTGTGTGAAAGGAGAGCAGTGACACCACAGGGGCACTGCAGAGAGCAAGGGCCATTCCCCCTTGTCCTCATGTGGGAAGAAGAGTTAGCAAATATTTTTTTGAACTGTGTCTGTGTGGCTAAAGAAGTTGAAATTAATGTTAAATAAAGCAGGCCTGAGGCCAAATGACCTGGTCAAATCCCTGCCACACTGTACTTGGTCCTGGGTTTCTTCAGGACCATATTGTGCTGCCAACATGGAAAATTAAGACAGAACCATCATTCTTTGTGTCTTCTTCTGTAGCTCCAAGGTTTTGAAATGCTGTAAGAGCTGTGTCACTGCCCCCCAGAGTGGTGTTTTCATAGCAAGAGGCCTTTGGTAAGAATTGTTTTCAACCCATAATGGCACATGAGTACGCATTTAATGGTCTTCAGATCTTCCTGGGACAGTGCTGGAGTACTCTGTAAGGTGAAGGCAGACAGAAAGTTTGCAGTCTCGCTCTTCCTGCCTCCTGGGAACAGCCATGGGCACGTGCCATTCCCTGGTGGGCACTGGGACATGTCCAGTGTGGTGCCAGTGTGCAATGGAACATTTTGGACAAAGGGGATCCACTTCCCTGAGCTGAGCCCCAGCCTTGTTTCCTTTGCAAATACAAACATATCTAGGGAGGCAAAGCTGTCATGGGGTACAAACTGAGGACATTTTTCACCCACAGAAGAGATGAGCAGTCACCCAACACCCCAAATAAGATGTTCAGAGTGATGTTGACATCTCAGAAGGGGTTTGCACCCCTATTTCCAGGGAAACAGTTGTGCCTACAAGGAAATAACAGCAAAAAAGGAAGCTTTGGAAAGATGAAGTTTATTTTATCTGATGGGCACTTTAATAAAAAAATAATGTATATAGAACTTTACGCTGTTTGAAGCAAGGCAAATTTAGCTACATTTTTTCAGAGTATATCTGAAAATGGGAAAAAAATACTCTTTAATGGAAACCTTTTCCATTTACACTGGAATGAAACAGATAAACTCCACATTTCCACACTCACATATTACTGTAGACATAAAAATATTCCTGTGGGATCACACAGTCAGAAATCACCTACTCAAGGGGATATGAATGATGACTTCAATAGAAGATGGACATAAATTTTAATTAGTTGGTTATTTGATCTTGTGTTGTTAGTGATGGAGGATCTCAGAAGGGAATTAAGTATGCTTAAGACTGAAATTGCTTAGAACCAAAACACACTGCAAGGTAAGTTAGATGCCACAAAATTAAAAGAAACTTTGCACCTATTAGAGATACAATAAAATAAAAATGGCAATTACAACCAAGCAATCAAAAATGCAATTGAGATCAAACCAGCTATGGGGATAACTAAATTTATCCTTGACTTAATCAGACCTGCTAAGTATTTTCAGCAGATCTGAGAAAAAGTATTAGCATTCTTGGGAACATTTTCTCTTGGAAAATACAATTGAGGAATAGAGAAACTAGGTCCAGAGTTTTTTTGCTTTAATGTGTTTTTTCATTGAATTTCTCCTTCTATTTTTGTATCCTAAGCAAAGCACCTCTTGCAACATTTATACACTTTGCTTGCTCTCTCCAGAATCCCAGTCTTTAACCTACTATCTGTTAGTTATACCAGGAATATCTCTAAAGTTGTCATAGCTTTAAAAAAGAAAAAAATTATTCTCTAATAGTTTTGCAATCAATAAAATTGTTCACATGCAGCTTAAGATGAGGCTGGGCATGTAGGACTGCAGCCTGCTTGGGAAAGGGAAGCAGGGCAGGGAGAGATGCTCCAGCAGGGATCCCCCGAGTGCTGGGATGCTGCTGGCGAGCACATGGCACAGTTTTGACCTCTGCCAAGTGTCTCATTTTTCCCTGACAAGCTCTGGGCATGGCTCAGGGTTGCTGCAGAAGGAGTACCACTGCCAATAAGCAGCAGGGGACGAGGTTTCTCTTCTGGGGGACGGTGGAAATGAAGCCGTGTGGTTTTGAGCCAGGCCAGGCCGTGCCAGCTGCCCTCTGGGCCAAAGGGAGCTCCCACGTGTTTACTACTGCATGTTGAGCCTCTGCACACAAGTGTTCAGGCTGCCTTAGCAGCATGTAATGAAATCAATCAGTCCTGACTATTGCTGGCACCCCCTTTCCTGATATTTTCTTGTTTTCAGTGTTAGAAAATGGCCACATTTGATATTACAAAAACTTCAGCTTCCCGAAATTTCTGTGCCATTGCACAGCTACACCTTGGATGTCTTTTTAGGGGTCAAGTCCATATTAGATGGATGTTTAATGATGGAAAATTGTTTATTTTTCTCATAATTTATTGACAAAAATTTGTTGAAGCCTTGGGTGAAAATTTGTCCATAATTGAATCATCAGATAAAGCTCATGAATGTTCTGCAATGTCAAAGAAACAAACTAATGAGCCAGAACCAGAATGGACAAACACAATCACCTTAATTAAGGAGTAGAGATTTTTTTGTAATCATTTTTATCCTTACATGTATTTTCCTATTTTCGTTCAGAACAAAAAAGGAAATATTTTTTCTACTCAGCTTGCCACTGACCTTGCATTTTTTGTCCTTTTACTCCATCTTACAGATCTCTGCCCACTCAACATGCAAGACCATCACAGTTTGTTGACATGCTTCTACTGTGATCCCATATGACCTTCTTCTCTGGCAGGGTGTCTGTCTGAAACTGTTTGCACAATCTAATCCTCCCTTAAATATAATTTATATTATAGAAACAAAAAGGGCCAGTCCTCTTTTCTAATAAATAACCACAAATCCAGATGCAAAAACATGAACAACATGAAAAAGATTCCTGTTAAATCTGAGTACCTAACACCTTTTCCTTTCATCAAATCTTCAACAGCATAGTATCAATTTACATCTTGATCCTACATGTCTAAAGCTTAAATGCATGACAGTTCATACCTAAATTAACATTTTTCCCCCTGTTTTCATTATTAGAATTTGCTAATAATCTGACTGCTCCTTTGCCTGAGGAAGGGGGGAAGAACTGACCTCTCTTCACTAGGGGAGAAAGAAACCATTATTACATTGTGTTATATTATTGCTTATGTTTTTATTCTCTTCTTATTCAAAGTAAAGCAAAATTTAGAAAATTTAAAGCAAATTTTTAGAAAATTTAAAGCAAATTTTGGAGTTGTCCAGGCAATTGCTTTAAAATACAGTAAAGAAATTAGAAAATGGACTGCCCTGTATGTATTTCTGCACATACAAGAATGGATGCACAACGTAAAAATAATATAGAAGAAATGCAGCAAAGGAGTAGGAAAACAAAATCTCTTACCAAGCTTTATAATTAAGTATAACTTCACAATTATAATTTGGTAAGCAAAATATGAGTCCCTGACAAATAACTAAATAACTCTTAACACAGAAAAATATGACTACATAGACCAAATAATAAAAAAAAAACAATGAATAAATCAGTAAATAAGCCCAGCTTTATCTACAGCTCTTTAAAAGAGCAAACCACACCACAGGGACTGAAAAGACAACTTTAACTAAACTATTCATTAATGGATGATTAGATTTTTAAATATCCTGAATTTCTTTACTAACTAAACCCTTGCAGAAGAGCCTCCATATGTACTAACACATGGATTGGAACCATATGGCCAAATTGTTACTTTACGTGTAGCAGTTGTGGGAGTGAAGGGAGTTCTGCCCAAAGAGCTGTTAACAACTTCGATTAAATTCACTGTGACAGCCCTAAGCTTGATTTTAAGAACAAAATACAGGCAAATGCATGCACACAGCTGTATTTAAGCCTAACTTTGAGGAATCCAGCTTGGAGGATTTGTGCAGAATAGTTAGGACATAGGTCATTAAGGTCTTATCTAAAAGATAATCTCCCTAAAAAATTATGGAAACCTATTGCTCCAGTCACCCAGCACTGGACAAGGTATTGAAGAACATGCTTCAGGAGTAATCCTCTACTGGCAGGGGAAGAGATTAAATGGCCCAATAGCTTTTTCCATCTTTAGTTGTTATGATTGCACTGTAATCCGACTAGTGCCACTTGCCTGAAGAGGGGAAGAAGACCTCAACCTTGGGGTTAGGGAAAGACACAATATTTCATTGTGTACAATATTTCAGAAGCTATTCTTCCCAGAGAGCTCCTCTCAGATTAGTGTTGTTGGGAAAGGTTTATCATTTGCATTCCCATTTCTGCAGTCAATCCAAGTAATATGATTGTGGCATTAAACTTATCCTACAAAAGGTATTTGTTTAAGACATTTCTTTTCCATTATTACCCACACAATGAGTGTATGCACTAGGTTTCTAGAAGTCTGCACCAAAAACAACTTTTAAGCCCAGAATCACATTTCCTTCTCCATCGGCCTTAATTCCTCTATTGAAACTTTTTGCTGACTAGTTGAAAGGGGCCGTTCACTCACTTTGCAAAACCCAATATGCGATTTATTCCCACATTTCAAAGGAAGAATGGGAAGCTTTTAAATCTCTACAAAGGAACCGAGTAATACTGATCAAGCCCATCTGACAAGGGGACAGATGTAGGGTGATGAGTGAATTCTATAAGACGCTTTAAAATTTGGATCAGTAAGAAGACAAGTGTCTTCCAGGAGTAGCAATTTGATTCTCCACAGCACAGCTCTCTTGGCTGAGTAGAAGTTCCTCTTTCAGCGCTCAAGAAGCACCAGCTCCATCTCAGCAAGGTGGACATGTTCCAGAGCTAAAGCACACTGCAAAGGGAAGTCACCTGCACTGCAACTTGTTTGAGCCTCTAAGTCCAAAAAATCCTGAGAAGCAAATTTATTTGAAATGCTTTCTTATCCAGGAATGGGTTCCTGTGCTGTTCCCAGCTCTGAAACTGTTTATCAGCTTCATCTATGTGCTACTCATTGTGTCCCAAACTTTCTCAACATATCTCCATTGTTGTGCCATGCACAGAATTTTTAACAATAATTTCTAAAAAATACCCTCTCAGCTCCTCACCTCATCACGTGCTACTTCCAGTCACAGAGCAGCAGCATCCTTTCAGCTTCCTGCAGAGCCATATTTTGATTCTTCTGTTATAGCTGAAGGATCTGACTTGGCACTGTTTTAACAATGAATTTTATGCAAAAATTCCTATGAGATTCATCCCATTAAAAGTGGGCAGGCTGCCATGGCCTGCTGGGTCCCTGATCTGCTATCAAAGCTGGTGCATCCCTGAGCATTTCTGGTCTCTTTTTGCCCTTCATTAAGGCTCTGATCAGAGTAGAAATAAGCCCACACAAGAGACAATAAAGATTTTGGACCCCATAGGAAAAATGTGAGATCCAGCTTTGTTAACATCTTAAATCCAGGTCATCACTACAGTTGCACCATAAATAACCATTCTTACAGGTGCAAAATGGGTGTAAAGAGGCAATTGGGAGTCAGCAGTACTCTACCTATGTAGGTCTGGTCACAGTTTTTTAAACAGTTGCAACCTCTTGGGAGCTGAAGTACACAAGCAGCAAGATAAAAATGAGTTTGGTAGTTATTTGTACCCAATACAGAAGATCCCTGCAAGAGTATATAAGAAAGTAGCTAAAGAATTTTTCACCTTTTGGATAAAGACAATTATCACAATTTCACCAAGCACAGAAGTTACCATCATTTTCCTTCAGGAAAAAAAAAGTCTCTTCAGACTTTTCTGCTCCAAAAACCAATAGGGAGGATATGAAGCTATGTTGCCCTTACTTTTGGGGAAATACAGGTAATTATTGCAACAAGATTTTTGAAGAGGGTTTCTGTGGGTACTTTAGGACTTAGATTTCTGTAGTCATTTTACTACATAATACTTTTTTACTGTATTTGCCTTTTTTAAAGACTGAATCAATGATTTCAAAATCTCCCAGTTCTCCACTGAAAGCTGTGCAAATGACACAACCTCACCAGCTTCCCTTTGCACAAAAATAAACAACCTCACCATGAAAAACTACCCCTTGCTTAATAAAGGCTCTCCTTTGTTTCACACCCTTAGTATTATTATTATTTCAGTTATTGTGCTACAACAATTGTGGTGCAGACCTGTAGTTTTGGAGGGTAATGTAAACTATTTTCTCCAGTGAACTCTGATATCTGTGCCCAAGAAAGTGAGGAAGCATTCTGCCATGACAGACTTGCCTTGCATGAAGGTGCCTCCTCCTCCAAGGAGTCCAGTGTGCTTTGATGTACAGTTGTCCTGAAGTCTCTTTCCATTTTGTCCTATTCAGCTGAAGCAAGTTAACCCTAGAAACAGGAGAAATTTAGGGAGTTATTTCCATAAATGGAAACAACTTCTGGAAAAGCAACTATAAACATGAAGGGAAGAAGTCGTTCTTTCAGTTTGTTTTGTTTGCTTACCTTCCTCCAAGTGTGCTAAGGGAAAAGAAAAAAAGGCAGACAGAAAGATGCAGATGGAGATACAGAATGTACCCATTAAGTCTCTGCAAGGAATGCTTTATCAGCTTGCTCGTCGGCTGCCGAGTTGTGCATTTGAGGGCATTAGATTCCCAAGAGCGGGGATCTATAGAGGATTCCTACCTTTGGAAAAGAACAAAAACACAGAATAAAAGCCTTAATCTTATAACCCTCAATCTAGCCAACTAAATCCCCAATTAGCAATTCAAACAGATTAATATAGTCCTTCCCTCCATTAAGCATACCCGACATCATGTGGTTGTGTATTTTGAAGTTACATTTTTCTTGTGTGCAGCTCTTTTTCTCACCAAAGTTGACAATTCCTTTCAGACTATCCTACTTTTCCACAGACTGGGGATGGACCCTTTATCTTTTTGCCTTTCTTTTTCCCCTTTTATTTTTTCCTTTTAAGTGCAGTCAGTCTTGTTGATGCACTCTGGCAGAATCTCTTAAATTAATGCCTGTTTTTTTATTGAACATGTCTCCAGATGTCTGTCCACCTTGCTGTTTCCATACTGCAGGCTGTTTGCAGTGTTCCCTCTGAGAGCAATGTAGAGGGTGGAAATGGCACACTTCTCTGGCTTCCTCGAGAATTCACTCTTATTTCCATCAAGCTCATGAGTGCTGTAACTTTAATGACTGTTTCTGCTCTTGACTGAGGAGAAACCAAGCACAGGGCTGTCCCAGCTGGGAAGAAGCACTGCTAATGCCTCACTGAGAAAGGCACTTTGGATCTTTCCCAGATTTCAGAGAGTGAGCCATTGCCAAATGCCTTCAGACATGTCAAGATCATGGTTCCAGAAAGGATAAATTACCTGTGACCACTAGAGGTGGCCAGCCGTCTGTTGACTGACCCTATAAACCATTTCCCCCTTTTTGGCAACCCCATTGGGCTAGGCGTAGCAAAGGACCATGTATGTCCCTGGTCCTCTCCCATCCCTCACTCCCCTATGTGAGTGAGGGATGGGAAATGATGGTGGAAACATTTTGACCCTTCTCTGCCCTGCAATTTCATCCCTCACATGTAATTTACACTTTTAATAAAGGCAAGGAAAAGCTGCCCTTTTCTTTCCTCATATTTTGTTAAGCAGACCATTTTAAAATCTCCTTTTCCATCAGCTGCAGTGGACTACCAAAAGGGAGGCTTTGGGAGGAAAGTGAGTCTTGCAGCAGAGCATTTCTGTGGCCTCCCATGACCAACCAGCTGTTGATGATTGGAATTGGGAACATTGGGGCTCATGCCCAAACTACTGGCTTTCTTTGCACACAACAGCCCTCAGGAAGGGTAAGGCTGCACAGACTTTCTGTCTTCTGCATATCTCAGAAAGGTTTAAAACGTATGAAATTGTAATTGGTGAAAATGTTTCTCTCACGCTGGGTCCTGAAAATGTAACATGGCTTCAATGGTAACTGTAGAGACAGCTTGTATTTTCTCAGTTCTTACCTTTGACTCTTTGAAAATTAATTTTGAAACTTTTAAGAAAGTTCAATAAAATAAATGCAGGCATGAGAATATGGAGATTATTATAATGATCATTAATCTGCATATTCCCAATCACCAGCAGAATTTCACAAATATTTTTCTGCCCTGCACTTTACATATACAGGTGTGCTTACACCTTATATAGACAACAATAGGGCCCAGTCTGACATGTGAAGCATAAGAGAAATAACAAGTACATGTCTGCTTTACTTGTCTACCAGGTGGAACAAAACTTCCCTAAACATTTTTGATCAAAGGCACTTTCCATCAAACAAATTTTTGTCTGTATTTTAAAAGTTTGACTTGACTTTTTTCTAGGTTAAGTTTGCTTTAGGGTTTTTTTTCCTTTTTACTGAGAGTTTAGAAATCTAATAGTCAAAATAAAATTCTTTTGCTTTAGACAAATAATAAATATTTTAAGTATTTATGAGTAAAAAGTATCAATTTTGTCAGTTCTTGTCTTAAGCTTGAAAAGATTAATCAAATAAGAAACCTGTTCTTCTTGTTGAATTTACTTGGAAGCTTTGCTGCCACTTTTCAGAATCCCCCATATTTAATTTTTTGTTTGTGTCTCATAGTCACTTGTGACTTTCTAAAAATTTACTCTGCTGGAATCAGTAGTTAGCTCCAAAATATCTATTTTCTCTTTCTATAAAAGTCTTTATCTCTTAAGGCTTAGGGATTAAGAAGTGACACATGATCAGAATCTACTTCACACACTTTGCAACTATTCAGAAAATAACATTACCTGAATGGATTCTTGTTACATTTAAATCTTGTAATTTATTGATAGCTTCACAGATTCTCAGCATTTTATGCTGGACATACTGAAGTATCAGGAACAATTTTTATTAGAAGTGTTTGTATGGCTGTAAGAGATGGACATGCAGGAAGGTATCCAGTTAAGAGAGGGCCTCTGACCTTCTCACCGCCCAGAAAACCATGCAGTGAACAAAACAGGTGGACGCGGACAAGAAAACAAGATGTAAGGATTCCATGTTTGATGGAATCTAAGTAATTGCAGCTCCTGGCCAGTCAGGTTCTCCCATGCTTCCTTCTGAGGGATGGATCAGCCCTCCCCAAACCCAAACACAGAGGCAGAGCAAACAGCCATGGGTATGCAGCCCCTGGGCACAGGAGTGTGGAACAGCCTGCGAGCAGCCAGGGTGGAAGAGATCACCCAGGGCAGATGGGTGCACGCTGGCCCTGGGGGCATGGGCTGGGGGAGAGGGGAGCTGAGTGGGGATTTCCAGCACTGAGCTGGAGAAAACAGGCAAGAAGCAGGAAATTCTGGCTGAGCCAAGCCCCGTGGCATGACTCCCAGAAAAGGAGTCAATATCACAGGGATCTGGAGGCATCAGAGGTGGTTTTCAACAGCTGGCTTTAACAGCTGGATCTCCCTACTTTGCCATCTGTGAGGTTGTGCAGTAGCAGAGATGGGAGCAAATTATCTGCTGGATATCCCAAATCCATGTGGGTTGGCCAGGGGTTACTGCAGACAGCCAGAGTAACTGGGCAGACAGGCTGGTTTTTATTGGAAGTGAAACCCTTGCACAGAAGTCAAGCTCCCAGGCAAAGCTGGCTGTGGGCAGAGAACCACACGCTGCACTGATACAGCCCATGAGTCATGGGCAACACTTCCACCAATAGAACAGGTCCTTCTTTAATGACTCCATTAATAGGCTCCTTGCAAGATCAGACACACAGGCTTCTTCTTGCTCAGCCTTCTTATGCTCTGTGCAGGAGTATTCTTCTTATGCCCAGTGAGCTCTTAATTTGCAGTCAAGTTAAAACCTGATCTGGTTCCTTCCATGATCAAAAAATAGCAATGTCCTCTGAATTCCTGGTTGTGCAGGAGAGCCAAACCTCACCCAGATGCTGGCAGTTGCTCATTTTTGACAGCTAGTGGCTTGCAGCAAGCATGCTTTGCTACCATGAGGAACTAGGTTAGGCCCAATCCTGCTAACACCTAAAACTAGACAATGTCCTTACTCCTAGAAGTCAACAGGCATAACATTGCACTCTGTTAGTGCTTTGCAAAACTTTTTGCTCAGATACTCAGATAAAGTTACAGGCATTCTTATTTAAGAATGAATTTGAGGTTGTTTCAGTCTGCATTAGTTGTCATGCCATATACAGACGAATTTATCAAGGCTTAAATTCTTCCTGAGATGTTTATATTCTTCTGACGCCACTTTTACAGCACAACCCACCATAACCTTCTTCATGAACACATTTTGATAATATTGTCAACACAATCTTCATTTGAAGTAGCAAAAGTTAGAAACACCCAACTTACAATTTAATGAAAAAGTATTTTAATAAAATACTTCTATTAAAAGTAAAGAGGAAAACAGTGCTCTTAATCTTATGAGTATACATCTTCCATAGCAGCAGGTTTATGTTTCAAGAGGCTCAGAAGCTCAAAAAAGGGGGAAAGTCACCAACGTCTATCAAATTATAAAACACAAAGAAGCTAATAAAAGAGTAAAACAGCGGTGAAATGATAGGTTTTTAATTCTAGGAGATATAAGGAGCAGGTCTTGGAGAAATAAGTCAGCAGAACTGCCATCCTGGGCTTCTAGAGGGCAGATTTTGTCCTGTTAGGGGCTGGTTGATAGTGTCCTTCAGGAGGAAGCCCTGAAGGTTAAAATGGTCCAGGAAAGCTAGATATTCTTCAAAAAGGAAATCTAAAAGGTACAGGAGCAAGCTGACCCCATGTGCTGAGAGATGAGTCAGTGTGGAAGAAGATTGGCTTGGCTGAACAGAGATTTTTACCTGGACTTTGGTGCATAAAAAAGGAGTTTATGAGCTTTGTGAGAAGGGCCAGGCCACTCAGGAATACTACAAGGACGTTATGAGGTTATGCAGGGAGAAAATTAAAAGGGGTAAAGCCCAAATAGAACTTCATTTGGCTACTGTTGTAAAGGACAACTAAAAAATAGTTCTATAAATGCACCATCGGTAAAAGGAGGGTTTAGGAGAATCTCCATCCTTTATTGATGCAGGAAAAACAGTGATGAAGGATGAGGAAAAGGCTGAAGTACTTAATGCTGAAGGCTGACAAATGTGACACCCACCTACAGGAAGGAGTGGAAGGAGGATCCAGGGAGGTGCAGGCCTGTCAGCCTGGCCTTGGTTTTGGGGAAGGCCATGGAGCAGATCGGCTCGAGTGCCACCGCCCTGCATGGACAGCACAGCCAGGGCACCAGGCCCAGCCAACACAGGTTTGTGAGAGGCTCTTGGGATAGATCAACCTCATCTTCTTCTAGGACAGCATGACCCACTTAGAGGGTGAGGGAAAGGCTGCGGGTGTGTCTATGCAGACTTCAGCATTTGGCACCATTTCCCAGAGCATTCTCCTGCACAATCTGGCTGCTCATGGCTTGGACTGGTGCATTGTTCACTGGATAAAAAGTGGCTGGAGGTTCGGGCCTAGAAGGTGGTGGGGTTACATCCATGGCTGTCACTCTGGGTGGTCACAAGTGTGTGCCCCGGGGCTCAGCTGGTGCCAGTCCTGTTCAACATCTCTGTTATTTGTATCTGGATGTGGGGATTCCTCAATCAGTTTGTAGATGGCACTAAATTGGGTGGGAGAAAGAGAATGGCACCAAAGGTGGTGCAGGATCTGGAGCACAAGTCTTGGAATGGCTGAGGGAGCTGGGGGTGTTCAGCCAGGGGCAGGTTGGTCTCTTCCAAGGAAAAAGCCACAGGAAAAGAGGAAATAGCCTCAGGCTTCGCCAGGTAAAGTTTAGATTGGATATTTGGAAAAATTTCTTCCCAGAAAGTGTTGTGAAGCATCAGAACAGGCTGCCCAGGGAAGTGGTGAAGTTCCCACTCCTGAAGGTATTTCAAAGATGTGTAGATGTGGGATTTATGGACATGGTTTAGTGGAGGTGCTGGATTAATGGTTGTGCTCCATGACCTTAGGGGTCTTTGCCAACTTAAATGATTCTATAATTCCATGAAAACAGTGAAAATCACAACATGTTAGTGCATTAAAAGTTTTGTAAGTTACCATAGACCTCAATACACTATGGCAATACTTTTATCAAAACACAGGTAAACATTTTGTACAAATTGAAATAATTTACAACTTTTCCTCTTCTCATTTTTCTCCACCCTGCTCTATTATGATGGATTTTATGTTTTAGGTACTTCTTTCTAAAGCAGAGCACATTGTGCAAGGACACACATACACATATATAGATACAGAAGCATAAAAGCCTACATCTCATGTCAGAGAGCACTGTCTACCTACCCATTCAGCCTTGGGAATGAGGGCCACCCTCTGACAGGTGTAATGAGAACAAGCATGGTGTGCAAAAGCTACCCTAACAGTGTGACAGTGGGGAGATAGAGTTGGAGCTTCAGCCCAGGACTCACAGCCGTGAATACACCAGGGAAGCTCTTCCTAGGCCAATATTTGCATGCCTTCTCTAGGAGTGACCACAAAGTTCTTGACCCTTTAACCATGAGTTTTTGCAGGGTGATCAGGCTCAAGTGTCTCCCACTCATTCAGGCAGAGGCTGCCAGGCAGTGTGAGGGCTTTTTGAGGTGCCTGTTCTTCAGAAGGACTTGGTCTTTCAGGTTGAAGATGTCTACATCTCAGGGACTATTGAACTTCCCATGGAAGCTCTCATCCTTGCAAGATTCTTTTTTTTTTTTCCAATCTGAGCTTGTACCTGCGCTACTGTGATGGATATTCCTGGAGGGCTGGTGGTGTCTGACTCTGCCTTGGGCATCACCTCTTGTTTCTCCATTAGGTCTGGTGGCACCTACCATGGATGTCCCCAATGTCATCCTGTGTGTGTCCCTCTGTCCATCAACGTCCCAGGGCTTGGGAAGCTCTCCTGAGGCTCCTGGCTCAGCTGGCCATGGTCCCTCAAAGGAGAGGGCCTGGGCAAGGAGCTCTCCACCACAGCAGGAGGGGAGGGCACAGGCACCCAGACTCACACACCTCCTAGGTGTAAAAGTCACAAGCCATTTTATTAGGCTTTTTTTCTTCCCTTTTTCTCACCCTGTGGTTACAGCAGCCATGGATAACATGGGGTAATTAAGCATCAAGGTTACCAACCCTCCCACCTCCACTGATAAACCTCCCACCCCTGCCTAGACACGCTCTCTGACATCTCAGAGCCCAGTATCCTCTTGATCCTTTGGCTAAACAACAGACCTTCACTATCACTCAGGAAGCTGAGCCTTTGAACTCAAACCATGTATGTTTAAGGTGGGGAAAACCATATCTCTGTGTACGGAAAGAGACTGAGCTTTTTGGTGGATTTTTTTTCCCCCCTCAGTAGTAGTTCAGCAGCTTTAAGGTCTGATTAAAACAGGAGGAAACAGAAAATCTTGGAAAAGTTCAGGTTGGATTATTTCTCTGCAGTAAGAGGAAGAATCTCAAAATAGAAAGGACACCCGAGTGTCATCAAATATTCTGTAATTTTGGCCCAGAGCACTTGCAGTCACTGAGATAATGACTTGCTTTTCTGCACTGCTACTTTTTAACTCTTGCACATGCAGCTACCAAAGATAAAACCAGATTAATGTACACATACAAATAACAGTGACCTAATGTCACCATTTGAGCAAAATCAAGTACTTCATATAAAGATTTCTGACATGATTT
This sequence comes from Geospiza fortis, assembly GCF_000277835.1. NCBI lineage: Eukaryota > Metazoa > Chordata > Aves > Passeriformes > Thraupidae > Geospiza > Geospiza fortis. The sequence goes on from NW_005054424.1 coordinate 1,688,947, forward strand.
GATTGTATTACTTGCCTCTTTTTTCCCCCAGCAGTAGACAATTGGTAGTTTAAGAAGGATCTCTTTAAATATACTGGAGCACATTTAAAAGGCTGACAAGTTGTATTTGTGGTTTTCAAAAGAAATAATTTTTGAGTAGAGCTACCTTTTTTGGCATAAAGCAATTGGAAAGTACCATAGATATCTCAATAAAACACATCAAAAGTAACTTTCTATAGCTTGTTTTGACATGTCCACTTGTGGGTTGTATCAACTTTAACTAAACATCATTTTTTTTCCTCTGTCAGTACAAACCATTAAAAACATTCAACAGAAAAAGCAAATAGAAATAACCCAGTCCTGTGTTTGCCTATTTTCAAATAAAAGGAGATACAGAAAGGAGTGGTCACTGCAGTTGAAAGTGCATTTTTCTGATTCATATATTTGCTGTAACTATTTGCATAGGATTTAAATGTCTAAGAAAAATGCCCAACCATTTTTTAGAGAATGCTGCATTTGAGAAACCTGAAAATGCTAATCTGATTTCATATTTACAAAGGTTTGTTTACTGTGTATGTGATCAATTCACCAAATGACGGCAAACTTTGGTAAATACAGTTTTGATGCCGAGACTCTTTGACCTTTTTATGAAGGAATAAAAAGCTTATCTGCTCTAGAACCAATCCTAAAGCAGCACATTGTGCTGATTTCATTTGAGATCTTATCCTTTCTCTCCCTTTCCTTCTCTCTCTCTTTCTCCCCCCCTCCCTTCCTATGAACACTGAATGCTAAGTAATTTCCTTGTCAAGGTTGCTTATCAGGACTAGATTTACACTTGATATCATTTTGTAAGCATGTAGCAAATGGCTCATACATTAAGAGAAAAAGGGAGCAGACAGTGTTTGTGTCTGAGGAGGAAATGAATCTCAAAAAAAAAAGGCTGTTAATTAATATCCTAATAAAAAATAAATAAAAGATCATTCAATCACAGTACACACCTAGGAAACAAGCTACAAAATCAAGTCTAAAAATAGGCCTGCACGCTCTTTATTAATCCTGAACACTCAGAGGCACTTTCTGTTCAGTGATGGAGAGCAGGTAAATTAAATGCACGATGGAGGATGTTTCCTTAACGCCCCCAAAAAATTAATTGCAAAAAAAATTGTTGCAAACATTTCAGTGCATCAGTATTGTGCCACTTCCACAGCAATGTTTTAAATTACAATGGTTGTCTTACAGGAAAAAAACGTGTTTAAGTCTTCCTTATGCCTAAGCAAGGCAATCATTTACAAAGACTGTGGGAGATGATCTCTATTCACTGGGCTTAAACTTTCAGTTTAAGGATTCCTATATTTTCAGTGATTTTGCTGGAGAAAGAGGGAGCCCAAAGCTTATTTCAGGCAAGTAGAAGTCTAAGCTTTGGCCAGCACCCACAATAAAGGCAGCAATAACATCCACTTTACTGCCTGAAAATGAGAACCACAGATGTTTTCTGCAGATCTATATGACCCCCAAATAAAGAATTCCAAATCCTATGTTACAAAAAGAGATGAATCTGTAACATATTACTACTGAATTACACTAATGTAACTCACATAACCTGTTAACACCTATCACTGAATAAGAATACCCGTACTGTTTTTTCTCATTATTCAGTCCTAAAATGCATCACAAGCATTTTGATAAAGAAATGTATTATATTGGGTTAGGCTAAGCAATAATGTCTGGCACATTAGGTTCTCTGCATTAAATGCTCATTGTTTTGCTTTCCTTCTCTGGTTCCTGCACAGGAATGGCAGGCAGCCAGTTTTTCCACAGGCATGAAACCATTTAGTGTGCCCATCTTTGGGACAGCACTTGGGAGCAGTGCTCTCCTGCCCTCTGTGCTTAACCCTGGTGTGTAAGCTCAGATTGTCTGAAGCCATTCAGGGCACCAGGTTCCCCCTGTCTTCTTTTATCAGCTTAGGTTAAACAAGCAAAAGTGCAGTGATCTCATTTTGTCTTTCAGATGTGATTGTCAGAGGGTGAGACGCATCTAGGGACAAATGGGACCCAATTCCTGCAGCACTGGAGAAGAAATCTTTGGAGGTCTTCTTTGCTGTACAACACTGAAATCCTAATTTTTCCTAGCTTATTTGCTACAGCCTGGCAGAAAGGGAAATGTAGATCTAGTTTTCACTTCTTTTCTGATCTCTTGCTCGTCTCTCACCCTACTCCTCATTTTCTGTCCTGCAGCCTGCCTTATTTCCTGATTCTCACCATTACCTCTCCTTTCATGATGTATTTCTGTTTTCACTGGTGTTCTTCTGCCTTTTACTCATTTTCCCTTCTCTTTCCACAGCTGTTCTTTCAGCCAAGCCTCATCCTTTGCTTCTTCTTGTGGACTGACTCAGATGGGAACCTGAGGATGAAAATACTTTCCAGGGAAGGTACAGAAACCCAGGGATCTCACAATCTGTCAGAAAGAAGTTGCAGCAATGCAAGATTTCCAGTGTCCTCGCCATTAAATCTCCCAAGGCAATTCCACGAGCGAGGCAGAAGGAAGGTAGCCATGACAACTGAAGGCTTAATAGTATCAGGTGCCTTTTGCTGATGAGCCTCTTCCCAATCCCAGAGTGGAAACTAATGATGCCATCTCCAGGGTGATGCATATCCTCCACTATGACCCATGGACTAGAACAGACAAGGGACAAATCTGCCATTAAGAGAATTATTTTGAAAGCAAGTCAGATAAGATACAACATGAACCATAAACTGTAAAGGTGATATCATGCCCTATTCAGATCCCAGACAGAAGCAGAGGTTTAGCTTAGGCCATCTAGACTGAATATATAACTCAGAATTTGTGTCTGTCCCTCTCAGGTGACTGGAAAACTATCCAGTCTCTGTCAGATTGGCAGCTCTGCCTCAGCAGTCTCTTCAATGCAGATGGCACTGAAGGTACCAATTCTCAAGCAAAGTGCCATTGCAGTGTCCTGATTACCCTCCCCCATGGCCATTCCTGAAAAGTGGATATGATGCTGCAGAATGAGCATCTACGTCTACAGTGTGCTTACCTTAGAAGAAAAGCAACATGAAAACTGTGGGACTGAAAGTGAGTCAAACAGCAGAGCCCACCATTGGGACACTGCTTTACAGAGTGTGTGAATTCCCAGCCATTCCCCTCTTCCTTGCCAAACTCTGTGAGCCTCTAGTAACACTGTAGGGTCATAGAGTGCCAGATATGACTCTGGAAATTCAAAGAATGCCTCTAGCGTGTGGCTGTGATGCAGCCTGGCTGATCAGAGCCCCAAGAGGCACACCAAGAGAAGGTGGGCAGTGGTTGCATGAGCCAAACCAAGGAAAGAAGCCAATCACTCCTTACTATGATTGACTTCTACTAGTGGACTTCAGTCACTGAGGATGGAAAATAGACTAAGCAAGAGAAGAAACTTTATTTTTTAATAGCTTGATTAAATTGTGCATGATTTAAGATGCTTCTGACAAGAAATGCACTTAGGAGCTCTACTATTACCTCACACCAAGCAGCAATGGGATAAAGGTTAAAGTACTTAGATTCCAAAATAGTATAGAGCCAAGATCAATCAAGTGGGAACGAGTCCTGTCTAACATGTCTGCCCATATTCTTAATAGTAGAGTGGTACATAATGCAAAACTAGATTCTCACAGTTAATTTAGTGTGGCACTGGCGCTGTGCCATGTACTGCCCATGGTAATTTCTGAACCTTATATAGGGAGCCAGATAAATCCATGGTTGGTCAGCTGTGATTGTAATTATGAGTTCGAACTAATTCAAGTAAGAACTTAAAAGATGTGTTCAGGTAGTTTCCTACCTTTCATGGAAAAAACATGGCACAAATTCTAAATAACCCTTTGCTGCCACCTTCTTCAGGAGGCACCCACATTTCATTGACTTTCTCTCCTGATATCTAGGCATTTTTTAGAGATTCAGAGGTCACCTTTCCATAGATTAAAATCCCTGAACTTAGTTTTCAATTTCAACTTCTACATCACACTGAAATTCATGTTCATGAGAGAAGCCTTCAGAAGGTCCCACTCACAGGTTTCCTCCTCTCCATATTACAGGAGTTTCCCTTGTGGTCAGTCATGTAAGAAGAGCCACACTGCCAACATCTACTCCAGGAAATTCAGATGGACAGGAAACATTTCTGGGCTGACAGGACTGCCCGTCCTGCTTTCCATGAAGGCAGAGTCTTCCCTCCAAACAGCTGCCACATTGAGACTAGTGGATCAACAGCTCTCCTGCCTGTGTCCTGGCCTGCCTAGATCCCTAGGAAAGGGCCTAAGAAAAAGAATACAACATAGTGCTACCATTTCATCTGATCTCCAGTTCTGGCAATCAGTAGATAAAGGTTTCCATTAATCAGATTTGCACATGGATCATCAGTTTTAATAGCCACCACTCTCCATTTTGACTAATTTAGAATTTTTCTTGTCTTTTTGAACATACTGTATTTCCATGCTTCACCACAACCTGTAGCAACAGGTTAGTAGGGTTCTATTGTGCAAAAAAATCACTTTTTTACAATGTTGAACGTGCTGCCATTATGAAAATTGTGACTCATCATTTCCTCTTTCTCTTCTTCACAGCATTCATGTGTGTTTAGATCTCTTATAACATATCTTCTCTTGTCCAAATTAAAGGAACCTTGTCTATTCCACCTCTGTTTGTAGCCAAGCTGTTTGATGGCTCCAGTAATTCTTATTCCTTTTCTTATTACCTTAGATGGGGAGCTACCAGAAGTTCATGCAGTACATAAGATACAGAACTGTCATGAATTTAAAGTGGCAGCAAGATACTCTTCATTTTTCTGTGGTTTGGGTTTGTTTAGTGGGTTTTTTTTTTTGTATTCTCTACACTGTTGGCTTATTAACACTACTTGAAGATGTTAAAATTTTCATTAATTGAAACAGTCTTCAGAAACTGAGGTGAATTTTGAACACAACCTTACTAACATGCAGTGAGAGACATGATCCTAAGGTGCTCTTAAAAAGATTTCAGCACCTGCTTTATTCTCCCAGCCAGTCAGATGCTATTAGGTGTTACAAGAAGAGCCTCCTCCTAAAAAAGAAATGGGAAAGCTCTGACAGACTTCATTAACAGACAAACAAACCTACTTGACCTATTTTCATAGTCTTCAGATAGAAACACAGTGAGCTCTTTGCCCATATCTCTGCTCTCATCTCCATACTTTCTATTGTCTTGGGATGACTCTGAAACTATAGGAGCATGGAGTGAATCTTGTCCAGCTGGCCCCAACAGCTACATTGGCTCAAAGAGACCCAGAAAGACACAGATGTCTTTAGCAAGTGTAAAAAGGCTTCACCCTTAGAAAGAATTTGGAACATTTCAGCACCCTATTAATTAGTTCAAGGAGAAAGTATTAGGCAGACTTGTGTAATTGTGCTGGTCGACTAATCTAAGGAAGAGTATTTGTTTTGACTTGCGAGTAATATATGATACATTTTTTCATAATTATGAACTTCATCATAAGGATAGGCAAAGAGATTTCAATCTCAGGTTGATAAATTTTGCAGGGCTGGGTAACAGGTGGAGCCATTTATCTCTGTGCTAACTCGATCATGTTTACAAACCAATTGATGAATGCTTCAGAGGAGTTCCAGGCCAACCTTGTTACTTATTTATTAACCACATGGATCCATGGGAATCCAAACTGGGTTTACAGCACAACTTGGTTATTCAAAGCTGTAGCTGTGTACAATTCCCTCTTCCTCAAAATAGAGATTTATCCCTGCACGCCTATTAGTTACAATGAACATTGTCTCAATGGTCAGAAGTCTCAATTATCCAAACAAATCCCTTATGACATCGGGATAATTGAGCTCAGCTACTCTTGTGGATAGTTGAAATACCAACATTCCCATGTAATTTCTCATTAGGATTTAAGTGAGCTTAGATTATATCTTAGAAGTCCGTCTTTGATCATAGAGCTATAATGCAAACACAGTGATGACATTATTCCCACACAATTAGTCATTCCTCTTAAAGTGTATTTTAAATATTAAGGATGATATGTCTTCTTGTAAACTCTCCCCAGCTTACCCAGAGAGCTTAACTACTAAATCAGTACACCAGACGACTGGGATGGTGACAATTTATTTTAAATGGGAAAAATGAGGTGTCATAACACAGTGTAAATTTCAGCAAACAGTAGCTACTGTGAATGGAAGCAGGAGCCTCCAAAAAAAATCCCACAATTCTATTCCTGAAATTAAATGAGAAAATGAGCTCAGGATAATACCACATCAAGCTTCATGTGGCTGGAAGATAAGGCATTGCCTTGGTGAACACAAATAAATAGTATGACCCCACTGGGAAAAGGCTACCAAGTTGAAAAACAATTCTGAGGAACTGTACTGTCACTGGGAGCTTCTGGGAGGTGAAACAGGCACAGGGGATGGTGTTCAGGAGTGGAAGTTGCCCACTTTTCACACATGGACAAAATACCTAATCTGGTCCCAAGCTGGCTCTCTGGGTGAGAGCACAACTTGACCTTGGGTGCCATGAACAGCACGAGCAGAGAGAGCCAGGGCAGGACAACAGTGGGGCTTGTTCATGGAGTCCCAGGTGAGAAAGGTGTGGAGTGGGCAGTCAGGTGTAGTGCCTGGCACTGCTAAAACACACATGCATGGCTTTAGGCTCAGCTTATGGCAGTGGTCTGTGCTCACGGCAGAGATATCGGCTCAGGAGTGAGCAGGAGAGCAGGTGGATGGTGGGAAAAGAGAGAAGCGGGGGAGGAAGTTGGAGATGGGATCAAGGGCAGGTTAACAACCTCAAAGGATATGACTTGGTGTACCAGGGAAGCAAGCCCAGCAGAATATCCCAGTTCCTGAGCCTTCCCAGAAGCTTTCCACCTGACTGCTGTCTCCCCACGTTTTTGCAGAACTTTTGTAGCTAGACTGGGACAGGCTTGTAGAAAACACTGCTATGTGTCTCAAGATACAAGAACACTTCTGGAAGTGCTCTGATCACTGGCTGTTTTCAGCATGTTGCTGCTCACCTGACACCCATTAGCCAGTCACCGAGCTCCCTGCACACATATAACAAACATTTCCAAGTCTTTCATGGACCTGAGATACTAAACCAGACAGCCACAGGGAGAGCTGGATTCCCAGGGCACTTGGGGGAGCGTTGGTGTGCATTTCAACCCCATGGCACACACACACATCCACCAGCTGCTGTGGCTGCGTCCAGCTCACAGAAAGATACCAGAGGTGCCTGGGGTCTGTCCTCTTTGCAAACACCTGAGTGGACTGAAGATTGTTAGTGGTCTGAAGGGATAGAAACTGTCTTCTGAAGCTCCATTCCCACCCACCCTGCTGGAGCAGGGTGTGCCCCAGCCCTGCTGTTTCCTGAGGCTATGGAGCAGGCAGAAGGAGGACTCGTTTTGCTCCCACCACTGCTCAGCTTGCTCAGCCATCTCCTCTAGCTGTTAGTGAAGCAATGGGAAGGTGTACACCTCTTCCCACAACAAGGAGTGTAAAACACCACTGGAGTCAGTGTGTCTTGGAGAGAGCAGGCAGCCATGATAACAGCACAGAGGCTGGTGAGAGGGCCGTGGGTAAGCTCTTGCCATCCTGGTGTGGAAGGGCCTTAGGGGATGATTACAAAAGGGATTGCTCCTGCGTCAGCTATCCCTGCTTCAGTGGTTGCTCTCTGGAGCTTTCCTTCTCCTCATCAGTGGAGGCTGTTATTTCAGAGGTTGGTGAATGACAATACAGTGTCAGCTGGAGGAACCTGGGCCACCTGGCAAACATTCTCTTAGGGGCAAGAGATTATCCACTGTTTCACTGGGATTTTTTTGGTCTCATACAGAAGTTTCCATATGAAGAATACGTATCACTGTCCCCCTTTGAAGCTGGTCAAGCTGTCCTTTAGAATGTTTCTGTGAGGATGGCTGACAGAAGAACTTCATCTTTTGGAGATTAGTAAATGGCAGAGGGCAGTGGATGCTGCAAAGGAGAAGACAAACTAGCCACTTTAGTCTGTGACCCCAAGACTGAATTTAGGTAAAAACAGTCAGGAAGGGTCTGGTTTGGCAAAGCCAATGGCTGTGAAGATGAGCATGAATGGAGAGCACTTGTCTTCAGTGGCAGATTACAACTTGTCTTCTAAGGAAATGAGTTACAGGGACTTAATGACTTTCTGGAGGCCTTCAGCAGCACCAGCTGCCGAAAGCTTCACCCAGCTTCTAGAGGGGCCTTTCTTTCACTGATTTCATAAGGTGACTGTGTTAGACTTGGTATCTTTTAGGCAGGTGAAGTAAAATGAACTGAGTCTCCTCCCAGGATCCACCACCTTAGGCACAGCTCGGAGTGAGGCGGCTGCGCTCAGGCAAACACAACCCTGACTTTGCATCTTTTTCTGGAGCAAGAACGTGATCAAGAGGGGAGTGATGTGATTAAAGCAGTGAGGGACCCTGCATGTCCTCTCAGCTGTTTCCATTCACTGAGCTCCTAGAGAGCCCCAGTGGAAAATGAAAGCTGGCTTAAATCCTCTGCAGTGCCCTCCAGGGAGGGCAGGAAAGCACCTACCCTTCTTCACAGCACATCACCCCTCAGGCACAAGGCCTGGCTGTCACCCAGGGATGTCATTCACCTTCTTGGTGTACTTCAGATGCATCTATATTTTTGAATCGTCCAATTCTGTCAAAGTTGTGGGGAGAAATAAGAGAGGCTTAAAATAGCTAAAGCAGAAAATTCCCCAACTGTCAGTTTTATAATTCTTAAATCCATTCCAGGAGAACTAGCTTTAGCCCTATTTCCTGATCGCTTGGAAAAACTGAGACGATCAATTAAAGTTTTCCCATGCACCCTCTTGGACAGATGGTTGAACCATTTTAATTAAGTGTATGTATTGGACTGACAGAGTTGATGTATCTGACGTGACAGACATTTTCTGTGTTCATTTAGGTTTTTAATCTTTCACTCTCTTTAGTGTGCCCAGAATTGTGCTGTTTGCACTGTGCTCTCAGAAGAATTATTCAATACACAGTCGATCGCTTGGATTATTAGATTTTTATTGTTTGTTATTGTTGGGTTGGCCACACTGAAAAGCTCCTCAGTAACAATTAGCTACCACTCTGACTCTAATAATGAAAGAATCTAACATTTTGAAGTCTCTGTTGGAAAATAAGTGGCCATATTTTTAAAAGATATTTAGATGTCAAGAAGGGCAAATTAAGGCATACTGAGATTTTCAGAAGCATCTAGGTACCCAGTACCTCAAATTTCAGAGGCCCTAAAATGGTGTTGGTTTTCTGCAATGCTAGACTCCTAATTCCTGTGCAAGCCTGCATTGCTGCAGTAGTAAAAGGTGGCTGTCCTCCCAGATTCCTATTTAAAATAAAATTAAATTAGCCTTGCTCCAAGAGGTTTTGAAATGAGACACATACTTACTTCTCTTTTCTTATATCTCTTTGCATTCTGTGGCCTTGCATAAGGTGGAAGATATGATGGCACTGGTGGCCCTCAGTGTGAGAGCAGGATCCCTGGAGTGTAGGTAGGATCTAGGTAAGAGCAAGCTCCTAACACACAGAGATAATTTCACAGCTAGAAGTGTCTTCCTTGAGTTTATCAGTCCCTAAGTTTGTTACTGTACAATATAATAATTTATGATGCATATATGGAAACAGAATCACCAGCATTTTTTCTTTTCTTCTTTTGCAGTGGTATTGGTATAAATATTAGACCCTGCTACAGTATGTACAAGCCCTCTGACTTTCCTGGGTTTCTTCACATTACTCTGACAGTCCTATTTTAATATTAATAGAGACTAATAGGTAGATTTGGTATTAATAGAATCTACTCTCTCTAGGTTTCAGTGAATATCAATCAATAACTGCAAAAGTACCATATACTGGAATATTGGAGTGGCTACAAATACTCTTCTTATTTCCAGTGTCTTTACTGGCTGACATGAATGATTGTTTTCACCTAAGATAAACTCCTAGACTCCTACACATTTCATGGCAGAAAAAGCAATGGCTACTGCTGGAAAGAAACCCATTCTGGGAAAGTAGTTCTACAGAGATCTTGACATGTTCATTATATAAAAAAAAGTAGTGTCTTTATCCTCAAGACTTTCCAATGTCACATGGCCAGGATCTATCAGTTTGAGGAAAATTTCTTGAATGGTCTTTGAAGAAAAGCAAGAGGAAATAGTAAAAAGCATGCATGTGGTCATGTGTCTGATGGTTTTGGAAGATAAAATATTTGTGACATAGCAGACAAGTAGAAAGGGAAGAATGGGGGAAAAAAATCAGATTGTTCTGTTCAAGGAACACAAGAAAACCTAAGGTTTAAAAATAAATGTAGTCTTTCTTGGATAGGCAGAGTGAGAGACAGCCCTAGATATATCCAGCTTTTAATAACATGTATGTATAGTCCAAGCAGTGCATGTACAAACCCTGCACTCCTTCACAAACTTCAAATACCTGCAGGCATAGATAAATACTTGGATAAGCACATACCTCTTTGCTTGCTTACATGGGAGATTTTGTTCATGTAATAAAGGCTGAGCACTTTTTTTGCAAAACCTCATGCTGCATCTGCATATGGGAGTGTTCTGGGAAATTCAAAATAGCCACGCATCAAAAGTCCCAATAACGTACACTGGCCGGGGGGTTTTGGAGAGTGGGCTAATGAACTTATCAAATCACTAAGAATTGGTTTTGAGAGGTCTGGTGGCAGAGGAAGGGGAGGAATAAATAAATACATGGTAAAAAGTGTGATCATGGAAAGTGCTGATTGAAAAGCAGAGAACTGAGCAAGCTGCAGCCCTTTCCTAGCAACAAATCAGGAATGTAAATATTCCATGCAGTATTGCACTAGATGTGATATCCTGTACTGTCAGATCCACACACAGAGGTTTGGTAAACAGATTCAGTCCTGACCAGAATCAGCAACAACACATTTGATTTTTTAAGAGCATCTGATGTGATCTAAGAATATCAAAAGGAGCCAGTAGCTCAGACTGACATTATTACACAAGCAGTCACATTTTGATATTTAAGCTTGTACATTCCTTAAGCTTCAGTTGAATTTCTTGGCATTGTCAAAAAAAAAAAAAAGAAAGAAAAAAAAAGAAAAGAAAAAAAAAGAAAGAAAGAAAGAAAAAACAAGCTATGCTTCTGATGAAAGCAGCTGTCATTCAGCACTAGGACTTGCCCTTCGAACAGCTGTACTTGATCTCAAAACTCTCACCTGCACAGCATTGTAGGCTGAATCAACTCAGCTCTTTGTCTCACTACCTCAGATAAGCCTGTCATCAAAGTGAAGAGATAAAAAAGAGACAATCATAACTCTAATGTCATATTTGACAGAGGAAGCTGTTAGTCAAGTAGCTTTAAACTGTTTCTCCTCTACACATATCGAGTGACGTCCTGGCACAGCGACAAGAACTTATCACTGTACTTTTTAATATGAGAAAGAAGAAAAAAAAATACCAGAGCAGATGTGTCATCATAGACACACCTTTTAGTGGACCTTCAAAGTGAAGAACTGGAGAGGCTCTTTTGTGAGACAAGTGTCACAACAACTCCATCTTCCCAGAGGTGCCTGCACAGGCCACTGCAGACAGCACATAGCAGATATTAGAGGTAACTACGCTGACAAGGAATTGGCCAGGAGAATGTGCCAAGAGAACAGGTTTCCTAGGGCCAGATCCTGAATTTGCTACTCAGGCAAAATGCTAAGTAGTGTAGGAACTGGTCCAAAGGCAGCTTCCTAATAAGAATCTGAAAATAGCTTGCTCATCATAGCTGGCATTCCAGGAAAGGTGAGGAGGAGAGCAAGCCCCAGATGTAAAGATGGATTGTAGCAAATTTAGGCTGTTGGCTACTCACATGAGAATCCTTAACTGATCCATCATATCAAATAATTATCAAACCTCTATTTCTGTGTCACTGAAGTTCTACTTTTAGTAGTGCAGCAGCTTCAATAGTAGTGTTTGCATTTATGCACTGCATTAAACACAGGGATCTCAAAAAGCTTTAGAAACTATATCCATAACCATGTTCTGGTCAGACAGAGCTTTTGTGTACAGAAAAACGCTTATGCTGGAAAAGCATAAGCACAGCCTTGGGCCTATGGGGCCCTATGTTGATATAAAAAGGAGATGAGTTGGACCTAATTCAAGAAATCCATAGTAATTTTACACACCTAAGCTGCCTTGTGACTTGTTTACCTGCCTGAAGCTCCCACAGGGATCTTACGCAAAACCTTCAGCATCCAAAAGTTTGCCTTGACTGGGAGTTTTTGTTTTTAACACCAAGTGTCTCTTCTATTGGTTTCAGCTCCATCGAGGTCAAGGAGAAGAATAAAAGTCACCAACTTCTAACTTTTCAAGTTTAAACTTTAAAAGTGCCTAAAATATATATGCAGGCAGCTTTAGCTACTAGTTACATGTGCAACAGTATAGTACAGATAACTCCAGTACCACATCTCACCCTAGTGTTGGATCAATGTCCCATAAATTAGGTCTCTAAAATTTATGTGTCTCATATAATCCATGGATCTCAGCTGCACGTGGGGTCAGTGGAAAGAGTCAGAAACCTCCATGAAATGACAGACAATGCCTTTTGCAGGGAGGATGCCTTGCCCTCTGCCAGGGCTGAGCTCCCCTTTGGGATGGATGTGAGATGGCTCACTTAGGTTAGACATGGGCCATTTTGTTGGCTGGTGTTAGATGTGATGAGTCCCATCCATATTGCCAGATACTTAAATGTCTTGAGGTCCTTTCAGTGAAATTTAAAAAAAAAATTTACAAACCTACACATCATAATAGTGCATGAGATACCATGCTATTATGTCCCCATAAAATTTAATTAAGCACCTGGGAATAACAAAATATTAGAAAAGAAGTATTATTCCATCACCAGAGTATTTTCAGTTTGGAAACCATGTACTACAGCACTGTAGAAATTTGAGCACAGCTCCTGTAAGAAATACTCTCTGAAGCACCATCACTTGTCACTGTGATGGGGTCCCAGTGCTGCATCTGAGACTCAAACTCTTGTGGCCAAGCCAGGGTGGTAGTTCAATGACAGTTTTACATGAGGCTGTAATGGAAACACAACACAAACAGAAAAATTTAATGCTGAGGTTCATGCTGATTCTTCTCAGTCACCTCTTAATCGAATGCACTGAGCTGTTGCAGGCACTGCGAGCCCCAGCAGTGGCTGCCCTTGCTGCCATCAATAGACACAAGTCAAAGCAAGGGCCACAGTTAGGAACAGAACCTTTTCCTTCCCCAGGATACTGCTGGCAGGAGGTATCCCAGATGGAGCAGGAGGTCTGGCTGGCTCATTCTCTGCACCACTTTGGCTCATCCAAAGGGAAGGGAAGAGCTCTTCTTGCTGCAGGTGTTGGATCTGGATGTCCCCTTGGCCAGCAGTCAGGCACATGGGGAACTGGACAGCTCTGTGAACAAGGAGGGGCACATGAGTACCAGATGCCAGGTACATCCTGCACCAGCCATCATTCCTAATGAACCATCAACATGCTGAGCACTGAGTCTTGGATAATTTTTACATCTGACCTGTGAAATGCAGGTCACTTAGCAAGGATGAAACACAATACTTCCTAAGATCCAGACAGAAGAAAGGTTATTTCTACTGTGTCATAGCAGGTAAGCCACAGGAAGCTGTTGAATCACTCTGCTAGCTTTCCTGAAATAAAATAGTTTTAGTTTCATGCATGTAGTGAATTTTTACCTTACACTTGTGAATTTGAGCCACAATTATCTTATCTGCAGGATGATTAAACAGCTTATTCTCTTCCCCTTTTCTGCTCCTCAGCCAGAGCTTTGCTATCCTACAAGGGTTCTAGATGCCCAGGAGCATCCTGCCTTTTATTGATGCTGGTGGCTTTGCATACATGTGATGGACAGGAGCATGTTTGGGAGAGTTTGCTATTTGGGCTGGGACGCATCCAGGTATTGAGTTTTCATTGACAGCATCATCACCAAAATTTGCTGTTTTATACCATGCATTATGTTCTTCTGTGGATTTAATCCCTCTGCATTTACACCAATTTAACTTCATGGTGCTATTTTTGAAATCACACTAGATCAAATTCTCCACTCAGTTTCTCTTGCATAATCACTGTGGGGCAGTGTGCATATAAATGAGGGCACGGTTTAGCACACTGTGTATAAATTAATGTGAACTGAAATATTAAGCACAGGTGACTTGCAGTTTCCCTCTCATATGGGCAGACTCTGCTCTGAAATGCCAGTGAAATAATTACCTTTAAGATGGTGCAGAAGTCAGCACTTTTCCCACCTGCTGGTGCAAGTCAGTGACTCCTTTTTATGTCATCTTTACTGTTGCCATCTACGGCCAGCACAGCAGAAGAGAGTGATGATGCAGACAAAGGGTTTACCCACCTGCTAAAAGGAAGACCATCCCTGTGGATATAAGGGAATTGATGTAATGAGTGGGTTGGACAAATATTTTTCAGCCTTTCCTGTCTGATACACCTTAATGGTGGGCTGTTGGGCTGAAAAGAGAAACAAGGGCTAGATAACCCAACATGTGTACACAGACATTCCCAGTGTGATTAATATCTGTGTGTAACAGATCTTGGGCAGACAGGGGCCACTCACAAATAGGACTTTTTCCTCATCCTGGCCTGAGCCAGTCAATCTTCCCCCAAGCCTTGGACTGCACTGAAGGAGCTGTCAGTCCACCACCAGGCTTTGACTTCCTTTCCCTCAAGTCATTCTCCGGACAGGCTGTTGCTTTGTCTGTTATGATGCAGCAAAGAGATCCTTTCTAGATCCATTTGTCTTCCTTAAGCCTTGATTCATCAAAACATGTATTATGTAGGGAGTGTTTTATCCTGTATTTCCAAAACATGACAGAAGCATGGCTACTTTCTCATCTGTGCTGTTTAAAAGCTGTGAGTGACTCTGCCAGCTCAGAGATTGCCATAGCCTGCTTTGTAACATCAGAAAGAACAGGAGAGTGTGGCATACCCTTACTGCTCCCTGAAATACATGACTCATCTGATGTTTGAACTTTAAACTTCTTAGCCCAGAAATAACACATGTAATGTAAAACATAATTTGCAGCTCGAGGTCTGGGCATATAAACACTGAGAGTACTGACAGCCTTGTGGCTGCTGCTGCTTACAACCAGATCAATATCCAGGAAAGGACCTGCAGCTCCCTGGGCCCCATCAGAAGCTTCCTTCAGTGCTACATGTCTCTGAAAGAGCCAGTGTTATTATACCCCATTATTCCTGTCTGTGAGTGATACAGACTGGGCATGACCAACACTGTCTTTGCTGTCTGGTGTTTCTGCCTTGACCAGATCCTCCTGCGGGCTCAAGACTATACAAAGAATTTGCAAGGTCTTAGCACCCGATCACTAAAAACTACCCAAAGACTATGTGGGCTCAAGTCTACCTTTAGTATCAAGCAAATTGCTCTACAGCTATGACAGCTGGACACTGAGGGGGCTGGGGGTGACCCCTCTGTTTGAGCCCCTCAAACCCTTGCAATGTGGCATAAACCACCTCCCTGGTCCGAGAGGTATCCAAACCCACTTGCACTGCACAAGATGTGATCCAATGATGAATCAGATCAACATTCCTCCACTCAGATGCATGAGATACACAAGCCAAGCTCTGCCCATGAAAACTTTGAATGCTAGCTATTTGGCGGGGAGAGCTAAAGAAGTCAGAACATCAAGAAGTCAGAACCACAAATTCAAGCTCTCTGGCATTTGGAACTACTTCACAGAAAGCTACATTCTCACCGCCCACTCTCCAAACACACTCAGGTGCTGGCATTTTCACCCAGACTAATTAACAAATAGCGTGGCAATTAAATCACATGGCCTCACCATTGAGTTCAGAAAACTCCCTTACATCGCCGCAGAGTATAGCAACATAACTCATAAAATTATTTTATAACAACAATTTAAGTGAAGCAAATATCATGAAAATACAACACAAATGTGATAATTATTCTAATTTATGTGATAACAATGTTACGTGTAAACTAAATTGTCTTCCTGAGTCCATCCAACTTTGAACAGCTTCCCTGCTCTACAGATGTGCCTCGAGTATCAGCAGTGTGTGTAGAGATGCATTGGGTGACTTTTCTAAATCTGACTTTGCAAACCTTCCCATGGCAGTCTGTGGGGAAGCAGCATTTTGGAAAGATCTTCCAAGGAGAGATTTAGCTGCCAAAAGACCTTTTGTAATTCCCCAACGGAAGAGCGAGAACAAGGTGGTCTTTGCACAATCCTATCTTGCCCTTCCTGGCTGGCCCAGCTGTTCCATTAATTTCAACACTGCCAGATTCCATGGTCTGCTTCCCTATGTTGTGTTGGTTGGTAAGAGCCAGGAGGGATTGAGCAGCCTTTGTGTGGTTCACAACCCCAGGACCCTGCATGTAATGCTATATTTGGTCCGCCTTCCTGTTCCTCAGATCTTGACTCTTGGACAGCTGCAATGAAGATAAGAAAAGCCTCAGGAAACTAGAAGATGCTCATTTGGAGAAGGTATCTAGAGGGGGAGGTTAATACACAAACAGATTGAAGGAAAGCAGAAGAGTAAATGAGAAAGGCTTGGGGTCATTTTTTTTCTTCTTTTTAAAGTAGGATTAGTTAGTGGTGAAGAGATATCATTTCTATGAAGCGAAAATGAAAAAGTCCACTAATTACACACTATACGAACATGAGTAAGCCCAGCATTTTCTGAGTCACAACAAGCAGTTACAGAGTGACAGGGAAAACTTTTAAAGTGATGATTCAAAAATAAAAAAGGCATTTGGAGTCATTGAGCGTGCAGAGTTAGCCCAGGTAACCACATGATCTTATCATTACTACCCTTCATCTGTCTGCCGCCCTCTTCCCACCTAGCGTTTGATACACTCACTTGTTGCATCTTGTCTTGCAAGTGGCATGACTTCAATTGCACTAATTGTGTGCATAAAGTTAAACATGCATGTAAATGTTTGCAAGATTGGAACCTCAGACTATAAACACTGGGAGAGGGCTCATCTCCTCTAATGTAATCATGGAGGGCTACATGCGAGGGGGATTCAGACATAAGAAGAATTTTTGTGTATTATACAGGAGAAATCACATCATTATTATACTTTATTATTTTTTGTTTGATTTTTTGTCTTCAGTTATTTATGTCACCCTCACTTCCCTTTTGTGCTTCTACTTTTCTTTAAAACACACGGTGGCAGAAAAGGAGCTGTAGGCACTTAAACAATTCCATTGCTTTCAAATGGAAGGGTTAATATTGTGTATTCTCTTATCTGAATATAGCTCTCTCAAGGTAGCTACTGTGCTAATATTATACCAAATTACGTAGGTGTTGCATGAGGCTGTAATTTGCACTGAAGGTTTAAAGGTTGTTATTATTTATTACCTGCATTACAGCAGTATTTGAGAGTCTGGTGGGGAAGCAGGGTGCTGCGTTCTGCACAAACACCGAGCAGGAGGAAAGTCCCTGACCTAATACCAACCAGGAGCTCCACAGGCAGATCAGAGAGCATCCAGGTGGGGCCCAGGGCAGCGAGCCAGAGTGGATTGGGCTGCCCTTTTCTGGGAGACTGGGGATGTTGGGGTCTGAGTCTCTTTGGGCAGAGGAGAAGTAGCCAGCTGCCAGAACAGGCTCAGGTGACAAACTACCCAGCGAGGGGAGAAGCAGTGGTAAGGAGTGGAACTTGCTGAAAACAATTTTTAGCAGAATATTCTCAATATCCAAGAGAAATTTCTGCTCGAAAAGCCCAGTCCCTGTACATGGAGCTTGTCCTATAGGATTAGAGGCACCACAAGAATTAAGACAGAGGGAAGGCTGCAGGAGACAACAGGACAAGACTGGTCAGCCCCACAGATATGGTGAAGGTCATGATATAAGATGCTGTGAAAGAGACCCCTCTGCCTTAAATTCACAAAATGACTCACTAACCTATAATAACATTACCTAAAAGTCATAGTGAGCTCTTCATCTTCAAAGCACTTTACAAAGATTAACTAATTAATTTCACTGTCAAATCTTTTGGAGATCTAGTAATGGTATTTGGCTCTACCTCAGAGAGCAATTTTTTCCAGGTACTGGCAGGGTAAACATTCATAATGATATAACCAGTGGGAAGAACGTTTTTAGCACTTGAATGATATTTTAATGAGAGACAAAGGTTAGGAATTGACCCTGGACCAAACGGCTTCACTGGGCCACTCACTTGGAAGTTGGGACTCCCTGTTGTTCCCCCAGTGGTGCCAACACGACAGCCCGTGTGGCTCATGCACACAGTATTTTAGGAAAACCCAACAGAAATGGCAGTTATTTTTAGATGTGTACATGGGTAAGGGTGCTCTCAGGTTTCTGCCCTGTGTTCTCACACGTGCTGCCATGCTGGTGACATGGGCTGTGGGATTGAGCACACCCTCAGCCATGAAGTTTAACAAGGCCGAGGGCACCTGGGTCAGGGCAACCCCAAGCACAAACACAGTCTGGGCAGGGAATGTATTGACAGCAGCCCTGGGAAGAAGGACTTGGGGGTGTTCATGAGCAGGAAGCTCAGCATGACCCAGCAAAGCAAACCCACAGCCCAGAAAAAAAACAACCACATCCTGGGCTGCATCGCAAGCAGAGTGACCAGCAGGTTGAGGGAGGGGATTCTGCTCCTCTGCTCCACTCGGGTGGGATCCAACTTGGATCTGGGGACTTCAAAATAAGAAAAACATGGACCTGTTGGAGGGATTCCAGAGGCAGACGTGAACAGGGCTGGAGAAGCTCTCCCATGGAGATTCTTCTCCTATGGATGAGAGAGATGGGGTTGTTCATCCTGGAGAAGAGGAGGCTCCAGAGACACCTTAAAGCACCTTCTAGTACCTAAAAGGGGCTACAAGTGAGCTGGAGAGGGACTTTTTATAAGGGCATGGACTGCTAGGACCAGGGCAAATGGCTTTTAACTGAATGAGGGTAGATTTAGCTTAGGTATTAGAAAGAATTTTTTTACTCAGAGAGTGGTGAGGCACTGGCACAGGTTGCCCAGAGAAGTTGCGGCTGTCCCATTCCTGGAAATATTCAAGACCAGGTTGGAAGGGGCTTTGAGCAACCTGGTCTAGTGGGAGGTGTCCCTGCAGGCAGGAGGGGTCGAAGGAGATCTTTAAAGTCCCTTCCAACCAAAACCATTTTATGATCTTATGATTTTCCCTTGTGGGCACCTACTACCTCTAAGAGTCTGTCACTCTTCTTCCCACCATGGGTCCAGCCTGGACCCTCTGCCAGCCCCACACTCTGCCAACTAAGAATAAAAACATGGTGAGAGTGCGTCTCCCACGAAGAAGTTTCACTTTCAGTCTCCTGGCTACCTCGCAAAGAGACAGAGTAACTCCCAAAGGCGTCTCCTGCCTCCCCCTCCAGATGCTCAGCTAACGTGGGCTTGGCATGCTTTGATTTATGGAGGCTGGCTCACAGTGTTCTTCCAGAACAGCTATATTGGCTGCAGTATGAAAAATTCACAGCAGCAGCAGCCAAAATTAGGCTGAAAGAAGTCTTCCACGTGGACACTGACAGGAGAGCGATTGTATCACTGTGGATTATGCTGCCCAAAGAGGTTGTGCATCTATAAAAGTAGAAAATCTCCTACTGCTACATGCTGCATCAGTATTGTGAGGACCTGCTGGCATTGCTGTGGGGACAGGCACAGGCATAAAAACTGGTGACTTTCTGTGTGCTAAACCAGATTTCCAGTCCTTTGTTTAAAAATAATACTTGACAGAAACTCTCAAAAATTGAAAAATGTGAATACTAGATCATATGTTTCCAGTCTTTATTCAACAAACTGTTAGGTATGTACAATAATTCAGACTGCTTCTCCTGGACTAAACTATTTCTCTTAGACTAAAATCAACAGGAAATGAAAAATTTGTTGGTGCAAAAATAAAAAAAATAGAGTGGCAGGTCTGGAAAGGAATGGAAAAATTATCTGTCTCATTTCTCTGCAGGAAAGCAATAACACAATATTGTCACAGATGACTTGGAAATGTGATCTTTGATTTCTAGTAATGGAAATAGGTAAATAGAAATGTTACTGTGTCATGGTCATTCCATCTGATACGACCAGGGTTATATCCTGTGACTGAAAAGGAGCTGCACAGGCTACTTGTAAAAGTTTGACACTTGTGAAAAAAAAAGCCTGAAAGCTGGTGACAACTCCTCAGACCAAGGGTATGTCAGCTATTCACACTTCACATCTCAGATGTAACAATATAAAAATGTTGCAGGAGTTCAAAATATCTTGCCGAAACACCTTGCTCTCTCCTTTTTCACCTTAATCTCAGTATCGTTTATATTATCCATGGCCCAGTACAGACCTAATTTACAACTATGAATCTCATTCATCAGGTTAACAGAAACAAAATCCAGGGCAGAATTTCACTCAGCTGAAGGTGTATATTGCTAAAAGTTCTCACCTTCATTTTCACAGTTGCTACAGGGGGTAAGGTGTTTTAGGAACAATTTTTTGCAAATACCATTAGACACCACACTTTAAGCTACTGCCAGCTTTTCCTTAGTCTAGCAACGGCACAAAGATGCTATTACCAATCAAAAAACCAATCAAAGATGCCCAGTATGAATTAAAGACCCCCAGTGATCTCAGTGAGATTTTTCAGTGCCAAAAATTTGGCACTGAAATTGGGTGCAGAATATTTGGATGCAGAATAATTGGGTGCAGAATATTTGACAACAGCTGTCTGTGTCTCCCTGGGTTGCCTAGGAACAAAGAGCAAATGACATCCATTTTGGGACACAGAAGGTAAAACTCTTCAGGGCATTCCCAAACTCTGAAAACCTTTTTGCTGCAATGAATGAGGTTGTGCTGCTGGATGAGGAGCTGTTGACCCTTGCGTGTCCCCTGTTGCCAGTGCTATCTTGGAATGCAGGGAGACTCCAAAATAAGAGTGTAGTGTTTCTTGGTGGCTAAGAGAACAAATCTTTCAGCTTCAGGAATGTGAAGTGCGGTTGGAGAAAGCCATCAAGTAGCAATAGGAACAAAAACACCAATGGCATCTGTTATGGATTGTAGCAAAGAAGATCCAGCTCAAACACACAGGATCATTCTTTCAGTCAAGACAACCAGGATACTGCTGCACATGTTGCTGAAATCTGAATGAAAGAGCAGAGGTAGAGTTATACAGAGTTATACAGCAGGGCAGCTACAAACCAGTCCTTGTTCTAGTCTACATAATGCCTGTGTGGCAATTCATATCTAAAGCACAGCCTCTGCACCCCTAAACTCACCTGCCAGACCCCTCAAAGGAGCAAAACCTAAAGTGGAGGCATCAGCTATTAATTTTCAACAAAGTTAGTAGCCAGTGTGTGCTGATACCTTTGAGTTTCAGCTCCGTGAGCTTCCCTCCTTCACCAGCGTTTCTGTATGCATTCTGAAGTTCCCTGCTTCAAAAGGACTTCAGTTTTGTGCTGTTTGATGCCCAGACTGCCAGCCTTGGTGCCACTGCTGAGGATTGTCAGGTAGATGAAAAGCCACAAGCCCTGTGAGGGAAGCTATCACTGTCTCTGTGTCCTTGCAGTCCTAGTTCAGCCAGCCAGGTAAGTGCAGACATCACCCCATGCTCGTTCTGTCTGCTTTCCTGGGGTGGTTATTGCACTGTAAATTATGAAAGTGCTTATTCTCCTTACTGAATCAGTCCCCAATTCACCAGATTACCTGTCAGCCCCACATTATGGATCAAGATGGAAAAAAAAATGGAGTCTCCTTACTGACTTTGATGGCCCTAGGATTTGACACAATATTCTGCTGCTTTAACCCCCCCAGAATTTCATCATGGCAGAAAGGTGATGCCTTGCAGTGGATAGCTACAGGTGTACCCTTCTAATCACTCACAGGGCCACTGTGTGTGAGGAGCTAAAGAAAAATGTCACCCCCAAGCCTCCTTCTCCCTCTTATTCCCAGCCCTGAGTTCGCTGAGCTGCTCAGCCCAGCAGAAATTGGGCTCAGGAATTGCCTTATTTCTACATTCAAGACACTGTTTCACTCACTGCTCCCTTTCTAGAGGAAGCAGAGCAAAGTGCATTAAGAGGTGGATTAAAGAGAGGAGGGAAGATAAATAAATAAAAACTACATATTTTCATAAGATTTTTTCAGTAGTTTTTCAGTATGTTTCTTAAAAAATGTGCTGAATAAGTAATTTACCTCCAGTCTTAGAACTGTGAGGTTTAATGAAGCTGACATTTCTTCCTCTCCAATGTTATGTCAGACTAAAAACCTTCTCAACTTATAATAGATATGTATGGTAATAGATATCTGAATGAAAGATCAAACAGACATTAAGTACTGCAGAAATAGCCTGGTAAAAAGATGAAGTCACCCTCTAATGACACTATTATGACATGCAGATTAAAAGAAGAACCAGTAAAAAAGAAGGATGATAATGCTATTGTGTTACTCCACTAAGGTATTTTACCAGTAAAATGAAGTTACTCACTTTCTGCATCTATCCACCTGTCTGACTGATGTTTTAAGGGAAAAAAAATGTGCAGGAGAAAAGAGCTGTTCTTGAAGGAGAAAAAAGCCCACCAAGCAAACCCTACCTGTATTTGGGGTTGGTATGTAGTATCAGATGAATATTGCATTTCAAGCGTTTGATCCTGTGCCTCCAAAAACTACAAACATCATAAACCAAAATTAAAAACTTTGCCAGCAGTCTAGTACACATAGTAGGTTCAAACTGAACCCCCTTGAGGAAAGGATAATTACTACCTTGTTGTAAAGCAGATGCATTTTTGGAAGCAGATGCGTGCAAGGTGACCATACTTTGGGAAACCACATTTGAAGTAAATATTTATTTGCATAACAAATAGAATACTTTCTACCAGCCCATTATGCAGCTAAGATTAGCTCAGACCTTTATAGTGACACTACATAGGCAATGAACTGAAAGCAAATTTGAGCTGGTGCAGTTTTGCTGGTTCCTCAGCTGTCCAGCCCCGTGTGGGTCGGATGGGTGGAGAGCCCTGTGGCTTTGTGCCTGCCAGCAGTAAAGCCTCTGAGACAAGGGGTCAGAGGGTGATTCCAAAGCACAGAATCAGCAGGATAGCTCCTCATCACAAGGGGAATATCTTGGAAGTTTGCTCGAGAAGGCTGAGGCTTCTCTACTTTGTGTGCTTGTAGATAAGACCATCTCCTGAGGAGAGAAGTGCTCATGGACACAGCCCACCTCTGCTGCAACCTATTTATATCTGCCACACAGACAGAGGACAACGTGATTCAGATGTTAATCAGTTCCTGGCAGCATTACAGAGCCTCCTTGAGTAAAAAGCAATCCAGCTCTGCAGATGAGGCCGAAGCACACGGGGCTTCATTGTACCCTCCTACTGCAAGTGCCTGACTTAGGCACAGTGACTGCTCCCATCCAGCATCTGCACAGGGAGCTAAGATCCAGCAAACCTGGATTTTAGGGGTCTGGTATCTCCCTTCTTTCTTGAACGGAATTGACATAACAGTCATGGCAACTGAGTGAGGCCTCTTGTAGGTGGTCTGAACACAACCCACATTGCCAGGCTCTGCCTTCATCTACTCCTCCCCAAGCCATGAAACCAAAACACAATCAATTTACTACTGGAACACCATCAATTTACTACTGGCTGCTAAGAAACGAGAAGCTGTTTCCCCTCTGCTTGCTTCAACATGGACTTTAAATGCAATTCCTTTCTTAGAAGAACCTGCAGAAATGGCACTGCAGAGTTACATGTGGGCTCTGTCCCAAAGAGTGCAGGCTGCAGCTTCTCACTCTGTGTGGAAATGGTTATTTTTTCTCTAGCTGTCCATGCTGTCTGGCCAGTCTAGGATGGAAACCGGCAATACATCCAGTCCTAGGTGCCTAGGACTTCAAATGCAAATTCTGCACTGTGGCCTCTCACAGCCACATTTGTGTGTGTGCCCAGGAGTGCAAGGAGGTGACATTTTTTGCAATGAATTTTCAGAACAAAGCGTCACAGGTAGACAGCAGCAAGATGTGTTCTGTTATGTTCACAAAGCACTTCTCTCTGTGCTGCAGGAGCAGCACATTAATGAAGCAGTCAATACATGGCTGCCTTTTTTCCTGCCCTTGACTGCTACCAGGGGCTGAGCTGGCTGAGTGAGCTGGGTCTCTGTAGCTTCCCTGGCTCCCTTTGAAGAGGTTTGTCTCTGTGATACTGCAGCACTGCTACATCCACAGAACAGTAAGTATTGCTTCCCTTGATCTAGTCCCTTTATGCCTACTTGCTGCTCCTGGGCTTAACCCATCTCTCTTTGTATTTGCCTAAATAAAATACAATCACAAAAAGGGATCATGTAATTGACATGACAGAAATACTGCCTTGAAAAACTCAAAATGAAAATCTGTTTACCTACATACAATTTTATAAAAAGAGAAGAGAGATTACTGAGTATAAAGGAGACTGACCTCAAAACCAAGCAGCAAGGCCTAACTTCACCCACACAATTGACTCTAAGTCTCCTTTGGGCTTGTTTTCTGCCTCCCTGACCCTGGAATATCATATTTTTCGGTTGCAAGTGTCTGAAATTACATGAGGGCTGTGCTGCAGCCTTTCAGACAGATGCTTTCACAGTAGAAAAGGGAGGGAGGTTGTAGGTATACTGCCTGGAAATAGTGAAGAATTCATGGTGATGAACCATTATCTGGCAGAGATATCTGTGTCCCAGAGCAGCCTCATGGGTCATCTTTCCCCTGCAAGATGCCCAAGCAATGTCTTAGGGAGTGCTGGCTGGCACATACAAAACCCTTTTAGGGTAGAGGCCAACAATTTACATGTGGATGGTCAGCAGTCCAGTGCCTGGGCTCACTCCTTGGGGATGCCTGACATACCTTAGATGTCCAGCATGATGTGTGATCAATTACTCTTAGCTGGTTCCTGCTTTTCTCCATTGACTAAAATGAGTTTGAAGATTGGCTTGCTTGGATTTAGACTCCTTAAACTTCAGATGGCAAAGGAGATCAGATGAAGAACAGCCCTTTACTGCTTCACTGATACCCAGCAGCTGATGCCAATAAGAAACCACAATACATGTGGAATCTGGCATTGCAAATGATCTGTGTCACAGTGGGTGCTGAAGAATATCACAAGGCAAAGTTGTATGATCCTTATCCTGAAGAGCTCAGCTTCTAAGCGAGCAGCATATATACATATTCCTTGATGGATTTTATGACCATAAATTTGTACATAAGGGTTTGAATGAAGTCTTTCTCAAGAAGTCATTAAATCAGTATATGAGAGTAAAAATATTTTATTTCCCTATAAGAAATTAATAAAAACATAAGCAAAAGTTGATCAGGAAATACTGATTGTCAAAATTGTCACAAGACTTTCAGTGGGCCAAATTTGCCAGTGTAGCAATAAAATTTATGTTAGCATCAGCAAAAAAGAGCAGCAATCTGATGCAACCACTTTCTGATGCAGCAGTCTGTGGGGCCCAACTCCCTCTGGAGCCTTGGCCATTGCATCCTCATTTATATGAGTGTGTATTGATTGTACAGTGGCACAAAATGGGAAAGTGGTGATTCATACCAGACCTTCATCCATTTGACAAACTGGAGGGCACTAGCACACTGTGGTCCATAGATCTCTGGCAGAATTTAAATACTTCTGCAGCTTCCAGGGAAGATTGCTAAGAAGGATGAAAGAGTCCTCTGGGCTTACCTTGCACTTTGAAAGTAAATTGAGAGGAATCTACTCTTTTATTAGGAGGCATAATGAAGCTGACAAGACAAAACAAAGTCCAAATGACACTGCAGTAGAAGTTGCTGGAGGCCTGATGCCCTTGCTCATGACAGAAGGGAAGAAAAGAAGCCTCTCCACAGTGGGCAGACAGGTTATGCCAATTCATTGCTTCTCAACTGCCCCACAACCTAACCCTTGATCACTACTCCAGGATTTCTCTGGATTTTTCCAACCACTGGAGGGCTCAAATTTTTCATGGTTTAAACTCTCCTAACTGGGGAGAAGGATGATGAAAAATTTCATCTGTTCTTGAGGATAAAGGCTTTCAACTGAAAGCTAGTAGGCTTAGATTAGATATTAGGAAGAAATTCTTTCCTGGGAGGGTGGTGAGGCACAGGAACAGGTTGCTCAAAGAAGCGGTGGATGCCCCATACCTGGAAGTGTTGATGGCCAGGTTGGATGGGGCTTGGAGCAACCTGGGATAGTGGGAGGTGTCCCTGCCCAAGGCAGGACATTGGAATGAGATGACCTTTAAGGTGTCTCCCAACCCAAACCATTCTGTGATTTTATGATTCTTTTAGCTTTAAGCATTCTCACATCTGCACTGACCTGCACAGAGGGCTCCATGATAGGCAGCCCTGATTACTCTTTAATCCACTTCTTCACAACTTAATTATTGAGAAATGCCCCAATCACTGAGCATGTGATCAGCAATTAAAGACAAATAGACCTTCAACCACAATAAAAAACATGTTGTTTAAATTATCTAGATAAAGGCAGGGCATTTCATCTAAGAGGCAATGACATACAGGCTATGTACAAAGGTGCACAGACAGAAGAAGAAAAAGGTGATGAAACACATTAATAATACAACTCCAACAGAGTTTGACCCTGTCACTAGATCATGCTGAGGTGCTTAAGGCTGAGTGGGATTTACAGATATTATTTTGGCCACCAGAGGGTTCCCATATTTTTCCATTTGTGCAACTGAAGCAGTGAGAGAGTAAAGAACATAGAAAAGCCACTTTAAAAAATGTGTGAAAGCAACAAAGATTAAAAAAAATGCAACCCCAAAGTAGTGCAAATAATCTACATGCAGGTCTGATTTTGTTACTGTAAAATTCAATGACTGCATTTTGCAAAGCAAAACCAGACATTTCTGCACTGGTTGCAGCACCCTCATTCTTATTTGCACCACTGCACATGAGATCAGGATTCAAGCAGCTGACGATAAATTCCGTGTATGTAGGACACCTATTAAAGGTTTCATGTGATGTTAGAGTGAGTAGGTTAGTACAAAAGAAACCCCACAAAGTAAATAAGATTTCAAACGTTGTGGTATTGTCAGGGCAAAACCCCAGATTCCAAGTCAAGTTCAATCCTGCAAAGCTAGTAATGGCAGTGCTATTTTCCTAACTTGGCTTCAGTCACTACCGTGACTCTCAATTCTCAAATAATAGGTGATTCATCTTAATGTTATTTAGGGAAGGAGTCACAATGGCTTTGATAAGTCAAATGATGGTCAGATATTTTCCTTACAGCTCATTAATTTTCCCAGGAAACAATGGGCCAAATCCTGCTGTCAGTTATGCTACCAAAGTCAGTGTACTAGAGATGCTTTTTAATCCAGGCTGGATCCAGATCCGTCTCTGACATGTACAGGATGGGCTCCTGTGTTTTCTGATATGCTTCGTCAGATCTTTTGGGGCTCTCCTGAAAATGTCAACCAGAAATATACTCACTGCAGCAACCCAATAAAATCTCTCTGGGACGTGTGATCAGGGATAGCCCTCAGTCTGAGCAGGTTCCTTGGAAACTTCATCCAAGGTTTCATGGTTCCACCAGAAGATTCGAGCTTTGGTGGGGGGAAAGTTCCATGTTGCCTGAAAGGGAAGCTCATAGGGCTGCAGTGCCTTTTCCCCGGGAGGACAGACATAAAGTGCTCTCTGTTCCCCTTGTTGGGGAGTTTGATGGCCAGAGAAGAGCCCATGAAATTGGGTTTGTGGCTTTCCTTTGGTGTCCTCCTGCAGAAGGAGGTTGAATGGGCTGTGAGGCCCAAAGAGCAGCTCTCTAAAGGGACTGATCATTCTGCTTCTCCCTGAGATAACTCAGATGTCTTCACTGCTGAGCAGGTTTCTCCTCTCTCAGCACACCCGGAACTCCATCACCTTGTGCAATATGGTCCAAAGGTTTGGCAAAATCAAAATCTCTTTCCTTATTTGAGGTCAGAGCCTGGTGCCTTCAGTCACAGCAAACAGAGACTTGCTGCACAGTCCACTGACTTCAAGGAAGCTTCTCAAGAAGAAATGTATTTATTCAGCTAGAATAATGGGTACAGGAATCTGGCTTTTGCTAATACAGGCATGACTGCTTTGCAGATGCTACAGCACTCAGTACTATTCCAAAGTTTTAATTTTTAGTTCTAATAAGATGCTGACCTTCTAGATATTATAATTAGAAGACATATTGGGAAGCCTAATATAATATTATACCCACTGGGGAGTCAAAAGTGCAAATAGTAAAAATATCAAATCTCAATATTTAATTAATTGAAACAGACTAAGTTTCAACCTATTTCTCAGTTCTGTCAGCTACTTAGAGTTGTGTATGAACTTTAGAATGTATGCAGATTTTCCCACAGACTTTCTGAGATGGAATTTCAAACAACTACATCTATGTTTGTAGACACACTGTGCAGCTTTTTTAAGACCTTCTCAACAAAGAACTTCCAGGGCTCTGTGTGGGAGGAATTAATTGAATATGGTTGCTCTAGTCAGGTGCCTAAATGGGATTCAGAGACTTGAGAAAACCTGGCCTTTCTTCTTGGTGAGGAAGGCTTCTGGAAGACCATCTATTAAAGCTCCCCAGTCAGGCTGGTCTCAGGGAGCACCTTTGTTCCAAAACACACATAGAAAACTAGAATTTATAAACACAGATTTTTTTTCAGTGACAGAGTGAAGAGCAAAAGGCAAATAGCAGCAGCTTTCACAAGAATTGGGGTGACTTCCATTTTTGTGTCACTTCTGACCTTTATCCATCATAGGGAAGGCCT
Organism: Geospiza fortis; assembly: GCF_000277835.1. NCBI lineage: Eukaryota > Metazoa > Chordata > Aves > Passeriformes > Thraupidae > Geospiza > Geospiza fortis. The sequence continues at coordinate 1,717,742 of NW_005054424.1, forward strand.
TTCGTGCAGACAAATTGAATTGTGCAAAAATAACTGAAGAGCAGGTGCTTTATCAAATCACAACAGGCTATTTGTCCTTATTCCTAATAATGATGTCCTTACAGGGACTGCCTTCACTGGCTTACTGCACAGTAGAGATTTGTTGTCAAAAATATATAAATAAATGAAAATGGGCACTTGGTAAATAAACCACCAGTGAGGGACCAGGAGTTCCTCTGAGAACTTTATTATTGCTAGACAATCCACATGGCTGCAGTTCATCTGTGGGACTGCTGTTCTGCAGTTGCATTTCTCCATGGTAAAGCAAATTTACAGTTCTCAATCATATGCCATGGGTCCTTTGATTAAATGTGGATTTACTGTACTTGATAGCCCACAGCAGCTTAAGTACCATAGAGTGTGTTACATAAATGCATGTTCAGGATTATTACACATACCAAAATAGGCATGTACTTGATGGAGGTTGTTATGGTTTACAATTCCCTTTTCCCTTTCCCTCTCTGTGGTAATAACTGTACATGTATTGGCCTTAAACACCTATATGTCTTAAGCACAGGTTAAATTATAAAAGAGATTGCAACATCTTTGTCCATCATCATCTAATAAATCAACAGGTCCATTTCTGTGGATTGATGTAATGGCATTTATGAGCATTGGCAAAGTCATATCCACTTAACTGATGCAATTAAGTAGTGCCGTGCTCTTATTATAATAATAATGGATTGACTGATGAGTAATTTATTTCTTTCCAATGTAACTGACAAAAATAGGCTATATTCATAGACAAGCAATGTATTTGGATCATAAAACTGCTGTCTTATCAAATCTACCATTAGCTTAGATTTATCCTCACCAGAGAGTGGTGAAAAACACTTTAAACCATGGACCAAGCTTAATGAGGTATCTTGGCCCCGATGTGTAAAGTCCCACAGAGAAGGTGAATATTTTACTAGCTATTTCTCATAAGTGAAGTGCTGCTAACACTGTCATAAAGAACTAACTCTCAGGGCTGCCAGCTGATCTCTCTAGTCTAAAGAAGGAGATGGCTGTGTTTGGTTTAATTTTAATTGAGTTTCCAGGAAAAATATTTCCTTATTGCCACTTGTTACTCCATACACTCTCCCTGACACTCCTTTCCTATCAATATTGCCTGGAGACCTGGCAATAAGTGAGATCAGTGCTTTTATCACCCTCCACGTGACATTTTGAAGTATCTTGTTATTTCCTGTGTTTATGACCATGATTTCAGTGAATCTTAGAAGGGTTTGGGTTGGAAGGTGCTCTCTCAATTTCTCTGGGTTATGCAAATAATCTCTATGTAGATTATTTGCATTACTTTGGGTTGCATTTTTTTTTAATCTTGATTGCTTTCATACAGCCCCAATTCTAATCACCTTCTCTCTTCATAGCTCCAGTTTTTTGATCAAGGCCCTCCTCTGGACTCACTCCAAAAGGTCCATGTCCTTATTTTGGGGGTCCCAGAGCTGGATGCAGCACTGCAGGTGGGGTCTCACAAGGGCAGAGCAGAGAGGCACAATACCCTCCCTCAATCTGCTGGTCACACTGCTGGCCATGCAGGACCCCCTTGGCTTTCTGGGCAGCAAGCACACGCTGCTGGCTCATGTTCTGATTCTCATCCACCAACACCCCTTGGGGGTTCTTCTCCCCAGGGCTGCTCTCAATCCATTCTCTGCCCAGCCTTTGTTTGTGTTTGGGATCACCCCAGCCCAGTTCAGGACCTTGCACTTGGCCTTGTTGAATGTCAGGAGGTTCACCCAGTGCCATCTCTCCAGCCTGCCCAGGTCCCTTTGGCTGCCCTCCCTTTTCTCCAGGGTGCTGACTGCATCACTCAGCTTGGTGTCATTGGCAAACTTGCTGATGGTGCCTCAGTCCCACTGCCCATGTCTCTGAAAAAATATGAAGTAAACACAATCCCAATCCCAATCCCAACCCCTGAGGACTCTTCCCTGGTTCCCACTTTGAGTGCAACCATCCAGCCATTCCTTAACCACCCAGGGCTCCACCCATCAAACCCACATCTCTCCAGTTTAGAGACAAGGATGTTGTGTCAAGAGCTTTGCACAAGCACAGTTGATGACACCTGTTGCTCTTCCCTTACCCACCATTGCTGTAAGTCTGGCCATAGAAGGCCATCAAATTTGCGCAACTACACATGTGGGGATGAAGGGCCAAATTATCTTCTGGCTGGGGATGGACATGGCTGTGCCAACTGCAGCAGAGCTGCTCCACTTTACAGGCTGCAGGGGCTCTGCAGATGGGCAAGGGCAAACAATACTTCCAGACACCCCAGAATTTCTGCACTGCATCCTGGTTTTGCTCATTGCCCTTGCCTCTATCATTTGCTTTGGGTATAAAAGCTCATCATTCTCAAGGGCATATTACATCCATTTCCATCATCATTCTCTTTCAATTATGGCAGCAACAGCTCTGTCTTTCACTGCATGCAAGCCAAATGTGCCAAATTCCAATTTCACATTATTTTATGGTTCAAGAACAAAAGAATCCACCAAAGTATCTTATTTGACTTCCTACATAAGACTCAGAGAAGAGAAAACAGAGCCTGAGACTCCTGCAATGTCAGGGAACTGATTAACTGGGATAAGCCCAAATGATCCCCACAATTTCCAGGGAACAATGGAAGAAGAATGATCCTGACTTTTGCACTTTGGCCTCATGGAAAGCGTCCACCCAATCCCAAAATCTGGAAAGCAGCATGGCCTGAGCCCAGGAACCAGGAATGCTGGTCAACACTCAGGCAAGGATGACTGTACATGGCACCTGGGAACACTATGCTGTCCCATCTGGGGTTTTCTCTTTATCTGTGGGGTATATTCTTCATATTCCACATGTGTTTGTGTGGGGTTTTTTGTTTGTTCACACAATTCTTTACTAAAGAGAAATTCCTTCCTTGATGCCTGAAGCCTGAGGTCCAGTGTTTGTTGTTATTTGAAATAGTTTCATTTGTCTGAAATAACGCTTGGGCCCTACCAAAGCTTGTCCTCTGCATGGATCATGGGTGGAAAAGAGGGGATTACATAGACTCGAGGCCAGCAGAGATCATCACAACCACCCCACAATTCTGGCCATGCTGTCTGTGACACCCTGATGAGGAGGGGAACAGCTCTGCTGATTGGGGAAGAGGCCTTCACTGCCAAAAAAAGAGATGAGACTTCTATTTCTTCTCATCAAATGGTGGCAAATATCATGAGGTCCCCCAGCACTAACAGGCTCATCCTAAATGTTACACCAGGAAGCTGAAAAGATCTTTTAAATGCACCATGTGAACACTCACATAAAAGTAGATGTGGTTAATGGTATTGGCTGGCCTAAGAGGGAGACAGAGATCTACAGAGGTTTATTTACTGCTCTAAATGTTAACAAAGTTTGAAATCAAGGTGGTTTATGATTAAAGACAACAAATAGGTTAATTTTTGCTCATTGGATCCAACTATCTAATGCAAGGTTAATTCATTGACCTCACTTCAGAGGCATTATGTATTTAATTTTCAAGGCACAACTGCATTTTCTATGATGACCAATAAGATCATCAATGCTGTCTTTTATTTCTGGACTGAAACCTTTAAAAGAGAAACATCTGATCTCCGAGAAGGTGTGATCTATGCCTGCGCTCATGCACTCATATATTATTTATCTTGAGCTACAAGTGAAGTCTTATAAAGGGGCCCATGGAGGAAAATAAGAGGAAAATAAGAGCCATTTGTGCTACCTTTCATCAGAAATGTTTATATAGAATCCTCTCTCTGACCACAGAGCAGACATCCTATTCCTGAAACTACAGGAACTCCTCTCAGGAAGAAGCACTAATCATTCTCACTGCTGCAGAATGTCTGGTTCTTCTTGTGACCTAAACTTGCTGCTTCAAACTCTCCAAACTCTCTTCAAACTCTCCTTCCTCCTCACAGATGATGTAGCCACTACCCTGTCCAGCTACTGCTCTTAGATCTTGAAGCACGAGCCTCCTAATCCCTGCTCTGACCTGATCCACACAAACAGGACACAGAATCTCTGTTGTTGAATAGCTGTTAAAAAAACTGGTTACAGGTCTTTGATAAAGCCCTTTGGCACAGGAGAAAAACAAAGATGAAATAAGGTCCCAGTGACAAAGGCTGAGTTCTGAATCATGAGAAGTTCCCACGTAATGAAAAACCCAAGCCTGCCTCTTCCAGGCGTAGTACCAAGATGCTGGCCTCTGAAAATTCAGGAGAATGATTCACTGTACTGGTGACCAACATTAAACAGGGAAATTATGAGAAAATCAAGAATAATGACAGAAGAACTGATGGACAGGCATGTGATGCAATGAAGAAAAGGTTTCAGCCTCTTGCTAATTTGTAGGCCCATATATTTCACTGTTCTGCCAGAAAGCTGAAGAGCTGTGACACCACAGTCACCATACAGTTAAGGTCTGGAATGTGATGTTCTGGTGAGTTAAGAAAAACTTTTTGATTACCCATGCTTTGCACCTGGAATTTAAACCAGGGACTGGATATGAAGCAGTGCTGGATGTGCTTTGGAGATAAGGACTCACTCACCATGCCAATAGGGTTCTTTTTGTTGCTGTTGTTACTTTATTTCTCTTGTGGCATTTCTTCCAATTCAATTAAAATAATAGAAGTTAATTTTGAAGAGATCTTATTGAAACTTGAGAGACAAAAATTTGGCAAAGAGCTTTCAGATTTTTCTGAAAAAAGAATGATCAATTTGCAGTAATGGAGCAGTTTTGTACCATGTGGTCAAAGGGAGGACAAAAAATGGCCATGCCTGAAAAAGAAAAGTACAGCACTATTTGGGTGGGGGAAAAAGAGGATGAGATGCAGAAATGTAGCAGAACTATTTTCATGATCAGTGTTAAAGAACAATCACATTTGTAGCCTGGGAAGATGGGCAGCATGAAAAGCTAATGTTTTTCAGAGCTGGATAGGCACCATGGGGGAAGAAAAGCAGAATATTCATGATTTTCTGTCTCCTTCTAAAATTCTGTCCCGATGTTTTTCAGCTTAATCAATGTCCCTAAGAAGGTCTCAGGGATGAAAAATCAAGACAGCTGTTTCCAAGAGCTGTGTGTAGAAATGGGCAGGCCTGAAGGATCAGGAGATACTGAGCCTGTCACAGGGTGTGTGCTGCTGTGAGATGCCACATACCTGCCGGCGGCCTCTGGAAATGACAGCAAGCCAGACAAGAATGAGTAAATGGTGGCACACAGAAGAAGGCAAGGAATTTAGAGGGATTTTTTTGCCTCATATTTAGGAGTGAGGGAGCTCTGTTGAGATACAGCATGGAGGTTTTGTCTATTATAAGCAGAGCTGGAGTGTGTTGACACAAGAACCACAGAATCATCCACCTGGATTGTGGCTGTGCTGCATATTCCCTGTACTCATGGAGGCCAACACAGATAACCAAGGCCTGTCTGAGGATTTTAGACAAGCCCAGAATTCCTCTAGACCTGAGGTGAAGTATGGCCTTTGGTTGACTCAGAACAAGATGCTGGAAGCTCAGGAGATGGTGAAACACCAAAGTCCCCCCCCATCACCTGCATCACTGCAGCTGACAGTCTGCCATGCCTTTGGAGGATATCCACAAGAGGTGTGCACAGCAGGACCCAGTCCCACAGGGTTTAATGCAGCCTCTCACTGCCAGCCCTCCCTCCCAGGATGCAAGAGAAACACAGGAAACAATTTCCAGCTACATATAAAGAGAAGTAACTGCTACACCCCCCAAAAAAGCTAATTCTTGATCCCATGCTGTCTCTGCAGTACTCCCTTCCTTTGTTCTCTGAAGAGCTCTCCTCCTCTCCTCATACCTCACTCCCTTTTTTTCCCACTGGAATATTCTCCTGCACCATCCCAAAGCCTGTGAGGAGCAGACACTGTACTGCTGCTTTTTAGGAGGCTCCTTTCAACCCTGGTATATCACTTCATCATGAATACACAGTGCACCTAGCACCAATCCCTTTTCATACCCCTGTCTTTGCAGGGGAGTTACTCTGAATACCCAGACAGCAAACAGCCTGGACCTGAAAACGGTTTCTGTAAAAGGCCAAAATCTATTGGGACATGATGGAGAACTCATTGCTTTGATTATAAAATCCATTTTGTTTCTGAAGTGAGAACTAAAGAGGTTAGGCTGTACCAACAAACCAGACATTCTAAGCAAGCACACAATATGAGTATAGTGAAAAGGAAAAGGAACAGCCCAAAGGCATGGTGGGCAGCAAGAATAGCTAGAAAGTGGAACAAGAGTATGGCTTTGCGTGTGGCCAATTTAGACCCACCCTGGCTGTTCCCCTATTGCACTTAGGTCCCTAATGTTCCTACAAGGTCCTTCAGTGACTGTTTAGGGAAAGTGAACACTTGTGGGTAAAGAAATTTTTGTGTGAACCCCTAACTAGACAAAAGGGGGAAAGGAGAGTTGAAATGTATGATCATGTTTTACCTTGGTGGGGGCTATCAATGGAGTTTCACAGAGAGCCATCCTGGGACCCTTGCTCTTCAAAATATTAATGAACAAGTTGGAAAAGGAGGTGATATGACATGACCAAAAAAACCCAACAACCAAAAAAACCACCACCAAAATTAAAAGCAAAACCTAATTATGATGTATGGCTGAAGGTTTTCATGTTAATTAGTGACCAGTTGATGAAAACAGTCAAATGAAATGTATATGATAAATGCAGGATGGTAGATATAAAGAGAAACCATTCCAAATACAAGAAAAGTGTAGTATGTTCTAAACTAGTTATTACTATTCAAGAAAGGGGGTATCAAGGAAGGGTATCACATAAAAATATCAAGATGCAGATTTAAAGCAAAATAATTTTATTTTTTTCCCACACACTGCATAATTAAACTGCAGAACTCAATGCCACAGGATGTTGTAGGGGCCAAAAGTATAAATGTGCTCAAAAAAGCAATTAGACAAATTCCTGGCTGAAAAATTCATGGAGCGTTACAAAACGCAAAGATGCAGATACAATCTCTGGCTCTCGGTGCCCCTAAGGCACAGACTGCTGGGAGGGTGTGCCAGAATAAAGTATCCCTCTACAGTTGCTCTGCTTTTACATTGTTCCCCGAAATTCCTGCTACAGGCCCTTGTCAGCAGCGCTGGGCTGAGGAGGGATTTCTGCAGCCGCTGCTACGGGAATAGGCAGTTACTCATAAAGGTAAGGGAAAAAAAATAAGAACTGAATCCAGCAGCATTTGTGATGGCTGAAAAAAAAAATGAGTCAGAGAGGATTTGTCAGTCATAAGGTAAAAAGATATTGCAATTGAAGAAGTATCAGTTTTAGTATGGGCTGATCAGTGTAAAGTAAAGGGTATCAGTCTGTACTGTGGAGTAGAAAGGAGGCTGCACGCTCACTGGCTCATAAGGCTTCTGGGGCCATAAACCACATTAAGAAATGAAATCCACACAGAAATGCTTTCTAAGACATCACTTAGTAAAAGACATAAACCCAATCTGTGGAGTTGTATATGTCATTGATGTATTTCTAGCAGCTTACCTTGTTTTTCAGTAGAATCCAAGGAAAGCCATTTGTATTTAAATGATGGCAGAAACGGTAAATTGTTTCATCTGGGAGTTTAATAAATGGTTTGCCCTAGTTTGTCAGAGTTTGCTGTAATTTTACGTGACTGGCCAGATAAATTTGCTGGAAATGATCAGATAGCAGGAGATTGGCACAGCAGAGGAATTCCAACAGAAGCACAGAGTTAATGAATCTCCTCCCGTGTCCAGACATGTGGATGGGGAGAAGGCCAGGCAGGAGCACCCAGCTGGGACCCTCTGAGCCAAGCACACCAGCTCTGATCCTCCCCTTCCCACTGGTGGCTGCATCCATGGGGGACTACCTGAGACTAAGGAGAAACCGTGTCCAGCCCCTCTGAGCACTTGAGAGGTTAAAAAACATATCCCAGATATAAATTAAAAGACATATCCCAGGTATAAATTAAAAGACATATCCCAGAGCAAATTATTATGATGCAAAAAATCATTTGTGTACTGGATAAGTTGCACAAATGTCCTAGAGTTAAAAACAACTAAATTCTGGGAATGAATCCACCAAGGCACTGCAGCAGACTCCACCCATTTTGGAGGAGCTCAGGTCCTGCTAAAAACTCAAATGCACCTTCAGAGGTGCCTGGATCACAGTAGTGAGTTGAGAAGATGTCCCGGACTCTGCAGAGACACCAGCTCCTGCGCTGGGGCTGGACAAGGTGCACATCAGCTCTCCATGGCCATGGCTTGGTGTGGTGGGACCTTTCTTCTCCCTGCTACAGTCAATCCAAACTGAAAGCAGCTGCTCAGCTCCTGGTTTTAAAGCACCTCACTAACTGCTTCAGCAAGGAGGTCACTTCTTTTTAAGTTCATAGATCTATTATTCCCCTGAAGTTACCCACCTAAAAAGTCTTCCTAAAGTTAATGGATTTGAAGGGGAAAATATGCCCTGAAGTGCAGATGATTTCTGGTTATCCTGATTGTCTGTGCTCTGCAAATCAATGTGCTTGAATCTGGTTGAATTTACAGCCAGACAGGCTGAAAAAAAAATCCAGCAGGAGTTTGAACATCTTTCTTACATCTTAATAGGGATATTATGCCTAAACCCCTTTGTGAGCATTTAAATGATAAAAGCATTGGAACCAAAGAGTGGCAAAACCAGCTCTCATAAGGAAAATGTATCCTAAGTAGCAAGTGGATACAGTGTCAATCTTAAAAACAAGTATCCTTCCACAAAAATTCACAAAAATCAGGAAAAATGCATTGCTGGTCCCAGATGGCTACCTGGGCATGACTTATTGGTTTTTCCCAGTGAGTTTTGGTAAAATGCAAAAACTTCTACAAGGACAAAAATCTCATGTTTACAGAAAAAAAATTAAGTATAATAGATTTTTTTCCCCTTTTTCCTCCTGCATATTTGGATTTCTCTTGCACACAGTCTATGACTTTCAGCTACAGGCTATGACTGATCCCTTGACAACTCTAGTCTCTGCGATAAATTGTTCAAAGTCAGACCTGGGGCTGTGTCAGTTCCTAGAATATCAGGGTTTTATATCTTCTCTAGCCTCATTTTAAATTTAAATGATAACAAATGCAATCTGACCCCAGATGGAACAGAACATTTTTTTAATATCAGATTGGTGTTTTTGCTAATACAGCTTTGGTAAGGATCTCAAATCCCAGACAGTCTCAAACAATCTAAAATCTCCAAAAATCATTTATGCTGAATCCCCTCATGCTTTCTAAGAGGAGGATGAGCCATCAGCCACCATGGAAATGATGGATAGTGCCAACAAAAGGCTGGCATTTCCTTGCAAGGAAGCAGTGCCATGGTCTTCTGGGCACATCTTTTCCCACTTTTGTCCCCAGTTCTTCTGGTCCTTTCTGAGTTGGTTTTAGCAAATGCTTTATATGTTTATGTCATGTTGGCAGGAGGATTTAAATTGGGGTTTTATTGTTTTGTTTTATTTGCACATCTACTTACTGCATTTTCAAAGCAATGTATACTATGTTCTTCCTCGAATTTCAGTGTGACAGGACTCAAACCCAAAAAGTGAGCTATTCCTTTGTTCTTCCCCAACACTCTCTTTTTTTAAAAAAAAGGTCTGTAAAATACTTTCTAGCAGGCTGGGCCTCTGTTGTTTGGAAGAGGCTGGAGAGAACAAGGCTCACAGGCAGTGAAGAACAAACCCGGCCATGCAGTTGCATGGCAAAAAGACTCTTCTGACTTTGTGGGCAAAGGGAAATATCCTGAGGCTTGGGTTCCACAGTGACATGGCTGATGGTCTGAGCTGGCAAAGCACTTCTATCAAACACTGTTTGAATTCACAGACCTTTTTCTCTGGTCTTTAAATGTAGTTCTCGTCTGTCAGTAATCCCTTTCCTGTTTGCAACCAAAGGAAAGCCTTGTGCCATGAACAAAGGGGAAAGAGATGCCACATATTAGTAGCCAAGATAAGGTGCCAGTATTTAAACAACATAAAATGCTCAGTCCAGACAAAGAGAGATATCTCTGATGAGTCCAGTGCAAATACACGCCCTCACATCTACTGTGGTCATCTACAGAGCCATTTTGGTTGGAGTTTTTTCCCTCTTTGACCCCTCATCACCTCTTTATTCAGCCTCTCCCAAGCAGAGCATGATGTCTGACTCAAGCTTTTGAACTCTCTGCATGTAAGTAGGTTTCAAAGTAAGCAAACAAGCTCCTACATCCCTTGCCTTGTAGGTGTGTTCACGTATTTTTATTTATTAAAAACAAAATAAAAACATTATCTAATACAATTAAAGATGTGTTTCAGAGAGTGGTCTGTGCAGAGAAATGCTTGCACTTGGTATCATAATTTATAATGTTTAAGAAACAAGTTGGCATTAAAAAAAAATGAAATGACAACAGAGATAATAGGATCCAAAAGTCTCTCCCAAATTACTGAACAATAGAGAATTGGGTAAGATCACTCAGGCTATTTTTCTAATATTTTAGAGTAGCAGTCGCCTGCTCAAGCCTTTGATCTCATAACTTTGCCAGCTGACAATAGATAAATAAGTGTTACAGACAATACAGCAAGAATGAAAATCGGTGCATTTTCTAGGGAGGCACTGAGATGTGAAGTGATAGGAGATTGAAGTGTATGTGAAGGGCAAATTTTCCTCTCAGCTGTCTGATGCACATGCAGACTTCTGAATATGGCCTGTTGCAGGAGGATCAGCTGAAATTGTTGATTCAACAAATAGAGAAAAAAGCAGTTATCCAGTGTGGGTTTTGTTGTTTTTTTAATTCCCTGAGCTGATGGGACACTTATTTGTTAATCATGATATATAGTTAATAATGCTGAAGGAAAAGAGCAACTGTATAACCAAGAACTGATAAACCATCCTCTCCAGGAAGAAAAAGATGGAAAAAGGGACTTCCATTTTATATCTGTTATTCTGGATTGAGTGAAATAAAAGCTCATGAGGTCTGTAGGGCACCTTCTCAGAGTCTGGAAGGAGCAGTGAGGCAGAACTCTGTGAAGCACTGGGCTCTGAAGGCTGGAGGGTCCCGAGCCCTCCAGACTCAGGGGCACAGCCACAAGTGTGCCCAAAGGGACCATGGAGGTTGCAGGTGGGTGTGCAGCCACCTCAGCATCCTTTCCAGAAATATTAAGGGCCACAGATGAAGTAAGTGGGAGATGGTTGCAAAAGGCCACAGAGTTCTCCCAAAGCCACCATAATTTTGTAGTAAAGGAGAGATGGGAATCAGCAAGAGAGCAGTGGTAAAACCAACTCTGCTTTCCTGTTTCACTGGCTGGTATATGAACTGCAGGCATTGAACTAAAACAACAGATATTACTGACCCCTTGGCTTGGTCAGTGCAGAAATACATTCTCCTGATGGACCTGCTCAGAGTTTTCTAGACAGTCCTGTGTGTACTGAGGTGAATTAAATAGGCTGAAAGGAATACACCCATACACTTTAGCAGTAGTATAGGAAAACAAACTTTCCTTTTCCTCACACCAAATAAACACCAATAACACCCAGAGACAATATTCAACAAAGGCAGAATGAACTCCAGATACCAAGGCCCTAAGACCCTGGTTTGTCACCCCTGTGGGATTTTGCTGTGTGACTGAAGTCCAACATAGACCTTGGCTCTGGACCAAACCCAAGGCCAGCAGAGTTTGTAGTTTTTTAAGAGATCCAGTCCTGCCATATGTTTACCAGCGATATCATAATTGTCTGTGCGTCCTCAGTCTGCTATGGATTTTGCAGCAGCTGTCAATAGCACTCATTCATCACGGGCCCAAGATAATTGAAGCACTCCATCTGCTGCAGGGCCACTATTACCAACACTGATACTTGTGTCAGTAACTTACTGAAGAAGGGCCTGAACTTGCTCCTAGTGGAAAATCAATGGGAGGATTCCTGTTGGCAGAGTGGAGGCAGCCCTAACCCTTTCAGTACTGGAAACCTGAGCGGCTGCTCAGCATCCGATTCACCATCCAGACCCTCTGTGCCCCTGGACCTCAGGATGGGAGCAAACACAGGCACAGCTCTGCTGTGATCACACAGCCTTTGCAAACTGGTCCTGCAAGGCACTTTGGAGCACAAATCCCCACGGGGGGAAAGGGCAGGTACAGTAGAAAAAAGCACTGGGCTGAAGGAACACATGATGTGGGCTCACATGGACAAGAGAGAGAGAATTCAAGTTGTGCACTCAGTTTAAAGCCTCTGCCTGCATAAATAGTCAGACATGTTTACAGGAAAGTGCTAAAGGAATTAATCTGTTACTCAGCAACACTAATCAAGACTCCTACCCCATGCAGTTCACAAAGTCCTACATCTGTGCATACCTTTATATTCCTGTTCACAGCCAGCCCCATTCCATCTTCTGTCTGCTGTACAAACAGAAGGAAAAAAAACAAGGTCTGCAAAAGAAAGCTGGCTATTGTGATAAAGCATTATTTTCTCTCACATAAAACGAATATTTTCTATCATTTGCAGTTCTCTTTTCTCCCATTTTTATCGACTTATTTTCTTGCAAGAAAAGAACAAACTTTTGAAAACCAAGACCTTTTTAACAAAGAAGGGAAAACAGAAGCTGTCGTCATGCTGCTGTGAGTGCAGATGGGATCAAACTAGAACTTTAAATCAGAGCACCCTTGAACTTTCAAGGTCAGGTTCACCTCTAAAGTTTGCTGCTAAGGCAAGTTAAAGCCTGTGCTCAGATGGATGTGGATAGCTCCCACTGAGCTCAGCCTGCCCTCCCTGATTGTCACGGTAATATTTTTGTTGTGTTTGTTTACTCCAGTGCAGGTTCTCAAGGATCTGACTTCATTTTCATTCTTTCCTGTTTGTACCCAGTATAAGAAAGGCCACTTTCTCAAATATATTTAGGTTCTCTCTGTGCACACAATGATGTAATAGTAGGAAAATGAGAACTTTAGTGAGGACAGCTGTCCCTGAAGTGTCACTTCAATGGCAAAAAACAAAGAGTGCTGAAGGTTCAAAGAAGATAACACTACAAGGTCTCAAAATACAAAGCAAAACCCAGTGATTTCTCTTTTCATCACAGGAGCAGAGAAAGTGAGGCCCCCTTCTTCTGGGCAGTGATTTAGATGTTTTTTGAAGCATTTTGTTGTTTGGTACTTTCTAGACCTGGAAGGTTTCAACAGATAGACAGCACTTTTTAAATTGGATCAATAGGAATAGCAGAAAAGGGCAGCACTTGTTTGAATTTCCTGCCAGTGAAGTCCTCCAGAGTATTTTATAGTACCACAAGATGGAGGAAGTCATATAAGATCTCTGTATTGAGATGACTGGAAAAACAGTAAAGGAAATTTCCTTTACAGTTGTCTTTGTGTCTTTGTCTTCTGTGCATGTCTCCTTATTTCCTCCAATACACCAGGAGTCAAGGTAGCTTTGTTTTTTTAAGCAAAATAGGCAGGGAGAAAAGAGAGAAGAAAAATCAACAATGAGGGATAGTTTGATGAGTGTCTGAAGTCAAAATAGAGACAACCTAAAAAATCATAGACATATTCCACTGGTAAAGAGAATAATTTCGTATCAGAAGGAAGACATAAGATTATTTTTTATAAACTTTGATTTTTAGAAGAGACATAAAGAATCTGACTAAAAAAAAATACCTTTCTTTTCAATATTTAATGAGCCTTTATTTTTGTCCATCTACTTTCAGGACATGAAAACAAGCCTCTAACACAGGAACACACTCTCCAGCTGCAGTGTAACAGATGTGCAAACCATTAGTATCTGCTACCCATTCCAAGTCATTAAATCCGAAACCCTGCAGGAGGAGTCAAAGGTACCACCAGGGGACCTGTGGCAGTTATGGTGTTTCTACTTAGCTGATTTCACTGGAAAGGGCCAGTGCTTTACCTTGAGGCACAGAGGAGAGTGAGCGACCCAGATCTGGATTAAACGTGGATGAAATGACTATGGAAATGTACAGCTGGAGTCATAAGATGCATTTTTGGATCCCCTCGCTGTGGTGAAGGGGAGATAAATGATGTGTCACTGATGAGGGAAGGTGTAAATTGCATCCAATGGACAGAGTTAAAACAGAGAAGACCCCGGGCTAAAATGCTGCAGTGCCTGGGGAATAGGGCAGAGGCAGGATTTGTTTCCTGAGAGCTCAGCTCCAACAGGGAAATGGATGGTTCAAGTTGGACTCCAGAGAGTGTTACCATCCAGACAGGGTCTGTGCCCAACAGCTGACCCAGGATTTGGGAACCACCACCTTGTCATTTGCGTCCAGTGCCTCTGGAAAAAACCCTCATCACAAGGTAACCAGCACTGAAGAGGGACAGTCCAAGGATTGAATAGAAAGATGGCTCTGCCCACAAAGGCAACAAAAGTTCAGGCGGGGGAGCTGAATCTTCAGAAATGCCCCTGGCCCCTCTCCACTGAGAACACAGTCCTGGTGGGCACTGACTGGACCTCAGCAGAACCTGACCAGAACAAGAACAAGCACCTCAGGTATCTCCCAGAAATCCAGACACCTTGGTTTGTCTTAAGCACATCCAGATCCCCTTCCCTCCTCAGAAGACACTGTTCCTCCTGGGACAGAATTCCTCGATCTTCGGACGCCCAAATTCACAGCATTTTTGTCGGCTGCGTGGCATTCCAGCCACTGGCTGGCTTTCTGATGTTGCATGTGGGTGAGCTTTTGCTCACTCTCTCTCCATTTCTCTGCAAGCTGTGGGAGCCAGAGTGGGGCAAGTGTCACAGGCAATATGCAGAAGCAATTCCGGAAACTTTATTGCTCAGAAGTGGCACTCGGCCAGGAGAGGAGAAAGAGAAGAGCTCATAGTTGTGTGCTTGCACACACTGACAAAACTGCTACTGATGAATCAGAGAGAGAAATCTGGAGAGGTGACCTTGGGAGGTCACAGAAGACTCGTTTTTGCCAACAAATATGAACATTTGCAATCATGCTGTGGCCTGATGCCAGTCACTGTTTTATGTGCTATCTCATCAAAACATATGAATTTTCAATAGCTGTTTTAGAGTCCTACTTGCTGCGGCGTTATATCTCTCATACTCCTACAGGTTTTGGATTTTTGTACAGATACAAAAGCAGGGTATTGAGGAAAGCTGGCACTTGGGTTGGCATTGTTTCCCATGAACATTTTCCCGCATTCTGAAAATCGCCGACTGGTCAAGTGCCGGAAGGTCACTAAGCAACGTGGCAAAACTGATGACAGAAGGGAGGCAAAAAATCTCTGGAAAAATGAAACTCCTCCACTGTCCGGCCTGGAAGGTCAAAAAGTTGCCATTTTGAGATTGCTTGTGTTAAGGGAGGCTCACCCACCCTAGGTGTCAGCCCTTCAGAGAGAACTACTGTAAATATCGCCATCTGTGATGTTCCTGGTGAAGGACTCTGCTGATGTAAAGGTTATTACTCATTTATAAACATATGGCTGCTGTAATCCTTCGTTCCTCTGTTCATAGTGGGATTTGGGTTTGATTGAGCTCGGTTTCAAAACAAAGATTTTTTTTCCCTACTCAGCACTAAAGGGACATTA
The DNA here is from genome assembly GCF_000277835.1 of Geospiza fortis. Taxonomy (NCBI): domain Eukaryota; kingdom Metazoa; phylum Chordata; class Aves; order Passeriformes; family Thraupidae; genus Geospiza; species Geospiza fortis. The sequence continues at coordinate 1,733,296 of NW_005054424.1, forward strand.
TCAATTTGATTTATATTAATAAAAACAACAAGCAACCCACTGTGGCAAATTCTTAAATCAATAGATGTGATTTGACTTAAAAAAAATCCCATTGAAAGCAGTTGGTCTGAAGGAGCACCACCCAGTGCAGCCTGAAATCAAATCTGCAGTGACTGAAAAAGATTGTGAACAAAAAGGCAGAGGATTCTGCTATTCATCATTGTCCCAGCTAAACAAAATAATACAATCTAACAGCAAATGTATGCTTTTCTGGCATTATTTCCATTTTGTAAATCCAGAGAGATAAAACACTGAGGTTTATAGTACGTGAGCTGACAGCATCTTTCAGTGATACTGTGATGGCGAAGGCTCTGAAAATGTGTTTTCAAACTATGGATTTTATTGCCTGTGTGTGTGATGTGTGAATACTTGAGCATATACATGCCTTTCAAATGAGCCCTTTAGATCTAAGATCCCATTTCCTCCATATAGTCAACAAAGACCATAAAGCAATTTCTGTAGGAGCAAGAGTTCACATAGAAGACCTGAAAGCTAAAAATTCCCACCAAACCAGTTCAGACACAACGCACAGTTTACCTGTTGTCTGTCTGCTTCCAGGAGCAAAGGGACCAGTTCATCTGGCTTATTGTAAATATCTAGCTCAGGCTGAGATGAACTGCTTCCTAAACTCCTTTGTCTTTGGGGAGAGTTTTATAAGGCCCTTGATTAAGAGTTTTGATGGAAGTAGAGCCTGTGTTTGCATGGCTATCCATAATATTATGCAAACTCGAGGGGGGGAAAGTATTTTATTCATTGCTGCATTGAAATACCTTGCAGCAAACCACACCCCCATCCCCAAATGGGCATGGCTGGATTCCACATAACAAGGCATCTCTCTCTATAGTTTTGACCAGCAGATTGAATAAAATTAGAGCTACCAATATATGATCCTGTCTCCTGAGAGACATTTTTCCTGATGGGGAACTCATCTGCCATATTTTAGATAGTGTCTAAAAAAACCTTGTCACTGATATTGCCTTGGATTACTCTAAAAGAATACTTTAGCACCCAGCCCACATTTCATCATTAATAATATTTATGTAATGCAGCTGCAAGGCTGAGCAGCACATTACGTCACCTCAGCTGAATGAAGAGCAAGTTGCACTTCTAGATCACAGCATTGCCATGTCTGCATTATGTATGCTGGAATTCAGTAATGAAAAAATTTAAATGATGGGAACAATTAATCTGGCTTCGGGATTTTAAAATTAGGCTTGCAGGATGAAGATGAAAATGTACTTCAGCATCTCAGGGGTTTTAACTTTTTAATGTTTAAATCAACTTTGAAAGGATTTCCTTTTTTTGAACGCTGAGGTAATTATTTTTATATGTAATCTTTTGTTAAAACTAATTTGTGAGCCCCTGAAATACAGTTGAAAAAAGTAATGGAATTTATTGAGGGATCCTCATGTCCATGAGAAAGCTTCAAATACGGAGATCTGAATTATTTTTTTATGTGAAAGTGTGTGAACATCCCTGATTTATGGCATCTGAACACCAAACTGCCAGTCCTTCCTGGATTGCTGTGAGATGGCATTTGCACTACAACAGAGCTCTCAACACTTTCTTGCAGCAGAATCAAACATATTCATGCAGCTGGCTACTTAATTTTCTGACAGAGTGTGTAAATGTCCAGGTTTTGGAATGTTTTAGATGGTAACACTGAGTATGCTGAAAAACTTCACCTCTACAATGTTTGTGTTTTTCCTCTAATCCGCGTCATGCAGCCTTTGAGCACACAGGGTTTCACCCTTGCTACATGCCTGGAAGAGATTTATTAATTGCAGCTACCTCAATGGAACAGAATAGAAGCACAGAGAGAGTAAATGATTTGGCAGAGCCAGAAATAGAATCAAGATTTCCTAAAACCCATTGCAGTGCCTCAACCACAAACCCATTCCTGGGAAAAGACCAGGAAGTGTACCATACCTTTTTTCCCAAAATTTATTATATTAAATCTCTGCAAAAAGGTCTGTGGACATTCTTGCTACAGTTAAAATAGTAGCACAATTCAGTTTATCTTGAACCTGTTCCCAACAGGCTTGAGACAAATCAAAATGTCTGTGCAGTGCAGGTATTAGCTTTATTTTTAAGCCCACTGTTTAACTGTTGATAATTTCTCATGCCCTGAGTTAGAGGTCAGAAGAACTCAGATCTGCTTCTCACACCTTGTAAAATTCAGAGATACTCAGATTTAGGGACTTTTATTCAACTAATAATTACAAGCAGACCGTTTCTTGCAGATTTGCTTCTCTATGAATTTTAGCATTAAGCTTTTAGCTTCAATCGCTCTCCACAAAGCTCAGAAAATTGTCTGTTGTTTTAAACTCATTGTTAAAGGGTTTTTACAAAACAGCTCCAGAGGGCAGTTTCACCATTCCAAGACACCATGACTGGTGAAAATACCTGTAGTACTTCTTTTAGTTTTCTCCCCCAAAATTCCCTAATAAACACTAGAAGTGAGTTTGCCAAGTCTGTACTTACAGGCGTAATCTCCTATTGACACATGTATAAATTACAAGGGCAGAAGCACTACCCAGTCACAGGGTAACCCTCTATCAGTGAGATTTCTGGGATTTTTCAGCAGTGTACTCTGTATATGGCAACTGCTGGCTAGTGTTTGCCTATTCTTCACTTGCTTAAAACCTCTGGTTTTGTCTTGAGGGTCCACCTAAGGTCAACTTCCCACCCCCCAACAGTGGCATAGAAAACTGCTCTGAAGGTGGAAGAAAATGCCTCTCCTCACTGAGCAGCCAGTGTTGATAAAACAGCTCTCTGTTAGAATAGCTCTAAGGGCAAACAGTGAGGAGGTTTACCCATTCAAACAAAGTTAAGAGTGAGCAAATTCTCTTAAAGATGTACCTATGTCTGAGATCTTTGTTTCGTTTTCAGTTACTTGATAGAAAATAAAGATAAAGCCAAGAGCAGGCTGCACTGAAAAAATCCTCTGTGCTCCTGAAGATATTTCCTTTGTGTTCAAGAGAGAAACACACGAGAAGGCCACTTCAGCTAAACTTGTAATAATATTTTTTAAAAATAAATAACAAACTCTTATATGTATATATATACATATTGAGCCCTTTTTAACCTTTGCTTTCTCACTGTTTCTAGAAAAGAACAAGAATGGGGAAAGTACATGTTTTGCCATGTCTAGTTTACTCCCTTTTATGGGGTCAGGTCTTAAAAGAAAACAATCCAAGGTGAAGCTGTGTGATTTGTAAACACAAGATGGTGGTTGTATCATGAAATCTGCTTATAATTCTGTCACCTGTTTCCACTTGCCTGTCCTCTCCTGGAGTGTCTGGTGGCATCTCTGGCAGCATGTCCACAAGGACTTTCCTAAAAACGTGTCCACTAACAAAGTAAGACTGTGGGGTTTTCTTAGGGGTTGTCTGGCTTGGGGATGAGATTTGACAGGTTGGTCCAGTTTCAAATTTAGACAAGGGCCAAACTGGAAATTCAAGATGCTGTTAGGAGAGGACCACAAACGAGGAACGAGTTAAGCCTGAAACATGGGGGCAACCCAGAACCGCCTCTGCCACACACACCAGGATCAAATAATGACTCAGAGCCCCCTGAAAGAGATGCAAGTCAGGAGCCTGTCCCACACAAACACACCTCCTCCTGCTTCCAGGCAAGTGTCCTTTGAAGTAGATGTCCTGAAATTCATGTGTAGATCCCCAGGGATGTGAACAATGGCTCGACTGCAGCTCTTGTTTAAAGGGGAGGAAGAGAAATCCTGAAATCCCCTGCGCCTCCTCCAGCCTCAGCTTCAGCTGGCTTTACATTTTCTGCTGCTTGAAGGTGAAGGGCTTCTCTCTGCTGTCCATCAGCAGACTGGCCTTATGGCCTCCTCCATGCAGCCAGTCTCACACTGAGGTGCTGCTCTCCTCCTGAGCCTGCTCTGGGCTGGCTCGACAGGCCAGGTGTGCTCAGCAGAACCGTGCTGTAGACTGCACATCTTGCTATCTGGGGGCCAAATCATCAAGTGCATGGAATGGCTTCAGCAAACAGGCTTTTGTGAATGTTTCTGGGCCTTGGGGCTGTCAGGACAGCATCCTCCTCCATCCTGTTCCCCAGCTGCTGCCTGGCCACAGGCAGGGAGTAGTTTCTGCTGCCTCAGCCCAAACCCAGCAAACCTATGGTGATAGACAGTGTGGAGATGTGCTCTGTATTGAGTGCCTGGGCTCAGTCTGACCCTGCAGTCCTCCAGTGTATTTCCATGGATAGGTACTGCATCATGAGCTGCACCTCTTGCACCAAGATCTCTTCAGTGAAGCCTTTCCACATCTGCCTGGCTGGCCCTGCTCTCCCATGGCAAGAAAGCATCCAGGTGTCCTTCCAGGGCATATTCTCAATTTTACAGGTTGTTACACAATCTGACTGTATCTTTGCTTACCTCCCAGGTGGCATTTGCCACGGTGAGGAGTTCAGACCTATTCAGTGAGAGCAGGACCACATCAGAAAAGGCAGCGCAGACAGAAAACTTCACCTTCTCCAGAGCTATGAGCTCATTCGCAGAGATAGAGCACTTAAAATGAATTAGTGTATTCCAACACAGCAAAAGCTATAAATAGAGTGCTTATAAATAAACCAGTTTTGTCCCCTGCTCAGGCACCAATTCAGCAGTCTCTTCCTCTGTGTCTAGCACAAGCACGTACTTAGATCCCGCTGATTGCAATGGGATAAGGCACTTGCTTTCAATTAGGCATGTTTTGCTTAATGTAAGCCATAATGCTAAATCTATCCAGGTACCAGCCCTTCTTTCCTGTTAAATCAATAGTGCTTAGAAGCCTAACTCCCCACGGTGAATCCAGATTTTACATTTTAGGACAACTTCTATGTTTTATGAATAAGAGGTAGATATTTCCTGTTTCTAACACTTCTGTTTGCTGTTCCTGAGGGACTACCCTTCCCTGCATAAGGGAGCCACTCTTTGCATAGACCATCTTTCTTATTCCAACACATGAGCAGCCTCCTGATGATGTTGGGAAAGAGAAAACATCACAACTTTTAGCAAATCTGCTGAAAAAAGGTTTAATTTGAAAGCAAATGCGTGCACTTATCACATGTAAGCAACTCTAAACACACAACGCTATTGTACCAAACACGTTTTGATGGGCCAAATCAAAAAACCCTGAATCTTTCAGAGATGTGCATTTCTGGATTGGCAAGAAGAGCCAGAACATATGGCTCAAAGACATCTGCTTGGCCAGACAGCCTGAGGACCGTGTTGGCATACCCAAGGAAGTGGCCAAATGTTTGATATGATCCCATGCAAACTTGGACACAGGTTCATGCCACCACTCAGACCAGCTAGGCCCAAAGTGAAAATATCCACCAGACAGCATTATGCAGAGATGCTTAAGATGCACAAATTGGACTCTCTGAGCCTATAAACAGTTTTTTAAAGTGACTCAGTGACTCAGGCAGGGAGCCTGGTGTGAGTGGACAGAACCATAATTTGCACCATAATTTCAGTTCTAACACACCAGCTCTACTGATCTGATTTTGCAGTTTAAGTCTAGCTTGAAAGCTTATATTGACACACACAAATACCTGAGGTAAGAAATTGCCTTAAATACAGTCGTTATTTACCTGCAAATTGCAAACATGGTTTTGCCCTTGCTGTGTTTGCTAGCTCAAGAAATGTCATGTGGATATGTGAGACGCCTCTGAGCCTGCCATCAGGTCACTGGCCTCTCCAATGAGTCTCGCTGCCTCTTTAACCATTTTCTCCTTGGCTGCTCTTTACATCAGAGTGCAAAGCTTTTTCCTCACAGAAGTGCTGTGTTTTCCTGCTTACCACCCTCTGAGCATTTTATTTTCTTTAAATTTAGATGCAAGCTAATTTTCTTTGCTTATTTTCACATGCTTTCTGTACATGCACCGAAAATACAATCATCAGTGCTTTGTTTTGTTTTTAAATACAGCAGCTAGTTCCAGAATAAGCTGGTGCAAGCAAATGAAAAATCTCCCACATTTACATCATCTGTGCAGCAGACACACAGGCTGAAAGCAGAGCAATGCCCAACACCAAGATAAGACATTGGCTTTTGAAATGGTCTTTTTGTCCAGCCTTAACAACCAGTTCTTCTAATTCAACCTTAGCACTGGGAAGAATGTCATTGTTTTAAGGAATTCTGACATAATTAATACCTCATATTAAGCTTAATGCTGGGGCTGAATTTATACACAATTAAGTCACATATTTTTAAAAAATCCCTTTCCCTACCGAGATGCCAGGATAGTCTTTGCCAGGGCAAGTGAAGAAAATTCTTTTTTATTTCAATCTCTTTAAATGACAGAGGTCTCTGTATTTGCATGAACACAGGGTAAGAATGGTTTCCGTATCCTTTGGACTGTCAAATGACAATTGTTGGGCTCTTCCACCCTGCCTCTGAAACTTTCTGAGCACAAAAATCTCTAAGCACAAAACAGTCTTCAGAGCCCCCTTGTCTTCTGTAGGGTTTGAGGGAGCTGTTGGGTCCAGCTGTGCACCCCACCAGGCAAAATCAACCCCATTTCTTGCTGGAGCTTTCTCCTGTCTCTTGTTAAGAAGCGGGGCAGAAAGCAGTTTTGGGTTGTTCACATCTGAGTTATTTCAGAGAAATCTATTTGTTCTCACAAGGGAAATAATTTCTTTGTATAACTGATTTGATTTTTTTTTTCAAGGAGAACGGTAAGAACATTGAAAACAGTAGAAAATTTCATTTTATCTTGGTCAACTTGCTCAAAAAAGTCTAACCCTTTAAAACAAATTTTTAGTATCTTCCAGCCATGGTGTCTGGAGATGCCTAAAGAATCTGCCAATGTCACCTGGACCTCAAGAACAAACACATTCATCTTGAAAGAAGACAGATTAAAATAAAGGGGTGAAATCTACTCCCATAGAAATTTACCCAGCAGAAACATTTCTAAAGCACCAAACAAACCCTGCAGTGGCTGAGTCCTCAAATATTCTGTATTAAGTAGTGTCTCTGGAGAGGTGCTTAAAAATTCATAATACGGTGTATCTATTGATGTATTTAACGGAACTCTGGAGCAAGGAAGTAGAACTCTCCACCACTGTCAAGATAACACTGCCAAATTTTCCTTTGGATCTGTACACCTCCAGATGAAAACCTGAGTTCCCTAGGGGCCCAGATATTATAGTTGGAGCTGACAGCTTGGATCTCTATTGTGAGAAATTATTCATGATATTAGCAGTTCTTTCCTCTTAAGGCAAGCATGTGAAATATTACATCTTCACTCAGATTTCCTGCAATAACCTGATACATAACTCAATATTAGGAGACATTCATCAGCAAAAACAAACGTGTAAGTGTTAGTGCAGCAGTATAATATAACAGAACTCGATACCAGGATGTAGCTGCTGAAATGAACTTGCAAAAAATAGCAACTCTATAGACATTACATCAAGTGAGGAGCCTTTTAGGGAAGGCAGAGAGATACATGCACTGTGAGCCTTTCTTGCTATATTTCACATCTTTCCTCTGCCTGAGAGAAGTTCAGCTTCAGAATAGAACTGCACTCTCTATTGCGCTGTGAAAATATTTGCCCTTTTTTATCTGCTACCCCAGTCTAACACTGTCAATAACCTAATTGTTGAATATATGCGAGTAAGCTGTGGGTTGCTATTGAAATGCTTCCCCTGAAGATCTGATATCAAACATGCAAGAAACAAGAGGGAGTTTGAGCCCTGCTTTGGAACAGGGCAAAGCTCCTCCTTGGGTCATGGTTTTCTGCTTATGTGACTCTGAGCTCAGAATTTACCCCTCAGGAGTAGGGAGGCATGAGGAGAGGACACGTGCAGGGGATGTGCACTACACACACCTAAAATGAAAGCAAATTTCAGTCATAAAGGAGTCTCAGCTTGAATAGAGTACAAATTAAATCACCAGCCATTATTCTCTGCATTTAACCAAAACCTGACTGTTCCTAAAAGGCTCTGAACGAGATAGTTTTTATAATTTCCACATTCTTATACATTAAATACTACTTTTCCCTGAGCAAATGGACAAGGATGCAGTTGATGATTTGACTTCAAAACTTTTGATTCAGGTTTTACTGCGTAATCATCTTGCAGAGCGTAGGCTCTCTCTGCTCGCTCAGGCCCACGTTATGCAGGCTTTGAAACACAAAGAGCAGTAAAGACTGAGTGAAAACCCTTCTAACTTCAACATCTGAGTGACCCTGTTCTCCTCCTGAAAAGGAGATTGAGGTTTAAAAGCAAATTCTGCCCTGTGGTCTATGCAATTTTAAGTAATCATAGGCACATATAATGAGCAGCTGTAAAATCCTAACAAATGAAGCCTCTTTTCCCAGCAAAAGAGGAACAGTTCTACAGTTCTATTTAATTTATACTTTCCCAGATGTGATTGATAAGAAGGGTTATAGTCTATAGCTCCTATCTGCGCTGGATAACTTTACATGGCATATGCTTTTCCAGAATGCAACAATCCCTGAAGAACCCAAGGAAGTCTAAAGTCTTAAGAGGTCACAATGCAAAAGAGTTTGACCTGAATTAGCACAAGGTTCCACAGCACCACCTGTAAAACCACATATTCCTGGATGAAGGACAGGAGCATGAGGTAGGCAGGGATGCTTTTGCATGATAAATAATGCTCCAGAAAAGGTGGATGAACCAGGGATGAGGGCAGATCCAGGCTTGATGATTGGCAATGGTGAAAGGAGATGGGGTAGTTGTGCCTTCTTCTTCCTCTTTCCCAGCAGGAAAGCTGCTACAGCTCCATCCTGCCAGGAGCAGCAGCACCCAGTCCAGCACTTTGGGACAGTGGGGCCCTGGCAGCCCTTGGCAGCCCTGCCATAGGCAAGCGGATGCTTTGTTGACCCCAGATGAATTCACAATACTGCTCTGAAGAGGGTAAAATTTTTTCACAAAATTACAAATGGAAAGATTGAAGAAATTCCTTATGACTTATCTTGTGGCTAGTGGCAGGAATAAAATGTGCACTTCCTGCCTGAAAGCCATGCCTTTACCCATAAGGCCACCCTCACGTCCCACTGACATAGCTGAAGAATTACATTGGATGAGTCACCAGTAACTATTTATATTTGAGGGCTTAGAGCACTTGCTGTTAACCAGAACACAGAAGTTGTGCTGGGCTGATGCAGAGAACAACTTGTGGATGCCCCGGGAAGGTCTCACTTGCATTTCCAATCTGTCCTCCCACACTATCTTTGTCATAGGGCAACAAGTAGCACAGTGGCATTTTATGTGTTGATTTTTTTCCCCACCCACTCTGATTTCCGCCTCCAATTTGACCTTTTGTTTGCCAGAGATGTCCACTGAAAAGGCAACTGGGTCATCACACCATGAAAGACCAAACATTTTGATGGTCCCCAAGACACTTTTCTACATATCTTCTACTACAGCTCAAAAAGGGAGTTGAAAGATTTCCATGGTCCATTGTATTCAGAAAGATCCCATGGATTCTTTCAATATTTTGTTCTACAAAGAATTAAACTGGCAAAACATATATTTGCACAGACTACACCTTTGGTGCTGTAAACCTGAATAACACTCTGTAATTCCCAACCACTGGCAATACAGTTCTCAAACAGTGGGGAATTTACTATGGCCTTTGCAGATTTAGGTTAAAAAGCCCAGATTCAAATGGAAGAATAAATAATTGAGCATTATTTTAAAAGCTATAATAAGGCTATAATAGATTCTTAAGGTAGGTTTAATACATGGTGATTCAGTTGTTAGAGTCCAACAGGTTTCATTTAACCAGAGCTCACAAACATCTATTACATTTCCTTTTGACATGCTTATAACCATCTATAATAATTATGTATGTAACACACTCATAAATCCACTGACTCTATATTAAACCTCTCTGAACCCTTTCTAAGTGGAATCTTAATACAAAGGGTGAGAAAGGAACTCCATTATGGAAATAGACCCAGGTATCAGGAAACATCCAACGTTAGCAATTTCAAGCACATGCAAGAGAAGAGCAATGTTTTGCCAGTTGTGTGCAACTATGTGTGCAAAGCATATTCTAATGAAATTGGGAGAGAAATCAATACCTATATTCTGCAAACAGTGAACTGTAGAGCAGTAGATATCTACATGCTGCCCTATTAATATCTGCCTCACTGCATATGCCTATTAGTATGTGTCTTATTTTCGTTCTTTCAAAGAAATTGTCTTTTCTAGGCTTTTTTTTTTAACTTCAAAATAATAATGAAAACATAGATCTGTATTTCTAAACATACATCAAGAATTAGGCCAAATCTTGCTCTTCACTGCAGCCATTATCCTGAAATTTGAGCACTTTGTAGTAGAAGCACAGTACTATCTTGGAAAGAAGTTTGCATGGCAGCAGCCACACTGCCTTAATAAAATGCAAGTTTTGTCTCTCCTACATGCAAATTTTTTCCCCATAGGTTTCAGTGGCCAGAAACTCCAACACAATTTGAGTATTTTGAAAAGAAACTAATAGATGGATTAATGCAAAAGTGAAGTGTTCAGACCCTTTTGCATGGCCTTGCACACTGGATTGTCTGTAGAAGCATTACTCAACCTTTCTGACTCCCTGAGGAAGAAAAAGAAGGAGACATTTTCATTTTTCAGAGATGCATTTATGCTGTATAATCCTGGGCAAGGATCACTCCAGCGTGATTGTTTAATCATTTCTTTAAAACAATGCAAATGGAAGACAAAGTTATTTTGATTCACCGCAGGCTGAAAGGCCTTGGCTGAGATTTCATAGCAGACAATAGAAGAAAGACTGCAAAGAGATAACAAGGAAAACATGATTAAATCACAGAAGTGACATAAAATCAATAGAAGGAGGCAAGGATCAATAATTCTTTGCTCTGAGTAACAGTCAGTAGGGCTTGTACTAATTTTCAGATTTTTCCAAGATTATTTCCTGTTTGATTTGGTAGACAGAGACTTTCTTTACAATATTGCTCTTTTAGCATTTTTATTAAAACTATTCTTTTGTAGGCATTTATTGCTTATTCATTTATGATGGCTTACACAGGAGCCTATGACTAATCACAAAATAATAATATAGAGCAACTATTTAAGAAAAGTTAATGTGACTCCATAGCCATAGTAAAAGGGAATTTTCAGCTTTTCACAGCTGTACAGAAGGTTTCATCTAGTCCTTCATTTACTGTGTCAGTTCACAGTATTTGTTGCTAAATGTCCAGAAGGCAGCAACAACTCATTAAATCCAGGCATTCCAAAACAGAGCAGATGAAGCAGAGATTCACCACCATGGAGTCAGAAGGATCTATTGCATTTATGCTGGGCTGAAAGAGGAAGAGGACCAGACAAATTGCATTCTGCAAATCACAGACCTGGAAGCCTATTTCTCAAATTTTCCTAAAAAAGCCTGTTAGAAAGCAGTCCAAGCCTATACAATATTCCAGCAGAAAAAGACCTGTGCAGATGCAGACCCACAGCACCACCAATTCATCCCATGGTTTATCAAGAGAAGAATATAAATGGTCCTAGTCCTGGGTTAACAATTAACACAGTGCTAAGCCCCAGCCCCTGAGAACTCTTCCTGTATCTGATTGCCACTGGATCTAAGGATGTAACTGCCCAAATGCTGTGCCTCACACTTTGGTGGCACTGGAAAGCCCTAAGGTGGTTGTGCAACATCCACAGATCCTGAAACTTCAATGTCAGCTTTCATAACTGTCCTCTGTGGGACTATCCTACTGTACCAGCAGCTTTGACAGTTTAAAATTCATCTGTCAGGCTACAGAAAACACAAGTCTGGATTGCAAGCCTCAGAAGGTAAAGAAAAAGTTGTTTTTCTTTGCAATCTAATGCTTTTTCTCTTAGGTTTCATTCTAGCATGGTTTTCCTTTGGATCATCAAAGTTTATTTAGGACAAGGGATAATGGCTTTAAACTCAAAGAGGGCAGGTTTAGATTAGATATTAGGATGAAATTTTCTGCTGTGAGGGTGGTGAGGCCCTGGCACAAGTTGCTCAGAGAAGTTGGAGATGGCTCATCCCTGGAAGTGTTCCAGGCCAGGTTGGATGAGGCTTAGAGCATCCTGGGATAGTGGAAAGTATCCCTGCCATAGCAGGGTAGGTGGAACTCAATATTTAAGGTCCCTTCCAACCAGTATCATTCTATGATTTTATTATTATTTCTTCCTTATGAGGGTAGGAAATTATGAAGTGCTTACCTGGATGACTCTCTTAGCTGAAATTTAAAACACCACCAAACCCCAGTCTGGTTTCACTGCTTTGACCACAGTGGAACCAGGAGCTTGTCCCAAATACTTGGTAAAGTCAGGGTAGTTGGTGAGATCAAACTGCTTTATGTCCTAGGAGGATTTTAGCTCTTACATTTAAAACCTCTGAAGAATCAGCTCAGTTCATTTTAATGTCCTTCCCCCACAACAATAACTGAAAGAGCTTCACTTCACATAGAGCAGTTTGAAGTGGGAAAAACACCATGACCAAGAGGTCCCCAAAAGCAGTGAGGGGTACAGAGGTATTACCTTCAAGTATATCCTACCTATAATTATCTCCCAACTCTTGTGTTCATTCCCTTAGGTGCTTTGACTTCAAGTGCCTTCAAATACACCTGATTGTATAATGATAATCTTACTAAAATTGCTATTAATGGAGTTCTTCACAATCTGCCCTTGATTCTCTGGCCAGATGAGGCAGAAATCCACACAACAGAGCACACTTTAATTTTTCTGGAGGGGGAAGAAATTTAGAAATAAATATGTTGTAAGGGCAAACAGAAAAGAAGAAATCCCACTGCTCTGAGGGATGAAACAACTGTTCACCTTTAAGTATAAGGAATGGGAAGTCTTAACAGCACACTCCACATATGCTCTGGGTGACTTCTACATGAGCAGAGTGCAGGAAGCATGGATCCCTCCTGGCTCAGTGATCATCAGGACAGGAAAAAAAGAGACAATCAGCTGAACTATTTGATCACTAAAACACCCTACCAAGGTGGAGAAAACAGCTGGAATAAAGCTGTGATGGCAGGAGTTTCAACGATGTGTTAGTGCTGCCAATTTGGTAAAAATTACACCCTCAAGGAAATTCAGATTTCTGCATGTACACAGGATTGGGAAAGTCCTTGAACACTCCACCAGTAATTGGTCAATATCCAAGTACACACGGTTGATCTGAGTGCCTTAGGTACATGAGGTAGGTACCAGAGTTATGGAAAGCAGTATTCTCCAAAAATTATCCTCATTGCAAAATACTCCCCCTCAGAGGAATTTGGTTAATTATAGACTATATTAGGATAATATTATATGCAATATGTTCTATATAATTATATATATATAAAATTAGCACTGAAAAATATCTTTTTAGATCTTGTAATCATCTCACAGCATTTCCTTTCAAGGTCATGTCCATGCTGAAGCTGGTTCAGAAAGAGTCAACAGGAGACACCAACAACTGTCAAATTTTGTTCTTTGGAAGCTCCCCAAAAAAGAGAGCACATGTTGCCAAGGTTCAGAGGAGCTGAGCAACCATTAACTTCATAGATCCTTCCCATTCAGGCCAATTCTTCTACAAATTAAAAAGGCTTCTGAGAATGGATGATAGAAATACAACATAAATATGATACAGGGTATACTTAATACAGCACCTACATTAGAATCAGGGATGCGTCTTTAAAAGCAGAGTTGCTTGGTTTTGATTTTCTTACCTTGTAAATAAAATGGAAGAATCATGTATGTATTTTTGACTATATAAAGCTCCTTCTAGTGCTCCTCTAAAAACAGAAAGGAAAGAGACATGATTCCAGCATCTCCACTGTTTAGACAGGACATTAGTATTTGGCAGGGATATAACAAATTACACCTACCTGTGTGAAATCCCTATTGCAAGGGAAAATGTAGAATTATGCGATTTCAGCAGCAGTCAGCTAATGGAAAACTCAGACTATATTTGTGCCTTTTTGGTCTGTCTGCAGATCAGAAATGTCCATGTGCCCTAGAAATAGCACATCACTGCCTGCTGTAACTGCCAGGGTTAAAAATTGATCCCTGTAGATGACAAGGCTGGAATAATGGTGGGTGAACAATGTGGGACTGGGTGGTGGCAGTAGCCTATCAGGACTTATAGGATACACCAGCAAAGGGTTAAGCAAGATCTGAATGCAACCTGGCACACCAGCCCTCTCACCTGTGGCACTCTCCATCAGTGTCAAAATTATTCAGTGGCCAACACAGCTGGACCCATGAGACAGAAGGAAAAGTGATGAGTAAGATGATGAGTTTTCTTTAAACTCAGAAAATTCTAAATTATTTCACTTTTGAAGTGCGTAACAGACAACATGCAATTATATGAATAGCTGCAAACAACTTCATTTCACTGACAGTGGAACAATTCCTGAATAGTGTGAATTCAAACACCCTCATAAGCCAGAGAGGTGTGATGGTGTAACACCACTGGGCAAACACAAAAGTTCAAAAGGCATCCCTGGACTGTTTGCACCTGCTTACTCTGCTCACACCTTGGAAATGCAACCAGAATTGTTTCTATGTTACCCAATCTAGTATATAACAATACCAAAAAAATAGGGGAATTTTGAATGCAATATTTTTCATGTGGAGGCAGCAACATCTCAGCCCAATGCCATGCTGGGAAATGCTGCTAAATGGTAAAAATGGAAATAGAATATTTGAGGAAAGTAGCTTGGAGAACCTTAAAATGGAAGGAGACGTTTTCATTGTTGTATCAAAGTTACTCTCCCCTTTATGACGACCCACAGGATTTACATTGCTACTTCAGCAAGGAGCACTCTGAAGCACCCCAGGTTGTTCTGTTGGTCCACAGTTCTTCTGACAAAACATAAGAAAGAACTCTCTTTCTCCCGGCTGAGCACACTCTGGGCATATAAATAATGGAAAAAGCAATCTGTACTTGTTCAGGAGTGCTAGGGTAGTATATTCTAAAATTTTCCTCCTGGAAAATATACTGAAAATATGGATTTCTAGATGTTTCTTTTGCTTCATAGTATGAAAAGGGGAAAATAAACCAAATTATTTATCGATTTTTTTTTCAAAAATATCACATTTTAGTCTTTTATAGTTTTCAGTGATAAGCAGATACTGCCTTCAAGCTGGAAGTTTTCATTTAACTTGTTTTTAATTGCAATCAGAAGTTTATAGTACAACTATATATAACCCCATAAATCATCATTAAAATGCCTCCAGTCACGAAACAATGACCAGAACAATAATCACAAAGTGAGAGATTTACACTCCAACTGAGACAATAGCACAAGAAAGCAAATGTTTGCACTCTTCAAGAATATCAGTGTCATTTATAAAGTATGAGTAATAAAATCAATACAGTTGATATTAATCAGTATCTTGGGTGGACCTTGTTCTTGTACTTAAGATAGGCCTTCTGATAAGATAGTTAGCTATTCATATTCCTTTCCAGAAAATTAAAGTATATTTCCTTGAAGATATAACTTGCCAGCTATAATAACGTGCCATTATGCTGATGATTTACAAACAGATTGTAAAACACAGCAATGCAACAGCTGTGGAAATAAAATAATCAGCCTTCCACCTCTCTGCTACATCGGGTCAAACCTCTTATTTGCCTGTAATGACAATAAGGAATAAATAAATACCCCGGGACGTGATGAGGGGGGTGAGGCTGGCTATTCTTGAGAATGTGCTTTGCATGGCAATCAATGATGTGTACTGAGGGAGCACATTTAACCACTCACTATTTATAGCACATGGAAAGGCTGTCTGTTCCAGAGACTCTTACCTAAGCTGAACTAGAGAGGCACTTATAAAATTGAATCTGCTGCTCAGAGCTTGGGCTCTGCTGTAAATTACAATCCATAGTCCTGCCTGACTGCTGAGCCATGGTGAGCTCACCAAGCTGCTCTGTGTGCTTTTTATGCAACTGTGTCAGGTGCACACAGGAAATAATAATCAGGAGGCAGAGAAACACATCACAGAGAAAGAAAATATTGAGCAAGAGCGGCTTCTGAAAGGATGTATTACTTTATCTTTACAGTGCACTCCTGGCTCAGCAGTCCTGCTGCAGTCTCGTATTAATGTTGGTAATATTAATCCAAACTCACGCCATTGTTTTGAAGAAAAGAGAGAACTGATTCTTTGCAGGTCACAATCTTTCTCTCTGTTTTCCCTCTGATTTGTGCCTCTTTTATGGGGCTCTGTCGCACTGTGACATTTGCAGGTCACAGTAGCAGTCACTGGGTGTAACACCTATTTAAGCTTATCTGCAGAAAAGAACCTGGCAATGATCTACCTGGAGCTTTTTACTGCTGGAGATGATCCAGGTTTTCCTTTCCTTCCTTACCACCCCCCTTCTCATCTCATGAAGTAAATACTAAACCTGCCTTGCTGAGCCTGTGTTTTGCAGGAAAGGGGCTGAAGGTCCAAGGTCAACAGAACATAACTTCCTTCAAAACAATGGAATTACTTGGGCCTTTCCATTGGCTTACAGAGAGCAGGTTTCGATCCCCAGTCAGCACCACAAACAAATCTGAATCATTGGGCTGTACAGAGAGACACCCAGCACATTGGGTAATTCAGCTGGCTGACGAGCTGCAGTAAATTATACAGGTTTGGGTCCAAAATTAAATTTGCATTATTGCTGTTAAAATTGATCAGATAATGCTTTATTCAATTCAATTCAGTTAAAAGTCCCATAATAGTCCTTGCATACTTCCTACCTTTTGATTAAAGTCACTAAGAAGTACCCCCATTGTGCAGGGACCAGCAAAGTAAAACTAAAAAATTAAAAACTGTTTTGTCTTCCAAGCACAAAGAAGTGTTAAGCTGACAGAGCTTGGAGCCTGCCAGAACCTCATGATTTCAGTGCTTGTGTTTGTCCAATAAAAATAATTCTGAACATTTTAGATCTCAACACAGCAACTCACAGCATAAAAATAGAATGCTTTGGGATATCAGTTGTGCAGGCAGACATGCACTTTCACAGAAATCAGCTGCATCCCACAGAGCTGGGACTGCTTCTGGAAAAAGTTCATGCTCATCTGAGTCCAGCAATCCAGAACAGAGGCTGCTAAAGCACTGACCTCAGTAGCAAGATTGGATTGTCTCAGCCCACCAAAATGGAAAACATCATAGATCTGGAGAAGCACTGATGCAAAGTATGAGCTGGCATGGGTGATTTAGAAAGAAAAGAGAATGGTCAGCCTTTTTTATTCCTCAGAACTATAAATCTTAGAACAGGGAATGTTTATTGCTATATACACGTGTGCACACACACGCGGAATGTGTCTAGAGGTGCTTGTGTGTCCAAAGTCTTTCCAAGAACAGAAAGATCTGTTCTTGAAGACAGATTTATTGTTGTGGCTGTTGTTGTTGTTGATTTTCTCTGTAGACAAAGATGTGCTTATCTTGGACCACATTTTTCTCTATACACAAGTCAAGTCTTGTCCAGGTAAAGTAATCAGAATAAGATCAAAAGGACGAGAAGTTATAATCTGGCTGAAAAATCAGGTTTGACAAATCCAGCATTATGTCTGTGAGCAGGAGAAAAGATCTCAGAGGCCTTTCCACCAGAAGTACTTTCTCTGGAATAATTCTGCAACAGGAATATCATGATCGTGGTGAGACTGACAGGTTTCTTCTGAGCTCCCTCTAGTGAACCCATTGACCAGCTCCTGCTCCCTTCCATTGATACACCCTCAGCCCAGGGCAGGATTTATAACAAATTGATATTTTCCTTTAGTGTAGACACTCCTTGCTTGTAGACATGGTTATTACTTTTTCTCCTGAGTCACTGATGGAAGAAGATGAGGCTTTGGGAAATTAGGGGTGGGATCCACTTATCACAACTCTATCTGTAGCCCATGAGAAGTTCAACATTTACTATAAACCACTTGTCTGGGCTCCACCTATAGTCAGCATAGAGAGACATAAATACCTCCAGAAGGCCATTCATTGCTGTCTATCTCTTTTCACTGGCAACAGGAGACTCCAGATAGCCCTTTTAGATTAGATAACTAAGTGTCAAAGGGATAAAATTAGGTGAGATGAATCCCTTGTGATTTGACTTCTCCATTATGAGGCCCTGCTGTTACTCTTGTTTAAACAAGTTCTTCTTTAAAAAAAAAATAAGTTGTTCCTAGCTTCAGTCTAGAATGGTGACAAGTTCCATTGAGCAGTGCAGAAGCAGAGAAACCTTCTCAGAAGGATGAGCCCAGCACCATTCCAAAGCAGGCAGTAGGGTACCCACAACTCTCTCCAATGGAAAATCACTCCTGGATGTAAATGCTGAACATCTGAGTTCACTGCAAGTTCAGACAACCTTTGAACCATTGACGTAGAAGCGTAAATTCCCCAAGAACTAAGCAAATAGTTGCTGGGGTGAGTTCATCCTTTCTTCTTCTGTGAGACATCCATAGGAAAACATTTTCTTGAATACTTTTACACTGTCACAGATTGGGTTTCTACATGAAGAGATTATTCATTAAAATGTGACTCTGAGAAGTGAAACAAACTGATTATTAAAGGCTGAAATGCAACATCACCCAAAGGCACTGACTGAAACTGAGGTGCCATTGAGCCAGGGAGTGTGTAAATACCTTGGGGCCAGACTCATGTAGTTTTGATCCCATTGGATAATCCCAAATAGCCTCACAGAAGCCGATGGGATTGCTCAAGGAGTGTGTTACTCAATGGGAATAGAACCAAATTTGGTTTACCCTGAGGATCTTGCAAGAGCAAAGAATACGAATGAAATTCTTTGTCCTATTACAGACAGGAGTAAAGAAAACAAAACAAAACAATTAATTTCAAAGAGACATATTTGACCCAAAGTATAGGCAAAAAGAGTACTCATCATCCATCTGCTTGATGCTACGTGTTCGTCATTCCCAATGAAAGAAAAAGAACTGCGCAAAATTTGTGTGGAAAAACACTATCAAAATGTCTACAAATATTATTATTGGCAACCATATAAATGGACACATGTCTCCATTGTACACTTCTCCTTCAATCTGCTTTCTAATTTGAAAATATGAATTAAACAGTCTGGTTAGGTCACATGACATGGCATTATTCTCTTTCTTGATGGCATAAACCTAGTAAGAAATGGTTTTGATCTCAATGTTTTTCCACTGAAAACCTCCAGTTACCTGAAAACAGTGGTTGTAAAAAAGTCCCACTTATTTAATGACAACACAAGGCCAGAGAGGAGGCTCTGGTCAAAAGAAAACATGTCTGTGTGTATGTGAGAAAGAGACAGTAAAAGTCTTAATACCCCAATGGCTAAGACATAATGAGGGATTATTAGAAAAAAAAAAAAAAGGCAGATACTGTCCCTATGGTGATCAATTATTTATTCAAATGATCAAGTTCTCATAGAAATTACTGGGAAAATTCACTCCCCACCAGGTACAGTGATTAGGACACATGCTGGAAACATGGGAAACCCCACCCTCAGTCTCCATTCTCCAGCAAGCAAAGACTATCCTGCAGTCTTCTGCATCTCAGGTGCAATTGAAGACTGCTGGCAAGTACATTTTTCTGCTGATTTTTTTGTTTTGTTTTGTATTTGTAGAAAATCTGCTGGCTCTTTATTTCACCCTGATGCTTAAAGGGGTTCAAGTTCTTTTTGCACTTAATGGTGAGAAAAATCCAGTCCAAGTCCTGCCACTGAGGACTCACATCATTCAGGTATTTGGGTTCACATCTGTTCAGGGAGCCAGCAAAATGACTGAATTTTGGAAGGAATTCAGGAAACTTTTAGTATCATTCCTTTAAAAAAAAAAAAAACCAAAAAAACAAACAGCTCTAACTCATCTACATAAAGACAATTCCTCATTTAAACCTTCACCAGGGCAGGTAGAAGCAGGGCCCAGGAGTGAGCAATACCCACTCTGGGTCACGGGGTGGGGAAAGGACAGAAGTGCACAACTCCAGGAAATGCCTGGAAATGCTGGGACTCCTTTGAATCTGATCACTGCCTGATTGCACCACTGTACACACCAAAAACCACCCTGACTCTCCAAGAGAATGATGCAACTCTGTGGGAGAGCTACAAAGGTACCCTCTAATCCTTCCCTAGGTTAAGATGTCAGGGTTCTTAAAGGAAGTCTGCTGAGTATTGTCACTCTAACGGCCTCTGTCCCCTGTGAAATAGATCATTTAATGTGGAAATAGCCAGGTGTTGGGAAAAAACAGCTTTGCACATCCTATATGAAATCCCCTCCACTAAAAATCAACCAAATAATTGTTGGTAAATATAAATGGAACACAAATAGCTCTTCTTCTATTTTAACCTTTCTGTGTTTTGCAGCATTCACCCAATATTCTGCAGGTCATTAAGAAAATAAAGGTGTGTGAACACCATCAAGAAGCTGGGGACAAGCTGGGAGTGAGTTGCAGATTTGAACCCTGTGTGTATGTGTGCACCTACACACATCACACAGCAAAATCTCATAGGGTTTGGCAAGTTCATCTTTACACAGATAAAGAATTTCAGTCAGTGGTGGGGTGGCATAAAAATGATAACAGATTGCAGATTTTGATTCATAAACTGGGAAGTTACTGGAAACATTAATCAGGAACACAGCAGGGGAACGCCTAGAAAGCTATTGTTTAATTAAAGATAGTCATAACTACAGAGAAATCATGTAAGGACATCAGAATTCTCAACTTCTGGATATAGCACTATGAAAAAGCATAAACTCATACACAAATGGTTGAAGGGCAGATCACTCTGTTCATGAGGAACTGTCTATAGTTTAAGCTAATGTAAAATCAGGTCAGGATAGGAGGGGAAAACTCAAAAGGATTAGTGTTTGCCAGTTTGCATATTGTTATGCCAGTGACCTGAAAGAAACAATGAACCAGGAGGTTAAATTAACCAGGTTGTACCTGCACAGAGGGACATTAATGAGGAGTCATTAATGAGGACTCCAAAGCTGGACTTAATTCACTGGATTAAGAGCATGTGATGAATGAGACTGAACACTGCAGATGATACAGACTAAATAATAGAAAATAATACTAAGAACAAGAAAGAAGTATTAAAGAGAACTCTTTAACTCAGGTGAATTTTAGTGCTGGGTCGCTCCAACAACACCTGTTGGATCAATCCCATCTTAGACAAAGCAGGACTAGGTTGTTGTAGTGATTGGTGTCTCCAGAGCAACGTTTAGAGACTGAATCCTACAGGAAATTGAATAATGCTGATGTGGAAAGTAAGAAAAGAACGAGGAGGGGAAAGAAATCCACATAACTCCAAGACTGCAAATCAAAGCAGACAAGTTTCAGACAGAACAAATGATCTACAATAGTAGAGTTTGTAGAGACACAGACACAGTAGTGACCACTAAAGTGGATGATAAACCCTCAAACCAAAGGGAAAGTTGTCTTATCTATTGTGCAAATCACCTCTGCACTTGAGTTAAAGTAACACCCTTTCCCCGTTGTGTTTGTTTCAATAACAAGGTAGAGAGCTGTTTGTGATTTCACACTTAAACACAGCTCAAAAGACTGGGACCATGATTTCAGTAAAGGTTTGTGGTTGCCATTATAATAGAAATACTAATAATACTAATAATACTAATACTAATACTAATACTAATAATAATAATAATAATAATAATAATAGTTATTTTAGTTTTGAAAGGGTGCAACAGAAATAGAAGCAATCCAGGGCACTCAGAGCAATACTTAGACTCAGGAACTTTGTCTGCAGCAACATGTTCAGAGAGGATTATTCACATTAAAGAAAGTACACCTATGGCACATGAGAGCCTGGTTCTGGGTCTTTTAAACTGGCAACGTTTTTTTGATATATTTAATGTAAGGTTTTGATGATGAGAGAGTATTAGAAAGGTCTAAGCATACTGGGGATGACAGATGCCAAAACCCTGTCTCCATTATTGATAGACCTTTCTTGAAGACAAAAAACTGGAGAAGACAAGGCTGACAGTGACTACTGAAGGCATCCTCACCTAAACTTCATTTTGCAGAGCAGTTGTAAACAGGAGCTATAACTCACAACCCAGACAGGACAGATCCAGATGGGCCCTTTGGCTTCCTTCCATAACAAAATCTTTAATTTTCCTAAAGAAAATAGCAACTCCATGCACATGCTGCTTACTTCAGAGCAAAACTTGGTTTACAAACTCAAGTAGTTTAAGGATTAAAAAGTATAGTCTATCTCAGCAAATGAACTTTATCAAAGTGCAGGGAAAATCAAGCCTTCAGGTAAACAGGAGCATTTGCCAAGTGGAAATCCCAGCTCTTTGTATATTTAGTAATGAGTGAAGATAAGATTTCTTTTTTTGACAGCATGATGGATACAATCATAAAAGGAATCATGCTGCTGTAACAGAGTATACTTGAAGAGTGAATTTGAAGGCTGTGTCCTTATTCCCAAACACAACTTACCTTTCTTTTATTTAGAGTACATGAAAGCTAGTTTTTCTGGCATGTGAAAATGTTAAAGTTTTCTTGTTTTTTTTTTTCTTTACTTCCTGTACCCCAATATGGATGTGTTCTGTTTAATTGTCAAATTCAGATCTGCTTCCCAGTTCAATAATCACTGACTCATTTAAGCATATTTATTTAAATTTTTTTTATAGATAGAAAGGTACAGTAACCAAAGAAACACAAGGTCTCGGATGAACACGAGCTCATAAATTGTTCCATGTGATTCTGCTACTGTGGGTTAAAGGAGGGGGCAGCACCAAGAATGTGGTGAAACCAGCTGCTTTGAACCCTGGTATTTCAGCATAAAAGCCACAAATCTTCCATAGATTAAAAATGAAATTCGTTTATTGGTCTCAGCCTGTTACATTTTGGATACTTAGCCACATCACAAAATGAATCAGATCTGATGTGACTGACAGTCTCTGCACTGAGAAAAACCTCATAGCTGCTGGCCACTCATGACTGAAATCTAATGAGCCAGCTCTGCTGGAAAGCTCATGCACAGAGAAATTCTGCTGTACTTCATTCAAGAGACAGAGCTCCAAGATGACTATCTCTATTTGTCTTAGCATTCACCTTGAAGGTGCTTGAAACCCTCACAAGAAGGACTAAACTAAGCACAGGTTCCAGAAGTGTGGTGGACATTCTTCTTAAGGGACACTGTAATAATTCTTGTGAGATTCTCTTTTCCCTCAAAAATGTGCTGAGGAAAGCCCAGGGCACATTGCTTCATAAAATTAAACTCACAAATTGCACAAGTAACAGAGGCATATTCCAGCTCATCTCCTCCTCGGATCCAGGATGCATCAAGAGATTCCAGCAGAAAGGAGATCAAAGTGTGAAAACAACTTACCCCACAACACATTCACAGGGATAGTCTCTTGTTCCATGATTGGACTCAAAATGAGCTTGTGAAGATGAAATTATAATTGTAGCTGATGTCATCAGGCCAAGAGTCCAATTTACCTACTTGGGGAAAGATTCCTGGGGTTACTGACAGCTGTGCCTGGCTGTCTGTCCATGGAGGGAAGGAAGCCTCATCCAAGCCAAGCCACATCCTCCACACTACTTAGATCGTGCAACAGACATTTGCAAGGTTGAACTTTCACAGGTCTAACCTCTTATCAAAAGAAGATACAGGACCCCAACATAAAATAAGATAATAAAATCGTTAAGGTTGGAAAATACGTCTAAGATCATCAAGTCCAAAGAATGATCTGCACCTTCACACCAAATGCAGTCCCAGCTGAGATCCTTCTCAGTCTGGCACTTGACAGCCTAAAAATTAAAAAATTGTTATATAGCAGGGGTAAATGCTCCTTCTCACTCTTCGACAGAGAATGAGCAAGTGTACCATTCTGAAAGAAAAAAACAGACATTTTTGATCATATTACTATTTAAAATGTCTTAAATTGAAATTCTCTGCATTTCTTAGCAAGGAAGAATAGAACAGTTCTCAAGAGGAAAAAAAAAAAAGCTGGACAAGCTGGACAGTAGATTTTCATTCACAGATCCATGATAAATCATCCACAAATATATTCCTTGCAAAGGTTGCTGCCTGCAGACCTCTGTTTCCCCAGAGTAATGGTGAAGGACAGAAGCCCAGTTATGATCAGAGCTGAGAGTACTGGTGGTATCTCCAGCACTGGCAAGAAGATGGCTTCTAGCTGACACCTAGGTGCAAATTTTCTTGCCTAAAATGTGATGGACTGGAAGATTTCAGTCATTCAAATAACAATTTCAGAGAGGAATGTTGAAGATGTACTTCTTCGTTCAATCTAGAATGAAAAATTTCCCATCACAATAATTTTTAACCATGTTTTTTAAAAAAACTTCAGAGAAAAGTTGTTACATTTCTATGTCAAGACAAAAAATAGAGATTTTGATCAAAAATGTCAATGGTTTTGCTTCTTAGAAACACATCTTTATAGTTTATGTCTGCATTTAGAAGGATTATCTATTTGTTCTGGGAACTCCATCAAATTCAAAAATAAATTAAGTTCTTTGGAGAGGAGATATTTACGATCTCTCATAAACTATATTAGACTTCAATAACTCTCTTGAGGCATTCTTTGGGCTGCACACATATAGAAAACCTGGTCTAAGAGAGTCCTACTCAAACAGGTTTCTTCAGAGAGGTGTCCATTCCTTCTGTATATATTCCCACAAAGTGGTCTGCTCATAATGAGATGAGGAGTTCGAAGAAAACACTGGATTTTCTTTCCAATCTGGAGAGAAACAGGTTCCCTGATATTTTTTTGTTTTCATCTCCCTTGTTCTCAGCCCATGAAGCTTTTTTGTTCTGTAGAAAATAATGAATAACTTATATTTTAAGTATTGTAGCATAGATCTCAGAAACTATGCAGTGTTTTAAGAAGGCCTCTCCAAAGTCATGGGGATGTTTTTACAGAAATAGAAAGTACAGATGCTTTGTCAAGACAAGATCCACCTTCTTTGGGCTTGTCAATGCATTGCACTGACATAATCAGAGGCAAATATTTGAAATCATATAGCCTGTGAATATGCCAGATTAGGATATTACTCCTATAATTATTGACAGTATATGAACCAAACATGACTTTTATGGAGTCATTCCAGTGCATTCTGCCAATACAGATCGGGAGTAGTGTTTGCAATAATTTCTTTTGAAAAATACGGGTCTATAAGCCTCAACAGGAAGTTGCATGCCTTCCTTGGGAATAAAAAGATTGTTCAGAAATTCCAAGTGTCTGAGGAGGATACTTCAACCCTCCTCTAAGAGGACTGTGTGGTCAGCAGTTACCTGTGAAGTACCTGCTGCTGGGGAATTTGCAAAGGGCAGAAAGGGGGAGTTGCAGTTCCCTCTTGATAAAGTACAGCAGATGATGTACAGTGTTGCAGCCAGTGCCTCTAATATGTACTTGCTCCAAAATCTGCATTTTTAATAGTGAAGCTATGAATAAGTGTAAATATGCTCTGATCCTGATCACATCATAGCTAAAGATGAAGATGATCCTGATCTGGGAGCAGGAACCAAAGTTAGATAAATTTCTTAGGATAATTTCTTATTTTGTCCCATGTGTTAAGCAGAATCTAAGATGTTTTTAAACAGCAAATTTGAAGGTTCTAACATTTTTAAACTTTAGAGGGAAAAAAGATCAAACAAGAAAAACTTTTATCTTAAATTCAGGGTGTGAGGGTGATTTAATACATTAAAAGGACTAGGATTAGAACCAGCAACACAGGGCTTTTCAGCATCCCAGCCAACTGGACATGGCTTCACAGGTCTCAGTCTGTGTGGATCACAACAGGAGTACACAATAGGTATAAACAAAGGCAGAATTTAATTACAAGTGCCCATTTTTTATTGCACAATAGTCTTTCAAAAATGCCCATGTGAAGTAGAACCGTGAGGCTGAGTTTGATCATTTGTTGGAGGTTCTTTGTTAAACAGAATGAGTGCAGTGTAACCCACGGAATACGCTGACATCTCATGGGCCTGACATTTACTAAGGTAATAAATTAAAGTAATTATGTTAATGTATAATAAATGCATTCAACAGGAAATAAAAACTGCACAGTGCAAGAACAAAAAAAATCTTGCTTTTCTATGTGGCTGTCATGTACAGAACATTAAGGTCTTAGAAGAGGTTTTTTGGAGGCTGATAATCTAAGCATAGATTGAAATAATCCTTATTTCTAGGGAAAATAATAGTGAGACATCAGATTAGAAAATGTGAATACAAATTAAAGATATCCATTATCTACGCTGTGTTTGTGACTTGAAAAATGAAAGGTGTGGAGTTCTTTTGCTTTTTCTTCTGTAGGACTTGCCATTCACAGCCTGGTTCTTGATTCCCCAAACAACTTGGGCAACATTGTGCTACCTGAGTGACATTTTCAAAAGCCACTTATGGATTCAAGGAAGCACTGCTGTGGCAAGGCTGAATTAGTCACCTCACTGCATCTCACCTACCATAACGAGCCACTCAGGCTCTCCCAGCTTCCTGCACCTACAAGCAACACAAGCTTGCCTAGACTGATCCACAGCATCCAGCTGGGCTGGTGGATGAGAGGCTGGACATGACCCAGCACTGTGCCCTCGCAGCCCAGAGAGCCAATTGTGTTCTGGGCAGCATCAAAATTATTAGGTTGGATGTTAGAAAAAGGTTCTTCACCCAGAGGGTGGCTGGGCACTGGAACAGGCTCTCCAGGGCAGTGGTCACAGCACCAGCCTGGCAGAGCTCAAGGAGCATTTGGACAATGCTCTCAGGCACATGGTGGGATTCTTGGGGCTGCCCAGTGCAGGGCCAGAGACTGGACTTTGATGATCCTTGTGGTTCTCTTTGAACTCAGAACATAATGAGATTCCATGATTCTATGGAAAATAATGGTGTCCAGCTGGCTGAGGAAAGTTGAGGGAGGTGATTCTGCCCCTCTGTTCTGCCCTCATGAGAGCCCACCTGCAGTTCTGTCTCCAGCTCTGGGGTCCCCAACATAAGAAAGACATGAATTTGCTGAAGCAAGTTCAGAGGAAGCCACAAAGATGCTCAGAAGGCTGGAATATTTCTCCCATGAAGACAGAGTGAGAGAGTTGAGGTTATCCAGCCTGGAGACTTGAAGGCTCCAGGGACGCCTTATAGCACCTTCCATTACCTCAAAGGACCACACGAGAGCTGGAGAGGGACTTTTGACAGGGGCATGGAGGGATAGGGCAAGGGGGAATGGCTTCAAACCGAGAGAAGGGAGGCTGGGATCCTAGAAGGAAATTCTTTCCTGTGAGCAAGGTGAGGCACTGACACAAGTTGCCCTGAGAGGTTGCAGATGCCCCATCCCTGTCAGTGTCCAAGGCCAGGTTGGACAGGGCTTTGAGCAATCTGGTCTAGTGGAAGGTGTCCCTGCCCAGGACAGGGGAGTCAGAACTGGATGGTCTCTAAAGTCTCTTCCAACCCAAACCGTTATGTGATTCTGTGATGAACCTATCTTGCACATTTGCCATGAGTGAAGATGCCCTCTCACAGTGACTTGTGAAGCTGTCACAATTAATTCTTGTGCCAGAGATTGCAGATGCACAGCTCATTGCCTAAAAAGGATCACTGTGCTGCCAAATCACCAGGAGTCCTTAAAACCTTTTCCCCCTTGGCTCCAGCCAAGTTCAGAGAATACTGCTGGCCAAACCTCAAAATGGTTATTTACACAAAAAGGTGTTTAAAGGGAGAGTTTCCTGTTGGCTCCAAATAATTAATTCTTTCAAAATTACTGAAGTTCACACATCATTTAAAACTGTCTACTCAGCATAGATACTCCAATTATGTAAGTATCCAGTCCTGTTTGAATCACTCTGAATATAATTGCTGCAGCAATATCTAGAGATGAGTTTGGCCAGAAAGCTTTAAAATGTGTGGATGACACCTTCAGCTAAGGCAAGAGAGGCATTTCTCCCACTGCATCCTATCATGAGCAGCTGAGGACTTTATGAAAGTTTCATTTTGCTATATCAGATTGGAAGTCATAATATGCCTCATTCTGTAAATTGTTCCACTTACTTCAATGGGCCTTCACACAGATAAGGTGAAGTACAAACAGTACAAATAAAAGGGTAGGCTCTTTGAAGAAGAGATGTTCTTATATTTGTTTGGGTAAAGCAGAGTAAGGTGCTTCTCTCTTGGCTTCTAAGCTTTGCTGCAATAAACAGAAATGAATAAAAATAGCAATATCAAGCTGCACCAATGTCTGCAGCTTGTTTGGCTTGCCCTGGGATTCAACTGGATACTAATGCACAAAAATACTGATTGAAGCTAAGCAGTTTTGCCCCAAATTGAATTCATTTTAGCAGCATTAAGGAAAAGGAAATATTATCCTGCTCTTTGCTCAGCATATTTAGATATAATGACATAATATGCGCACATTCCAAAAAATTGCCTGCCTTCAGGTAGTGCATTTTGAAGTGATTTCAAATTCCCTTAGGTTATATCAGCAAAATGCTTTCCCCTGCCTCAAAAATCACTAAGTTCTCAGTGCCCAATTGTCTGTGTCACCTTGTTTACATGGTGGGTAATTTTCTAGCCTACGGTCTGTGCCTTATTTTGTCAGGCTGCCCTTATGCTACTTTGTGACGATTTTCAAGTCTCCATGCATAAATTATGATTTATTTTGCTTTCTGAAAGAAAGGCTGAGTGAAGTAATAGAGTGTGGGGTTTTTTGCTTTTGTTTTTTTTTATGATGAATATTTCAAGAGTATGCTTTTTCCTTCTGAAGAAAACTCTGCACCTCCAGCAAGCATTTCTTTTTTCTATACAGAAAAATAAACACAGAGAAGAGCTGAAACAAAAACAGCATCTCTTGTTTGAACCTTGAGAGATGCAGAGATCTCACAACTCCAGCACTGGGGTGAGAGATGCATCATACTCCTCCTTGGTTATCAATGTTAATTTGTATTTAGCATGGTTCACTGCATGCTATGGTATTGCCACTGCATTGTTCCTCCATGCCCACAAAGAAGCCATGCACAGAAAACATGGTTACATGAATAAAATAAGCATCAACATCAACACTGCCTGATTCTGAGCACTAATGAAGCAAATTGCTCTTCAAAACTTACTTAGATGTTTTTACAACAGCAAGGAGCAAAAGATAAGGCCATAATTGAACAGTTGCCCAAAGGCAATTACTGATTGGAATTGATTCATTCTACAAACAAATTTGACCAATAGATTATTTGTCGCGTTACAGCAGATTTGGGCGATACTGCTGCAGTTGTGAAGGAGACACAAACATCCAGCATGAATAGTTAACACAGTTTGTTACCCTGTAGAGCTGCTTGTTGAATTACCCAAAGAAATCTCACTGGGGAACTGAGCAGGGCACTCTACTTTGAAGCTATAAAACCATAGTGTTACCTCCCTGCTTTTATGTATGAATATGAGGAATTGTTAACAGCAACACAAGCAGTTTGCTCTGAGCAACACAAATGTGATGGGCTTAACATCAAAGTGATGCAAAATCCACCAAAAACAACAGAAAGGTTCCTATTGAATCCAGAGGACTTTGAATCGAGGCCTATCAGGGTCAAGTCAGCTGTTCTAATGGGTTTTCTAAGGAGATCCTGCGGGAAATTGGAAAAAGGATTCCAATTTCTTGAATCCAAGGATTACTGCTGCTTCGAGCTACTGCATCTGCAAAATCATTGGTTCAGCTTCTTTCCCCCTCCAACCCATGACAAAAGAGCACAGGAGCTCTGAGCTTCATGGTTGCACAAAGGACTCTGCACTCAAGAAACTTCCTTCTCTCCCTTCCTCTTTCCCTCCCTCCCTCTGTCCCTCCCTTCCTCTGTTCCTCCAGTTAAGATGCTCCAGAATCCATCTGAGGTCAAAACAATCATTGCTGCTACTCAGAAGGAGGCTGCATGAAAGAGGTCCTTGCATCATCAGCTGTCAGAGGATAATGGGGTTGAGGTGCTGATCTTCCTGCAGTTACCCAAGTCCTTCCACACTTGAAGGTTAAACTGTTGAATGGGGCACTGCTAAATTATTTCTCAAACCAACAGGGAAGCTCAGAATGATGTGTAGTGTGACAGACTGCTCCTAGTTCTGGCTTCACACTGGATTCAGAGCTGTGTCAGTGACTTAGGGTTTCTACAAAAAATCCAGGTTTTGGTTTTGTCATTGGGAGCCCCGCATGGTTTGAGACAAGAGAGCAGAAGTCGTCCTGAACTGTCACACAATCCAGTTGCAGATGTGATCAGTGAAAGATGTTCTGAGGTTTTCTGATGTTAATTTAGGTAACTTTATGAGCTGTCTGTATGGAGGATTGGGCCCTCCTCTGCACATAAGGGCAGCTGATGGAGCATCCCACATGCCATTTCCTCAGCTCTCATATCTGCATCTTCCCTTGGAAAGGACAGGCTTTTGTTAAGCTTTCAGGAACATTTCAAAGCCCTTTTTTCCGTTATCAAGGTGTTTTAGAGGGAAAGGGCATAAATGAGCAATGTGATAGATACAGGGAGTTCTTATTTTGGTTGGGCAACAGATGAGGCATGTGGGTAATTTATTGCACTATAATCGTGTTATGTGATATCGATGCTGCAGTATTAATGACTGCAAAGTGCCCAGATTGATTCAGATGGCCATTTACTGTCATTATTACAAATCTAAATAAATAAATAAGAGCAGTTGAACTGATGTAGCTGAGAAATGTTTCAAAGTCACCCGGTGACATACATGTAGGCTCTTGTGAACAGGGAGTGACTCAAACAATATTGGGGACACTTTTTATTGGGGTCAGAAAGAAATAGAACAATTAAGTCATTTTCAGTCATATACAATATATTAGGAACTGTTTTAACAAGCGCATTGCTAAACTGACTGGCATGAACAAAGCGTTTTAAAAAGCTGGGGTGTAAATATGCCAGGGAAAAAGAAAGAAAACATGTAAACTATGCTCAAAAATAGTCTGCAAATGTAAGGAAACAAGAACAACTAAGACAATCATGCACATACCTCTCCTGCTACCATGGCCCAGTGAATACAGTGGTTACCATGGCTGGATCTGGCTATGAGGTGGACTTTAGAGGGCAAGCTTTGTTTCTGATCTCTGCCCAAACAGAGAGCCTTGATCCAGTCTGTTGGTTTGTGTACTTTGAACGAGCCAACCTCACACTGCAAGAGCCAGCAAGTTAAGTTTGAATTTATCTCATGCCTTCAGGTTTCTCTTAGCATCCCCTGTCTGGCTGTCATATCACACAGAGGGGGAGATGCACTATCACTCGATATTCCAAAATATGACTCTGCACTTCTTCCCTAAAACACAACTGTGCAAGTCAGACAGCCAAGAATTACTTGCATTTCCAAATGCTTTTTATGTATCCATGCTTTTTTTTTCTTTTCTGAAAAGAAAACAATACATTAAAATGTAGATCTTGCTAAAAAGTAATAATTTCATTAACCATTTGTGGGTGGTATTAATATATATTAAATATAGGCTCTTTATTTACACTAAACATTTTATTAGCTTCCAGAGTCATTGATACTGAAAAAGATGAGAGCAAGTCTCTTTCAATAAACAGCTTCTTCATACTGAGGTACATTTGTGAATAGGTGGGACCCAAAGACAGCCAAGTAAGAACCTGCTGGTATTGATCTGCATGGAGAAAAAGATCTATTTTGGCTCTTCATACACCCACAGACTTTAATGATCATTGACTCTGTTGCCCAGATAAATTCCTTAGATAAACAACCAAAACCCAAATTAACATACAAACCATTAATAATCCAGTCAACAATTTTTATAACAATGACAACAAGAGAAAGATATGATTTCTTTTGAAGGTTTATTCTTAGCAATGTTTATGCGATGCGAACTTTGAATCTAAGTCACCTGCCAAAGACCAGGAAAGCAAGTCAACTTTGCAGCTGGGACTAAGCATTAGATATTCTTGTACTCATGGCTGCTGCTTCAGCAGCTACATCTCAGTCTGTCCTCATTTTATGTGTTGTGGCCATTTCTCAGCTCACAATTCAATGGACAGAACAACAAGAAAATAACATTTAGATACTTGGCTATAAAGCTGTTATTTAAGAAAATTGAAAAATAAAGCTCCAAAACTTGCCCATTTGGTAGTTTGCTGCTTTTTTTTCCCTTTGCCTTTTTTTTTTTTTTTAAGCTTAACACCTGCTTTCAAATTCCTACTGCAGAAAAGCTGGGTAAGCCGTGAGGAAGGTGCTCAGGGGTTACTCTCAACATCGAGCTCCCCTAGTGGCTGCTTCCCTCCCACCGTCCCCGTGGACAGAAACCCTCGGTTGGGATTTTCCCCACTCATGACCAGAAGGAAGTAACTGCAAAAGGGATGTGGATTACAATCCAAGAAGGAAAAAAAATTATGCTCACTCCCACCTGGGACTTTTGGAATGAGAAATTATTGGGTTATTCAAGGAGAAATGAAAAGACTTAAAAGAGAAATGTAAGGGTTTCTCTATAAACCTATTATCAGACATTACATATTGCCCTGATGAAGATATAAGGAAACCTGTGGGAAAATCTGCTTTAAAGTTTGGTTCAACAGCAAATACACAACAAAATCTAGATAACAATGTCTTATGAATCATTCTGCCTACAAAAATTTTTGCATGTGTGATGAAAGGCTCTATTGACCATATCCAAGACAATGATTAGCATTAATCCACTAGCAAATGGATATAAAAACTGCAAAATCAATGCACAGTTATTCTGGAAAGCAAATATTTTCTACTTCTCCATACACACAAAATGTTTCTTTTTCTTGTAGCAGAAATGCTCACAGACTAATGCCAGACTAAGGGCACAGCAAAGCAATACCAGGTTTCAGCTGCATGGCTCCCTGAGTTTTACTGTCAAACCAAAATGCTTAATTTTTCTTGTTGGTGCCAGGGTTTTGGGGCTTTTGGAAGAAAACACCGAAGAACAAGACTTGTTCTGCTTGTCATTATATAGTTGCCAGCTAGCCAGTAATTCTGAACTGAAATTTCCAAGTTGATTTTCAAGATAGGCATTGCAATACCACGAGGATGGGCAACAGGGATGTGCACCAATTCCTTTAATGAAAATGGATTAACACTGTCATGAAGGAGGGTTGGGTATATAAATGAATCAAACAAAATTTCAGGTGAAAATCCTGCCTGAGTGTCCTTCTATTTACACCAGTTTTATTCTAGTATAACCTCAGTTTTCATTGAAGTTATTCATTATCTGCTTCTTGGTTGCTGTGATCCCAAATTTCTTGGGAAGTACCACAGGTGCAAAGAGGCTACAAGGTTTCATGCTCTAAAAATGGAGAATTTATTTTAAAAATTATACATTAAGCATGAGGACAAACATTGGCTATTAAGGATGATAAATAGCTAAGATCCACTTAAAAGTCACACAGCATTTGCATGCGTAGTTTTCTGTACTTTGAGATTCACCAACCAAAATATATCAGTACAAGGAAAATCTGGAAACTTCAAACGGCCAATGAGCAACTTCCCTTGCACAGTCGGAACCCTTCTTTATCTTTATGCAGAGCCCGCAGCCATCAGCAAATCCAGATTTCATAAAAAAGCAGGTGAATAACATCTGATTCTCAAAGAGCTTGTCTGGGGGTTGGGTGCATCCGTCAGTGCCCCTCTGCAGCCCAGGCTGGAGGGGATGGCCCAGCACAGTGCTGGCAATGGCCCCATCCATGCCACCACAGCGAGAGCTCCTAGTGGGTTTGGCTGTGCCCCTGGAAGAGCCTGTGTGTCAGCAAGGGGCCATGGGGCTGTGCTGGGTGCCTGCAATGGGACTCACTGGGGTCCGTAGTGGATGCTCCACCACGGTGGGACTGTGGTGTGGAAGTGCCTGAGTGTCAGCGAGGAGTGTGGGGCCATGGGGCTGTGCTGGGTGCCTGCAATGGGACTCGCTGGGGCCCATAGTGGATGCTTCTGAGACTGTGGTGTGGATCAGGGTCTGGATAACACCAGCAGGGCTTTGGGGGCTGCTGAGGAGCTCCACGATGGACCTGGCGCCGTGGGCAGGGCAGCGGAGCCGGGCAGCTCCACTGAGGGGCCTCGCTCAGGGGCCTCCCCGGCTCCCTCACGCTGGGCAGCCCTGCGGGACCCGGGCCCCATGGGGACAGCGGTGGCTGTGGGCTCTGGACCCTCCAAAGAAGGCGTCGGTGCCGGCCGGGGGCTGCTGCAGCTCTGGGGTATTTGCT
>NW_005054424.1:1767828-1771746 GCF_000277835.1 Geospiza fortis
CCCCCCGCGCATTTATTACTTGCATTTAATTAATTCCTTCTTTGCGTTTCCTTCCCTGTTAATCTTTGGGTGACTGCTTTGTACATATGGCAATCTGATAATGAGGGAGTTTGTCCTTATTCTCTAGACTTCTTCACTGCGATGTCCACCCATCCAGTGCCTGGGATATCGATCTTCTTTCCATGGGGAGGGGGACAAGGTAAGAGGGGTGATAAAAGTTTTGCAGTATTCCACACCATTAAGAATAGCTTTTATTCCTTGGCGCTGTTTAATCAACTGTTATATCAAGTCATGCTGTTTAGGCAACCACATCAAAAGAACATACCCTCTTTTGTATAAATTATATATTCCTTGTATCTGTCTTCTCGCATGCACGCAGACGGGGAGATAAAACTTAAGTTTGTTTTTTAATAGCATGAAGCAGGTATTTAGCTGTTATACAACTTGTTTCTGCAACTAAGTTGGTTGATAACAACCCAGGAGCCAAGCTGCTGTCTTTCTAACTTTTTACCCATTTCCAAGTCAAAACTCCTCAATTTAAAGGTTGGAAAGAGAAATCGACGACTCACTGAAACTCCACAAAGAAACACAAATAGCAGAAGAAAAGCATAGGCTAAAAAAGATGAAAAGCACCAGTTAGAGCCGGCATGAGACCACTTCGGACCACTTCTTTCACCTCTTTTCTAAAGTTTACCTGAAAAGACTACTTTGTCCCTTGAAAAGTCCGTGCTGACCTATTGCAGTTTACGGATATAAAACTTTTTTACCACTTAAAAACTGATTTTAAAATCCATTTTCAGGGTTTAAGTTGATTACTGTTCAGCTCAATGTCACAGACCAGAAAACTTCCATCTAGTTTTTCACCCCAAAGAGCTCTTTTTATTTCTTTTTTTCCTTTTTCTGTCTCTTTTTCTTTTTAAACCCCACAACTTAAATAAAGTTTATTTCTTTGGATGTGTTTTGTTTTTCTGAGAAAGTGGACTTTGAATTACTTTAGCACACCGTCCTGGAATTTTTAAGAACTCCTAAAAAACTCCTGAAACTTTCTAGATCCTAGGACAAATTGTATTTTCTTAGGAGCAAAAGTAAATGAGCACTTTGCAGGCAGAGAAGTGTTTGTTCATATGGAACTCTACTGTTCTGTCTAACCTGCTCTATCAGCCTCATCTCTGCAATTTTGCTCGTCTCTCAACACCTTTGTCTGATTAGTAGCTTTTGGAGATCGGGATAAAGACATCACTTGCCACGCTGCATGAGATAACAATTAATTTAACATTAAACTTATCCCCTTTCCATTCACTTTGCTTGGATCGATCTCTGTTAATTGTGTTTGCGGATGCTTTCAACACTATGCTTTCCTTAAAAACTTAATGACACCCCGCAAGGAGGTGTAAGAGTCCAAAATGCTCCTCTCCGACTTTGACCAAAGAAACAAAGAATATAGCCCCAGCGTGCTCAGGAGACCATCTATTTTTAATCAGTTGACTATTCGTGCACTTCCGAAGACACAACGTTATTTTAAACTGGGTGATAGTCCTGATTTTATTAAAAAAAGAAAAAGTGCCACATTGCAGTTGTGTGATACACAAGTCAGACACACTAACTTCATTTAACTGCCGCTTCGCATCAGACCTGTTTCTGCTGTTAAAGTGGTCATTTATCAGCTAAAAGGCGAGTGTGTTTAAAAATGTATGTCTTTGGGAGGGAGAGCAATCTCCCTTTTCAGGGGCAAGAAACCTGTTACAAAGCCATTTAGGTGGGTGCGCTCTGAAATGGCATTATTCCCCCCCAGGGCGTTAATATCACCCAAGTGTGTTCCTATTTGCACGGCTCCCCGATAATTCGGCATTTTATTTAACCACAACTGCCCTTAGAAACTTGATTTGCACTGTAGCAGCCTGCTAATCTTAATTTTTTCCCCTCTTTCAGAAAGGCATCTGTTCCTCTTGCTGACAAATGTACCATTCTGCCAAGAAAGTTTTTGGAGGAAAAAAAAAAACAGACGAAGAAAAAAAAAAAAAAGAAAGAAAAAAGAAAAAAAAGAAGCATGTAATTGATGTTATCCCAAGAAAGCGCGATCTCCACCCCTCTCAGCTCCAAGCCCTTCAGGTAAAAGGAAAAAAAAATCTTTCAAGAATTTGTTGCCTTTTTGAGGGTTAACATCAGAAGACAAGCTTGCCTCGCCTTGGCCAATCAGCTCTCGGCCCTGGCAGCTATAATATAGAACTAAAGGCAGACTCCTCTCACTAGCGTCTTGCTTTGCTACCATTAAAATCAGACCCTTTTTTTGTCTCTCGATTGCTGTCTCCCGACCAAACTCCGATGTGTTCCGTTATCAGCGACCTAAAGCCTGCCATTCCAGCACCTGTCTTGCTAGGGATCGGTGGATAGTATACGATTCAGAAAGCAGACAAGGACATAGGAGGAGAGAGAGCTCTAGAGAGACAGCCAGGGATAGGCACAGAGAGCTTTGAAGTAATTGGATTCAATGGACGAAATGCTGCTGTTGACAAGAATTCTCTTGGTGGGCTTCATCTGCGCTCTTTTAGTCTCCTCTGGGCTGACTTGTGGACCAGGCAGGGGCATTGGAAAAAGGAGACACCCCAAAAAGCTGACCCCTTTAGCCTATAAGCAGTTTATTCCCAATGTGGCAGAGAAGACCCTAGGGGCCAGTGGAAGATATGAAGGGAAGATCACAAGAAACTCCGAGAGATTTAAAGAACTAACCCCAAATTACAACCCTGACATTATTTTTAAGGATGAAGAGAACACGGGAGCTGACAGACTGATGACTCAGGTAGAGCCACAGAGATACCTGTATTTGTGTTTGTTAACCTCTCTGAGCAATCCCAAAGGAAAGTTAGCCGGGGCTGGAGCTGGAGATGTTTCGATATTTGGTGGGGGAATCTGTGTGATACTTACAGTCATTACCGTGCCATGGCGTTCCCTGTAACTTGGTTAGAGATTGCTGTTTGCATTTGTCCCCAAGGATGCACTTTGATCAAACGAATTGCATACAGCTCAGAGGACCCCAAGTGTATAGTGACCGCCAGGCCACCCACTCATTATTACAAACGCAGTCCGCGGTTGCTGCGCCTGCTGACTTGATTTTTTTCCTCTATATATTTTATTTAATTTCTCTCTTTTTTTCTTTTCATTTCATTTTAACCTTCATTATTATTATTGTTGTCGCGAGCATATTCTAAATTTAGTAGGCATGCAGTCGTGCACTCACAAAAGGCAGCTGAAGCCGGATCGACCATTCCTCATCTGATTCCGTATTATATAGCTCGCATTGCAATACCATCATTTGCAATTGCGCCCATCAGAGAGTAAATATATTGATATTTCTTTAAGGATGCTCGCCGCCAATGCTCTGGTACTTCCATAGGGGAGGGACTTGTAACTTATCGGCATTGCATCACCTTCTGTTTTAAAAAATCTGATGGCACAAGGTTTACAACTGGGTAAATATTGGATTTCGGGTGGAATCGGGTTGCGGAACTATTTTATGAACAAAAAGAAAGAAAGGAAAAAAAGATAAAGGCTAGAGAAAGAGAGGGAGAAAGAGAACCGCTCCGAGTCACCTCGTAATTATAATTCATGCTCAACAGAGAGCTCAGCGAAGTCAATTGCTCTGCTAATCCCGGAGTTTCAGAAACTACATGCAATCTAGACACTGGAAATGGGTTTCCTCCAAATATAGGTCAACAGCGCTTTTTTAATATTAATACATTTAAGCCCCACCTTCAGTGCTAGAGCAGGACTCGCCTGGAAGGACTAGGCGGGGAGTGGACGCGGGGAAGGGGGGTGAGGGGTGGAATTTCCCAAACTCTCCCCGTTCCTCGGCCTGATTTTCCGCACGTTGCCGGGTCTCTCGGGGCGAGGGACCGGCGGCCGCCACCATCTCTTCCCGAC
>NW_005054424.1:1772449-1774936 GCF_000277835.1 Geospiza fortis
GCCTCTGGCCTCCCTGCCTTGCTTTCCTCTCCTTCCCTCTCTCGCTCGGCCGGCAACCTCTAGTTAAATCCCAGCCTTTAAACGCCGGCTTCGGGAGCCCTTCAACCATGGAGAGATCTTTCATGGACAGAATCGTTAAACTTGCAGAGTGGTTGCCGAATGCATTAGTCGCTAGTTAATATTAACTTCAGAAGGGTGGGGGGGAACGCAAACAGAGGTAGGTAAGTCAGGTTCTCAACTTTGCAGGTGACACCAGCAGTTTGCTAAGGGCTCCCCCCTTCCTCCCTTTCCTCCCCCCGCCACCCCAGCCATTGGCTGGATTGGGGAGAGAGATAAGGAGGCCAGGTCAGTATGATAAAGCTGGAATTTGTATGAAATAAAATAGCAATCTCGTGTAATGCAGGCACACAACCAGTGCGTGATGTGAGGAATTTAGAGATCAACTTGGCATTTAGGAAGCCCACCAGGTTGTTTACACTGACAGGTACCTGTTAAGTGTTTCCTTCAAGCAATTCATTTGTGAAGAGATTAGGAGCTGGCAGGAGAGGGCTTGTTGAACAACTTTGCCTCCACACAAAGCGTTAGTGGAGGCAGCCCTGCTGAGCTTCACGGTGGCTGAACAGAATTGGGCTTGATTTGTGGCACACGACCCGATGAATTAATAAATAGTCTGGGCTTCACGGCTTTTGACTCTGACAATCCAGCTCAGGCAGTATAAAAGGGAGAAAAGTCCTTTAGGAGGCCGTTTCTTCTTCTTTATTTCGCTTGGAGCCGGGGAGTGGTGCGGGCAGGGCCGGGGCGCCCAGAGCCTCCCGGCGCTGCCCGCGTCCCTGCCCGCGCCCGCTCCTCCCGTGCGGGGCACGACATCGCCGTGTCGCGCAGCGCGGTCACCTTATCAACAGCTGAGACGTTTGATCCTTCTCCCCCTTTCCCCTGTAAATCAGTGATGGAGCGTATCTATCCACTCAGGTGTGAGAGGGAGAGAGGGAAAAAATAAAATAAATCAAACTCAACTTCCTTGTGCCACTGCACTTTGCTGCCGGGAACGGTGCCGAAACCCAAACACCCGTCTCTCTCCATAAAACGGTAGGCCAGAGAGTCCAAAGTGAGCTCGTGACTGTGTTTTATATCTCTCGGGGATTTTTATATCTCTTTATATCAACCTGTATGTTGCTGGAATCACTTTTGGGGCTGTTGGGGAATACATGGGAACTTCCTTGCTAAGCAGCCTTGTCACGTCCCTAAAAGTAGCGTCGTCGGAGTAATGGAGGTGCTTTGCGTTCCTGGGAGCTGTGAAAGGGGAACTCTGTGGTCTTTTATTGACTGTGCTGTGAGCACGCTGCGGAGAATAGTCCTGCAGAAGGCCAAGCATAGCAGTCAGGCCAGCAGAACTGTGGGAAGAGCAGCTTACTGCATCCCGCCGTGGCTTAGAGCCACATCGGTATTTGCATCAAGAGAACTACGTCGGGTAGATGCACCTAAGTTGTTTTCCTCTCAAAAAGGAGGAAGAAAGCTGGCAACGTGTGTGTTTCTAACTGTACCTTTAGTCAAGTGCTTTTCAATGCTTTCGGTGCTGATTTCCTGTTTCTGCCGGGTTGAGAGTCCTTTTTCCCTGACGCCACTGTGTCTATTCCCCGCCTGGCAAAGATGGGAAACTCCCCAAAACTTTCAGGGTTTCAGCTCACCTCTTTTCCCCACTTTCCCCTGTCCTGTGTCCCTCATTACTCGATCCCTACGTGCTCCCGGTGCTGCTGGGCCCAGTTCAGCCCAAGGAAGGCTGGTGACTCTGGAGGGTCAATGAAAAATCCTGCAGTATTTTCTCCACGGAGCTGGAAGGGTTTCACTCCACACAAAGGGGGTCCTAGCTTGCATAGCATCCCTGCTCCGCTTAACTTCCCTCCTTGGCCCTCCCTTGCTTTTCATCTTCCCACTAAGAGCTATATTATTGTATGGATTTGCTCGGCTTTGTAGGCGAGCGCCGATGTATGTTTGAAGCAGAGTGAATGCTCCCAGCCCATGCAGCTTTGAGGGCTCTAATGAGTGATGGGCGAAGGGAGAGAAGAAAAAAAACACCCCTCCCTCCAGCACATAAAGGCTGTTAACATGTATTGATACCCTTTTCAACACAGAATTAAGCTGAAAAGACCCGCAGAGACATTCCGGGGGGGAATCCGTGACTCTGAGATATATGGCGAGTGTTTGTTCTGAGCAGAAACTTTGCTCTCGGGAAGGGACAGGGCACTTAGCGGCAGGAATTTGCTCCGTGCAGGTGCCTTTGAATCGCCAGCGCCGGCAGAGGGAGGTCCCCTGTCCCCGCAGCAGGTGCCAGGGCAGGGAAAAGGTCCGTCCTTGTGGGTCTTCGTGGTGTTTGATCCTCTGTTCATCCCGTGTCCCCAAGTTTCACTCTCCCCCTCCTCACCTACCTCCCCGTCCTTCCCTGGCAGTGGAGGTGAAGATGCTCAGCCCTGCCTGAGCCCAGCCTGGGGT
>NW_005054424.1:1775377-1779017 GCF_000277835.1 Geospiza fortis
CGCGGGGGCTCGCGCAGGGAGGGGAGCAGAGCCCCGAGGGCGCAGCCGGCCTTCCCCCGCCTCTTAGCGACCCCGTCGGAGCAGAGGTGGGGGAAAGGAAAGAGAGAGGGGGAAGGAAAAAACAAAGCCCAGCCAGCTGCAGCAGATTTCCACAGCACTTTTATTTGGGTGATTTGCTTGGCCAGCCTTCCCACGAGAGCTGCGTCGCAGCCACACACCCTTCTCCTCCCCCCGTGGGGTCTGATGCTTTCCCCATCCAAGGAGCATGTTCAACACAAACACTCGTGGCCGTCTCCAGCCTCCCCGCTGGCTGCACGCCTTACTCGCGAGCGCTAATCTCCGAGGGGGAGCCGGCCAGGAAAATAAATAAGTAACGTGGTCCCCAGCCTCCTTCAGCGGTAGCCGCTAGGAAATTCCCAGATAGGGATACACATACACATAATTTTTTTTTCCCTCCCCTCCCCTGTGCTTACAACGCCACACGCTGTCTCAACTCGGGAACAGCTCGCAAGAAATCCCCGACTCGCAGAGTTTCTTTTCTTGACACTTGACACGTTTTTCGGTGGAGCAAATCTGTCAGCGAGTGACAGCCCCCAGCTCCACCGCCTCCCTCCATCCAGCTGCATGACATCGAAAGCTCTTTTTAAGAGCGTACCCTAGCCCAGCAACCTGCTGGATGTGTCAGGAGACACTTGGTTGCAAAAGAAAATAATGGGCTTTCTTTAAATATAGCTGTTTGCTTCAAACCCAGCACCCCACGGCAGGGAAGCAGCCCAGCCCTGCCGTGCTCACCTGCAGGAGGGCTTCATGTCCCCCCTTCCTGCCCGGAGCTCCCCAGGGGCTGAGCACCTCTCCTGGCCCATGTGGGCTTTGTCCTGAGAGCCTGCTACTGCTTTTGTTCAGCTCCTGGGTCCTTTCTAGGCAAAAAGAGGCCCTGCAAAGCTGTCAGCTCTGTGGAGATCTGAAACTCCCCTTTCAATAGCCAAGATGGGCTTTGTAGCGCAAGGTGTCCGATTGTGGCGCGCGGTGACCTTAGGCCAGGAGCACCTCCTAATCCACCCCAGGGGTGTTTCACAGGAGGGGAGCCACCCCAAGCTGCTCATTGAGATTCGGCACACAAGGACTTGGGGGCAATATTTGGAGGGTGTCAGGCAGGGTCGTGTGACTGTACGAGGCAGGCTGAAGGGAGCAGTCTTGAATTCCACTCTCTCAGCCTGATCTTAAACTGTCCAAACCTCATTTCATGACAGAGCATCTCATGAGAAGATTAAATCCCATAATGCCAGCAGGAAGATTCTTTATCTAGATCTCTGTTTGCAAAAAGTATGATCCAGGAGACTGGAATGCAAAGAAGAGTTCCCCCAAGGCCTGAATTATTGTCACCAGAACAGAGGAGGGAGAGGCAGGGGTGGTAAAAGGGACATTGATAATGCGCTACAGCAAGTATTTAGAGCAAGCTTCTACATTTAAAATTCAAATACAGATCTTGAGTGCCTTGGAAAAGTGGCTCTGCTGTGCAAATAGTGCTTGGAAGGTCCTGGGTTTTTGGAGAGTATGTGTGTGAATTGGCACATAGGGTTTCTGCACCTGAACAAATAGGGAGGGGGAGAAAAGGGGGGGAAGAAGCTGGGAAAAAATGGAAGTGTCCTCTCTTCCAAGAGTGTCTGCATTTATTACATGAATCAGAATGACAATGCTGATCCTTTATTGGATTTTAATTAGAGAACCCAAACAAGCGCTGCTCAAAGAAGC
Organism: Geospiza fortis; assembly: GCF_000277835.1. Taxonomy (NCBI): domain Eukaryota; kingdom Metazoa; phylum Chordata; class Aves; order Passeriformes; family Thraupidae; genus Geospiza; species Geospiza fortis. The sequence continues at coordinate 1,777,130 of NW_005054424.1, forward strand.
AGATTTTCACACCTCTGCCAATTCACTGGCATGTTTGTAGAGCTGCTACACTACTACATCTATTCATCAAGTCCCTGAATATGCAAACAAAGCTCTAGCCAGACCTTTACTGCCAGCTTGTAGGAAGGTGTAGTTTACTAGCAGAGGCCTCCACATAAAGCACATAGCTTGTTTGTTGCCATGTCCTCCCTGAAGAGGGAGGCCTTGGAGATCTTGCTGCTTCATTTCTGAAGGAGAAGTGATAAAGTCATTAGCAAATCAATAACAGTCTGATTTTCACCCTTCCTGTCCTTCCTGAGAAAGTCATTAGGAGACACTACAAGGGCTTGTCTAAATCATAGGAATTTCAGTAGCAGCCACAGAGGCAAAATATAAAATCTGTCCATCTTTAGGAGCTAAATCAGCAGGTCTCTTAACTGGTATAGGGAGTAACTGGGAGAAAGCAGAGAAAGGCAAGGGAGGGATGGGGAATCTCAACATTTGCTACCATGACATAGTATGGGGTATCAACCAATATTTAAAAAACCAGAGTGGTTAGGAACAATACAAGTCCCTCTGTTAAGACAGAGATCAGCCTGGAACACAGCAGACTTTTTTTCCCACTACCCCACAGGCGGCTGAGCTTCCAAAAAATGATTTGCAAGAGAGACATATTCTCATTGCTACTCTTGCTTTCTTTAAGTCTGAGATTGTTCCTCTCAGTAGCCCAGGAAAGCAGCAACAGCTGCTCTAAACTCTGAGTAACTCCCAAGAACTAGAGGAGGAGGCATTTGCTTGGGCCTGGCACAGGTGTTGGGCTGCTCTGGGACCACATGCTCTGAGGCAGGGAAGATCACGCTTCTCCTAGGAGGGAGGGAGAGGTTTCTTTCTTTTTGAGAGAGGATTGAAGCAGAGTGCTGGAGATGCCAGGCAGGGGTGCTCTGAGTGTGGGATGTGCCTCGGTAGCCACCATGCTGAGCAGGAAGGCTGGAGGCAGCATGGGGGCTTGTGCAGCATTATGCAGGGGGATTTGGGAAATTTGGGTTGTTGCTTTGCAGTGGCAAAATTTGTGTGCAACCTGGGGCAAAGTCTCCTCCTGTTCTCTGCTGTTTGCTGCCCTAGATGTGCTCCTTGAGTAAGAGCTGATTGGGGACCCTGAGCATTGAGAGCACAGGCACTTGCTTAGAGAAGAAACTTTATGCCAGCAAAACCACTCGGCTTTGAAAGCCTGCAAGTTATCTGGCATCAGGTGTCAGTGCAGGGTAAACAGTAGCCAAATGGGAAGTTCTTCCAGAAGAGATTTTGTTCTGGAACAGTTTTCTCAGTGGAAATATTTTGGCTCATTTCCTTTATGAGACAAATCACTCTTGTAACTCCTAACCCAGAGAAGATTTTACACTGACTCGAATCTGGCAGGAAGGGGATTCTTACTTGACCCACTGAGTGCAAATGGGGCATGCTCATAGATGAGGGTGGAGGAATTTCAGAGGGGAGTCTGGCCGTGTCCTGAGCTTTCTTGGTGGGTTGGGGTGGCTGGGGAAGTGATAAGTTCCTGCATACCCCCATACCCCAGCCTGGCATGTGCCTCCTCTAACCCTGCTGTGCCTCTCTCCTTGCACAGAAAACTCTGTGGCGGCCAAATCCGGCGGTTGCTTCCCTGGCTCGGCCACGGTGCACCTGGAGAAAGGTGGGACCAAGCTAGTGAAGGACCTGAGGCCTGGAGACAGGGTGCTGGTGGCCGACACCGAAGGCCGTCTGCTCTACAGCGACTTCCTCACCTTCCTGGACCGCGAGGACGGCTCCCACAAGCTCTTCTACGTCATCGAGACCCGGCAGCCCCGGGCCCGGCTGCTGCTGACGGCCGCTCACCTCCTGTTCGTGGCCCCCCAGCAGAACCAGTCCGAGGCGG
>NW_005054424.1:1779387-1820365 GCF_000277835.1 Geospiza fortis
AGAAAGGAGAGAAAAAAAAATAGAAAAAAAAAAAAGAAAACACTAAAAGGAAAAAAAAAAGGAAAAAATACATATTTTTAAAAGAGAGCACGGATTAAGACTTAAAAATAATAATAATTAAATAATAATAAATAAGTAGGACAGTCCAAAGTAGACTTAAAGGGAAACAAAGACCCCTGGAAGTTCTGTTCTGTTTAGTTTATAAATATATATATATTTTTATTTGTTCTTTTGTTTTGTTTGTTGGTTGGTTTTTTTTTTCCTCCTCTCCTGGATATTTATTTCTTTGGTATTTTGAATAGATGTTTTAAATGATATGAACCGGACCTTCAAGAGCCTTAAATAGTTTCTTTGATAATTTATTATCATGTGAACTGTACTCACAGGAGAAAAAATTATTTTGTGAGGCCAAGCAAAACTGCGCAGAGTCTATTTTTCTACGTGTCACGTGTGTCCTGACTTTCAGAAAGCAAAATTCTGTACTTTCCCATCTCTCCATTACATCGCTCTTTCATTTCAGCAAGTCTAAAAAACAAGCAAACAAACAAACAAACACACACAAAAAAGACAAACTTCATGGGGGTCCGTAAATTATATTTTTATACACAGAATTGTAAATTAGATTTTTTTGAGAGATCAATACTTAACTGAATCACATTTCGTTTTTTGAAATAGTGTAAAATATGAGAATATATTATTTTAATTTAAATAGTTGCAAATGTAACATCATTTCCTGTATTGTTTTCCATGTTTTGCTTTGTAAAAACATCATTTGGCCACGTTCATGGAAGTTCATGGAAGTCGAGACTGTTACACAAACTTTTTATTTGCAAAAACCGTAAGAAACTTTGTTATTTTTAACTTCAGAAAAAGTTTATTAGAAAATAATATTTTTTAAAAAGCGCACATGGCGGCAATTCTGTGACGATGGAGATGGTAGTTTGTACAGAGGGGGGAAAAGGATGTTTTGCATTAATAAATTGAGAAATAACTGCTGTAAATTTACTAAAATGTATTTTTGAATATTTTGTAATAGTTTTAATAGTTTTATAGAAATAAAATGTGCCATGCACAGTTTGGTTAGTATATAATAACTAAGAGTTCCTGGTGCATCCCATTTATTTTTTTCCTTTTTGCTTGTTGGTTTAGGAAACATGATACCTAAATGAGTGCCCGTTATTTTATTTAGATGTGTTGCTTATAACATTTAATTTTGGTACTTTAATTAAGGAAACGAATCCATCACATCTGTGCATAACCTGGAATCTCTTGTACTGACAGTAGAACCTCACTTATTTGCACGAGTGACCAGGAGATGGGTTTCCCTTTGCCAGAGCCCTGGCTCCCCATCCCTGCTCAGGCAATGCTCCTCTCTTCCAGCTGCAGCTGACTCCATGCCCACTTCCCAGTCTGGAATGGAGACTGTAGACGGCTCTGAAAATTGATTTCTGAGGATACTAAATCAAGTTTTCCCTTTGAAGGGCATTAATGTGAAGGCAGGCAGCTGCCTTTGCCTCGTGGCAACCCTGGGATTTCAGTGGGCTTCAATCTGGGTGCCCAGAAGATGGAAATCTGAGGGAGAGACCTTGAAATCTGAGAGAGAGACATTGGCTTTGGTGAGTTAGAGGGATTCCCATGGCTGATGCTGGAAGAAGGATCATGAGATCCACCAGATTTCACTGGCTGCTTTGAGTAACAGCACAGAGCTTGGGGCCACTGAGAACAGAGCAAAACACCCTTTGCAAAACAAACAAAAGGATAAAGATTTGTTCATTTATGCTGAGAGACATTCCTTAGCTGTAATGCAGGAGTCTGTCCCGAGCCACCCATGGGTAAATGTGCTGGAGATGTATTTTAGAAGCTGAGTGGTGGGGCCAGTGTTGCATCCCCTGCCTGGTCCCAGCCTCAACCCACCCTGAGGGAATCATCCTTGACAGGTGCTGATCAGTGAGGTTCTGCTGCACCCTGTGCTCCTCCATTGAGGGTTTCCAGGATCCCTTTAAAAATTTTGCAAAACATTGTGTGTGCATGTGTGTGCACGTCTGCAACGGGACCGTGCTGGAAGGGAGCTTGCCTTGAATGTCTTCTCACCTTTTCTTTGGTTTCCATTACTTGCCAGTCTAGGATGTTCACCCTCCAGGCCTTTTGCTCCAGACACAGCCATGTTCTCTGCTGGGATGGATGGCATCTCTACGGCCTCCCAGAATGTCCCTGCCTGGGGCCATCTCCAGAGAGTGTCGACCATGCTCTTCCACGCTGAAATCCCAGGAGCTTCTGGAGCGCTGTCAGGAGCTGGAGGCCGAGTTCCACGCACGAGCACTGCTGTGTGAAACCCTGACAGATGGATGTGGTTTCTCCTTCCTGTCAACCTCTAGTCCAGCCCCACTTCCAACCTCCAAAGCTTGGACATGGCCAGGGTGATGAAACTTTGGAGTGACCCAGTGTGCTGCAGCACCAGGAGAGGAACCAAGCCACCCTCATGCCTACCCAACAAGAGGTATCACAGGGGACTGTGTACTACCTGGTGGGTGCTGAGGACCTGCTGCCCACCCCATCTTGGACTCTGCCGCCTCCCTGTCTTTGGGGTGTGCTGAGGGCTGCAAACCCAGATGATCTGGAGCATGTTAGAATGTGATCGTGGAACAAATGAGTCTCTGCTGTAAGAGTCTGGCCTTAGTTTGGCAGCATCTGGTGTCTGAGCTCTCTTACCCTGTCTCTGAGAGGTGGCTGCCATTTTTTAAGGCCTCTAAACTCAAAGAAATGACCGTGTTGGAAGGTGCCTTCTCCAGAGGTCGGGTGGTGGAGGTGTTTAGGGGTATCAATGATCAAACTTAAAACCACTGGCTGGAGAGCTTCAATCTAAATTGCAACTGAGATATTAAAGAGCCATCAGACCAGAGCCCACATTTGTGTCAGGGCAGGCACATGCCTGGATGGGACCACACCAGACATTGCCTCATTTAATCTTCACCCAAAGGCCAAGATGAGCTCAGATCTTTGTGGTGTGAGAGAAGCTGAGATGCTCTTACACCAGGATCAGCCTGTTTCACTGAGCAGAGAAATGCTGTGCCATGTTCTCCATCGCACTTATTCCAAGCAGCTTTACCTCTTCCACTCACCATGTCTGAATTCCACCTCTCCCTCTGGCTCCTCTCATCAGGATCACCCCTCTGTGGTGTGTTAGAAGTGCTTCCTTAGATGGGCCAATCCGACCCACAGCCACAGCTCTTGTATGAAGGATGTACTGTCATAACCTTGTGCAAAACATCTAGGAGATGTCACTGTCCATTTTCAGGGTCCGAGTATGGCAATAGTTTGTATAAAATGTACACATAGTGGTGGCTACAGAATAGTTTATGACTAAATACATATCTATTACTGTCAAAATAATGTATAAGAATGTACTTGAAGCTATTATCCTTGTGCTCTGTTGTCTGAATAATTAAAGAAATTACAGAGACTTCCTGAAATGTCTGATATGTGATGGCATTCCTATTGCACACCTCTGAGGATTTTATCCTGATGACATTGAAGAGTGGGGATCCTGTGGGATTTGGTATTGGACTATTCAAACACACCAGGAATTGTGCTGGTGGGGCTTCATGTGGTGGCCACAGCCTCCTTCTCCTCCCACCTACAGCCATGTGGGCAGTCTGTCATTTACCTGTGAAATATTGCGTGGCTCTGCAAAGCCAACTCATTTGGAAGGGTTCTGCGGGGTGGCAGAGGTGCCCTGAAGGGCAGCCCACCAGCAGCTGCCTGTCCTCTCCACGTCCCCCAGCCAAGCCAATGTGAGAAATGACCCTAATGAGACCGGGGCTAGTCTGTGTTTACCTGACCAATAGTTCAAGCAGCGCCCTGGTGCTCAAACCCTCCAAAGGAAAGCTGGGATGTGCCATTAAAGAGGATCACATCCACAGTGCAACTAAAATCCAAGCACTGGGGTGAACCAGGTGTTCCCAGCCAGGTAGCTGTGCTGTGCCTCAGCTCTTTGTGCCCTCACATGGGAAAGTTTGCCTAGCTGGATCTTTAGACATACATGCACATATATGTCTACATATATAATATTATTATCCTGATATTAGGAGCTCAGCACATCCCACCAGGACATTAATATGTTTACATTGGCCCTCCTGAGCATTTCCCACCATGCTGAGGCTGAGCAGGAGATGTAAATCAGCCTGGCTGGGTGATAATTGGGCAGCAGTTTTGCAGCTCCAGTACAGCATCTATTTCAATTACAGGGGGAAGGAAACCAGAAAGAGCATTTTATCTTACTCATTACTGCAAGCCATAAGGGACCACTAGATTTCTTAAGCTTTTGAAATTCTCTCTTCAGCAGTTTCTGCCTTAAAACTAGTACAAACTTAACTGAAAAAAAGGTCAATTTTCCATGTACAGAGCCCTTCAGAGCTTTCAAAGGAGCAGTGTTAATGTGATCCTTGGCCCAGGAGGGCTGAAAGGGAAAAAAATAATCTTTAAAAAAAAGCATCTTTACAAGCAATGGGATTGTCTCAGATTTGATAGGGGCCCCACAGCCACTGTTTGGGCCAAGATTGTTAAATATAATTTTTAATGCTTTGCATTTGGGGTGTTTGGACTTACGTATTTAAATAATTTTGGTTTTCAGGGATGAAAAGGAGTGAACAAATGCCAGAAATATGAATTTAGTGATCTTGTCCTGGTTCCAGTGAAATCAAGAGTGGCATCCAGAGGTGATTTGGGTGCACAGGCAATTGTGCACCTTAAAGCTGAGTGCAAGATCCTATATAACTTCTTTTCCTTTCATTTTTGAGTGAGAGTAAGACACCTCTTCAGAAAAATATTACTGCAAATCAGGAATGATTTGCCGCAAAGTCAGGAAATCTGTTTGGGGTAAAAATATTTGTTTTGATGTCCTGTGACCTAAATGTGAAATAAATATTAGATTTGCTCAGTTTGGTGTGAACAAATGTCCGTTTGTATTACTGGGGAGGAGAGGTGACAAGGGATGCTCTGCGTGGTGTGACTGTGGAGGGTTCCTTGGCCACCAAACTCACATCTGGCTGCTGCCCAAGGGCAGGAGGGGTTGGGCATGGACAGGAGAGCAGGGATGCTCTGAGAACACCATGTACTTTGTGCAGCTCTGCTCAGCTCACTGGACTCTGGGAATGGCACAGGGACCCCTTCCTCCTCAGCCCATCTTTGGGGCAAAGCTTGCCTGGAGCATATCACTGGGACATCAGGATGCCTCCCTTGGAAAGGGGATGTGCTCACAGGGAAACCATATTTGGGAACGCTGGATCATTCCAAGTTTTGAGACTTTTGATGGCATTGTCTGCAAGGGAGTGGATGATCCATCTGTGTGCAATTACAGCAACTTCCTTTTGGTCTCATGACAGACAGACACTGTGTCACAGACCTGTCGCAGGCTTTCCCTGGGTGGGGGAAACTTATTTACAGGCAGGATACAGATCAGGCTTTGTCTAGCTTGGAGCATTAAAGCATTTCATGGGCCTTTTGTTCTTTTTGAGCAGTATAGGCTGTAAGCAGCCCCTGGTGGTCCCAGGTCTCACCTCAGCCCACACTGGGCCCGCTTAGAACAATCTGCTGGAGGCCACCCTCTGTCAGGTCCCACATGTCTGCAAGGATGGAGGGGCTCCATCCCTCTGAGCAACTGGCATTGTTAAATAAGCTAGCAGTTTTCCTAAGTACAGCAGCCTTGCACCCCATCCACCAAGAATCTTCCTTTATAGTCTCCTTGCATTCATTCTGCGACGAAGGAGACCAAAGAGTTAAAACAAGATTAGTTTTAAGAAATCCAAGACTCAGAATCTGGGACATTCAGAACTCTGCCAAGCTCTGCTGCTGCTCCTGCAGCCTGCCCTGAGCACAGAGCTGAAACCTCACTCACCCAGCTCACCTCTTCCTTGTAAGTCAGCCCCATCCTGTTTTCTACAGCAGTGAGAACTGGTTTTAATTATTAGACAGTAATGAATGCAAATAAATATTAGTCTCAGGATTGCTCATGAACAATTCTCTTGGAGTAGTCACTGGTTGGGTGTAAGCTTTGTTGGCTTTGCCAAATGATGCCCTTTCTACTCAGCAAAGTTCTTCTGGAAACAGGAGTGTAATAAATGTTCAGTATCAAACAAGTCTGTTCTGGCAGAGTGTTTGTGTGAATAACCATTTTGTGCTAACACCAATGGAGGCTATGGGGTTCACAGGCATCAGAAAGTTCCAACTGCCATTCAAATATTTGCAAATAATGCATATGTGATCCCACAAATAACAACAAACCAACCTGGTTGCTTTCATTGAGGAAAATGATTATGAATCACTGTGTACTGTGGGCTCAATCCAACAACCACCAGCGTCAAAAGAAGTTTTTCCACAACTTCAAACAAGCAGGGAGCTGAGCTGTGTTTGCTCAGCTTTACCTGGTGTATCCAACACTCTCATATTGCACCATCAAATAATAGGATTTATCAGGCCAGTAAGAATTTCCTAGAGCAGTCAAGAGTGGGCACATTTCACCTTCTGCCTGCAAATGTGCAGCTCCCACTGATGTCAGCAGGGTTATGTATGGGCAAAATGAGGTCAGACTGTGTTGCCCTACTTTATGTGCCCTGTGGTATTACACTCAATTAAGTTTTGTCTCCCAGGACACAGCCTCTCTCCCACTTAAGTCACCAGGAACTTTGTCACTGCACAACAGAGCAGGAGGAGGCACGAAATACCAGTCTTTGATCCAGAGTGCAATGAGTTTTAACCCATGTATTCAGGAACTTTCAGCTGCACTTTGAAAAGGGTGGGTTAGATTCAGAAAAAAATAAATACATCCATAAAAATCCAACATGGGGCATCTTCAGGAGAAGGTAACAGCTTTGCAAACTCATCCAGAGCCTCGCAGAGTGTAGCAGACTCAGCAAGAGCTTCTTGCCAAGGCAGCAGGGCATCTTTCCTGCCCTCTGCCAAGAGCTCCCCACTGATCCCTGCAGAAAGATCCTGAATATCATGGGCAACACCTCTTAGGCAGCACAGCAGAATCAGTCACATCTTCTGTGTGGGTGACCACGTGCTTGACTATTTTGAAAATATTAACCACTGCTTATGAACTGAAACTATAAATAGCTGTAGGAAGGAGAAAACAGTAAAAAAAAAATTCCTCATTGCAGACAAACAAGTTGCCAGAACAATGCCAGGCTTTGAGTGAAACAGGTTTGGTCCTTGCCCCTTTGATGAGGTTTCTTCTGATTTTGAGCAAGTAGCTTGTTGTCCCCCTGTCTTTACCAAAGATGGGCGGAAAAACATCTCTGAGGATACTTTTCCACAGTCTGTGGGGTCAACATGATGAGAAACACAGTGAATCAGATATCAGATATCTACTGCCCATGTGCCACTCAGAGGGATCTCCTCTGTGGGCACATGGTGAAATGCAGGGACTATCCAAAACCTTTACTAACAAATAGTCAGACTATTTGAAAGCCCTCTTAATTTATACATTAGTAAAAATTTCATTTAATTTTTAGATGTCTCACAGCTGCAAGTATTAGGCAGCTTATTATCCTTATACATAAAATCAGCATGCTTCCTGCCAGATCTTTAATTCCATTCTAAATACCTTTGGAAAAGAGGATAAATGGCTTTTTGCACGATGCTAAACTCTGCATTACACACATACATCACAAGGAGGACCCACAAGCCTTAGCCAGATCAAGGGTAAGAAATTATTTTGGCTTCTGATTGTGTCTCCACCATGGAGAGGAGATCCCTGCTGGCTGGAGAGTCTGGCTGGACAAGATCTCTGTGGACCAACGAGTGAGCTGAGACACCAAGAGCTCACAGAGACAGCTGCAAATATGCCTGAGCGCAGGTATCCTAACCTTACTTCTGAATCCTGCCTAAAATGTCATGTCAGCCTTCTGCAGAGGCTCCCCATGGAGTCCCAGGCTACATTGGGAGCATCTCTGTCTCATCCATGGTTCTCATGTGGGGTGCATATAGACTTTCCTTAGCTCTGCACAGTGACCAGGCTCTGGGCCCAGATGTTCACCCCTCTCTATGTTCTGTGCTTGGGTAAGCCCAGTGTAGCCCAAACCCAGAGCTTTATCTGGGCTTCTCCACTGCAGGATTAGAACTTCAGAGAGGCCACAAACCTCAGTGCCTCTCTTTCCAAGAGCAGGGCACACTTGTTCAGCCTTGCCTGTGTAGGTATAAACACCATGCACATACAGCCCAGTTAATTAAAACTATTCCCACTCAATTTTCCCCTGGGGGAAGGAAGGGAGAAGATAGATGCTCATGGGAGGGGTGCTCATCACATTGCTTAATGTGAACTGGAATGGGACATGCAGTGCTGTGGGGATGAAAAGCTGTGGGGGGCTGAGAGAGCATGGTGGAGAGCTGTCCCTGAAAAGAAATTTCCCTTAATGTGTGCAGTGTGGAAGGGAAGGAGTGATGTGTTTCCAGGAGGGAGAACAGGAGACCAAGACCATCTGCACCCCAAGACAAGGAGGCAGGGATGGAGGCTTGCCCTGACACTGACCCAACACAGGATTCTTGCTTGGGACCTTTGGGGATCTTGGGAACCTCCCACCTTCCAAAGCGCAGTTTTTGGGCAGCTCATGGAAAGGACAGGAGAAATCCCCAGGGCCTGAGTGTGGGCAGGACACAGCCTGGTCTGTGCTCTGGTGCAGTCTGAGTAACTCAGCTCTGCCACCAGGAGCTGTCCTGGGCACCAGCCACAGAACAGCCCCAGCTCTCCACACTCTGCTCCAGAGTCACTCGTGGGAGTCACTGGGGACACTCCAGGAGTCACTCACAGACACACCAGGAGTCACTGGGGACACTCCAGGAGTCACTGGGGACATACCAGGAGTCACTGGGGACACTCCAGGAGTCACTCACAGTCAGTCACACTCATGGACACACCAGGAGCCACCAGGAACACACCAGGGCCTGCCTTTGGGGTGTGTGGATGTGCAAGGGCTCACAGGGAGCAAGTGCAGATGCCTCAGGAGCTCAGGTGCCTTCCAGCAGGTGCTGAACAGTACCAGGGGCAGAGGAAAAGCTGCAGCTTTGTGGGATCTGCTGGCTGCAGCCAAAGCTGACCTATGTGCACCACCAAGGTTCTGGGCATGCCAAGTGTTCGTGCCTTTCCCAAACCAGGGTTAAACCAACTGCATTTAGAAACAGGCAGGATGCTGCCACTCCTCAGGGCAGGGGGATGTCTCTGTGCAGCCCCTGCCCCACCAGGGACTCAGCATGGAGACATCTGGACAGCAGTGGTGCCATTCCTGAGGGGGATGGGCCGTGGGTTCCTCACCTGGGGCTCAGGCTCTTGTGGACCTGTGACTAAAGAAGCTTGCAGGGTAGGACCAAAGTGTCCCCAATGTTCAAAATGAGAGAAAAGTCAGATTTCATCCTATAGGTCCCCAAATTGTTGCTTTACAAATGTAAAAAAAAGGCCAAGTCAGGACTCCCCTTGGAGCTGCTCCTTGCACCAGGGAAGTGTTTTGCCTGATCACAAGGTGTTCCTTTTTAGGGATGGTTTTTTCTCTTAGCAAGGAAATATCTGTACTTTGTTTATCAACTGGAGCAAGGAATCAAATACACCTAAATGTTTCTTCTCATTTGGATGCAACTGAATAAGCAGGAAAATCAGAATATCTTCTTGTAGATTATACATTGGAGCTATTTTTTCCCTATTTATATGGATCTTGACAGGACAGAACTATTTATTGAGAGTTAAATAATGACATCTGCTATCAGGAATATCAAATCCGGTAGAAGATGTTTCATATTAAAATAGAAACTCATGGCCAAATTTCCTCTTGATGAATACAGACACAGCTTTATAAACTTCTTCAAAGTTTCATTCTCTACACCAGAATAAAATTCAGCTCAAGGAGGTTCTGTTAACACTTGTCCACATGTGCAGAAAGAGTCTGCTTTAAAAAAGTGTCTCACAACGACAACAAGAAGAAAAGGCAGAAACAAACCCTCAGACCTTTCAGGCTTTGTTGCATTAGGTGGAATCAAAGTGACCTCTAGTGATTCCCTGCTAACCGTGCAGCTTGGCAGCTGCCTGCGCTGAGCTCAGGGGGCGACAGGGGATGTGTGCTGCTCTCTCAGCTGCTAAAAATGCAATCAATACCTGATTAATGCAAAATTACGGCGATTAACAGCCCTTACAATAGCAATTCTTACAATTCAAGTGTAGAATGTTTTCCCAATCTCTACCATTCCTTTCCATGCAAGCTGTGCATTGTTAAAAGGGGTGCTTTTATCAGTCTGCTAAAAATCAGCAACACGATGAATTTATTAGTAACTTATCATCCATGTGTCTTCTGGCACTGCTGACGTGCTGTTCTGTAGGAATAGACAGGATAGGAAGTGCATTAGATTTGTGATTTAACTCATTTGTTCCTATTTTTTGGAACAGTCACAGGCTGATCACAAAATTATTACCAGTTGTGTAGGGAGGGTTGCTGTGGGACTAAGCCATCCCCATCCCCAGGTTCAGCCAGAGAGATTATCACCTCTGCAAGGTCATCTTTCCTCCCCCAGACTATTAAGGTTTTTTTTTTAAAAAGAGCATAGAGAGAGAGGATGTTACAATTCATCAGCGGTGGGGGAAATGAAAATTGTGTATCAGCCAAATTATGTCAGTTTACCATGAAAATCAATACCAAAGGGGGTTAGAAATGGGATGTCATCATTCAGAGGCAATGCAGGAGAAGATCTGTCAGCAGCAAGACGGCTGTGTGCTCTGTCCTTGTGTTCCCCAGGGATATCTCAGGGTTGGGGAAGGCAGAAAAAATCATTGATTCCTCTGGCACAGGAGATTGGGATGGGCACAAAGGAGATGCTCAGGAGATGCTGAGCTCTGCTGGGACTCAGAATGTAGATATTTAAAAACAGGCCTTTCATAGATCAGATGTGTCAATCTCTGAATCAGAGCTGGGTGAAAACAAGGACCCTGTTCCTACCAGAAGAAAACCCACCCAGCTGCTTTGGTTTCCTTCATGAATCAGAGAATTTATCTCTGACCTCTGTTTTTTTCCTGCCTTACCTCTATGTCCATTAAAGACCATGAGGTGTGACATCTGCAGGAAGGAGAATAGGAACATGGCTTCTGTCTTGCTCTCTCTCCCTGCTCTCAGCTCTCCACGATGGCCATACAGAGAGCAAAATGCAATTTAAATCATTCCCAGGGCTGATTTTGCATTCTCTGTAATTTTCATGGGGGCTGTGCCACAGCCACTGCAATGGAATGAGCTCCCTTGTTGTGGTCAGTGCCAGGCTGATCACCCACTTGCAATAAAGATCCTTTTTTTCTCCTGGATTTGTCAGCACCTTCCACTCCCACCAGCCAGCACTATTTGAGACATTCCTCAGACATATTTCAGAAGGATTTCACATGGAAATGAGGAGTTCTGCAATGGGAGTTTCCTGACTCACTGTCTCAGCCTGACCCTCTGCCTGCTCACCAGCCCTGTCAGGGATGCTGGGGACCCTCCTGCCTCTCTGGGGTGTCCATGGTGAAAAACCCAGCTGTATTCCTAAAACCCTCTGCTTTCTACCCCCAAAATGCAAGGCTGGACCTGAGTGTTGGGCTGTTATTGCCAGAGTATGATTTCACCTGCCACTGCTCAGGAGCATCTTCTGAGTTCAGCCTCCTCCATCCTGAGGCATGAAGCACTTGGAGGAGTAACATGATGCATGTGTTTGTCCAGGGCTAGAAACCAGCCAGAGAAAAACTATTTGTCTCCCAAAAATGAATCCAGCCACCAGAGAGTCCCAGCCCAGGCTCTGCTCTGCCTGGGCAAACCTTCTGTAGAGCCATGACTGGGGGCCAAGCAACAGGTCCCATCCACATTTCTGTGTGAAGTCAAATATGGCTCAACCTCTGTTTGCTTTTAAGGCTTAGAGACTGAAGGGAAACATTTTTATTTGTTGTGAGCAGCAAAAACAATAAAAACAGGTGGATGGGAACAAGCAGGGGGCTCAGCACGGGATAATCTGCTGCTAACTCTGAATTATCTTTTAGGCTGAGGCATCTTTATTGGTGTTAAACCAAAACAGAATCCTTCTGTGCATCAGTTAATTTCTTTCACAAAGAAACATGCACATTTTATTAAGCGCCTTATAAATTTCATTTTCATTTTGGATTAAATGAAATCATTTTAATGAAAGGCAGCAGCTAGAAAAATGCATTTTGTCTTGAAAGAATCACTTTCTGGTAAAGCACCATTTCCTATTTTTTAAAGCCAGGACTGTGATAATCCAAATACTTGCATAGCCTTTGGTTACCAACCCTGAAAGCTGTAAAAATATGATTTATTTTACACATGCATGCTGTGGGTTTATTTTTCCAGCTAAGGAATGAGAATACAGAAGCTAGTTTCACTTTTGTGGTCTAATAGGTCAGTGCAGATTTACCATTTTAAACATGTGCAGCCATAAATACAAAACAAAACAAATTGTTGCTGCTGCTGTGATCCAAACCCCAAATTAAAAACAAATACAAATTAGAAATCCCCTTTAGAAACCTCATCTGTCTAAAGCTGCTGAAATATTGTCTTGATGACAGAACTTCTCATATAACAACACTGCATAATAGGTTGACCATTTAGAGTATTTTCACTAAACTTTTGTTTGTTTTGAATATCCTCAGAGGCATTTTTAAATTTGACTCTGTGAGCATGTGTTTGCATGTCAATTCCAGATTGTGTTGGTTTTTTTCAAGTTATCTTCCAGCCTTCGTTGTCTGCAGCAAAAATGTTAAACATGTGAACCTGAAATGTTAAAAAAAATAAAATAAGGAAATTTAAATAAAACTTGCTCATGTATTTATGCCACGGTAAAGTTTGCACAGTTGAAATTGGGATCAGGAGATGATTCAAAAGTAGCAGAGTGGAACATTTAAATTCTTTGATACTGGAAACCATAAAAAAAGTGTAAAGCAGCCAGCTGGGTGCCAGCCCACCCAGCTCAGCCTGTCCACAGGAGAATCTCACCCCAGCCTTCCATGGGCACTTGCTTGAGGAAGGAGAAACATAGGAATATTTTGAATATTCACATAGTGAATATATTGAATATTTTACAAAAGGTTCACTGCTGCCTGAAGGAAAGCTTTCCTAAGGGAAGGAGTTTGGCAATCTGTTCCTTAGAAAATGTCTTGCTGAGTTCATTGGGACTGGAAGCAATGGTGGGTGCAGGAACAGAGGCTGCCCAAACAGCCTGGAGAAAGCAGTGCTGCACATTGTGCTCCTGCAGATTCCTCACAGCCATCTCTGCAGACCTGGGCTTTCTGCCTTGCTACCCCAGAGTGGATTTAGGAATGTCAAGGGAGAAGCAGGAGAGAGGAGGGGCAGCCCTGGGGCTGAGGAGTCCCTTCAGCTCCTCCCCAGCATCTCCTGCAGGGGCTTCCAAAGGGAGGAACCTCCAGACTTCCCTCATGCCAGAGGGCAGTGAGTCAAAATATTATAACTACACAAGGTTCCCTGGTCCTGGTGGGGCTGCACAAGCTGCCAGGCACATTCTGGGTCCAAAAACAAACAAACAAAAAAGTGTTTACCAACAAAACCTAACAGTAATGGAAAGGACAATGCCTGAAAGCAGAGTGAAGCCCTTTGAAGGTGTTGAGATTAATGGCTCTTCTTGCTGCATCTTCCTGTGGTTTAACCAATTTTGTGATAGCTCTGAAGTGTTGAAAATTCATTTCCAGTCCTCTTCAAGCCCCCTTGCACAGGGCAGAACCTGACACGTGACTGCAGGCAGACCTCACTCCTGGAGAGCAGCTGGCAAGACCCTGAGTAGCAAAGAAGCCAATCTCTTTGGAGTTTCACAAGGAAAATGACTATAAACCAGGTTTTGTAGCTTGATTTTGCATAGGAATAATCTGAAGGCTGTTGAAAAGTCCAGGTAAAGCTGTGTAGGGATAGTTTCATTCACCCTGCAGAGAGGAGCAAGTCAAAACTAAACTGAACGTTGAAAAGCACTTTGCTGTGGTTTCCAGGAAAATGCTGATACTGGACATGGGAGGGAGAGAGAAATGGCTCATGGATACAGCTGGAGAATTACTGGAACCACCACAGAAATTCAATTTGGCCCTTTAAGCCCTTACCCAAGCTGCTCTGCACCCAGGAGCAGATGGGAAGCAGCATTTGGGATGACACATCCAGAGGGGATGATGTTCCACAGGTCCATCACATCAGCTGTGTTGGCAGGGCAGCTGGGAAAGGAGAAACTCGAATTTGTGGTAGGAGCAGAATGTCTGAGCAAGCACAAGCCAAATGTCTTGACCCTGGTATTGTACAAAAAAACAGAGCAGGTTTTTGATGAAAAAAGGATCAAAGATTGAGAGGCAAACAGAGAATGGGATTTATGGTACCAGAATGGGTCAGTTAATGTAGAACTGTTCTTTGATAAAGTCAGCGGTTTTATTTTATTTTTAGAGAGAACAATTGATCTAAGGTGAGTTTGCAATGATGTTACATTAGTATGTGCCACCTCAGCCTGGGAGGGTGGAAACAAGCAGGGCTGATGTGCAGGCTGAGGGCTTGGCAGTGAGGGGCTCTGGAGAGCTCACTGTGAAAATGGAAGGAGGAGACAAATGGATTTCCTTACACATTGATTGTTTCACTTATCTGCTCCAATGTCCTGGCAGAAATTTAGGAGTGTGTGATGGTGGGTGACAAGAGCTGACACAGTCAATAAATGTGACAAAAATACTCACCAGGAAGCCTGAGACAACCTTGACCAAATAATAGAAATTATAAGAAAATGATAATCAGAGGTGCTCCTTGTGAGTAAAAACAGTTATTCCTGTTATAAGTGCAAGGCAAGAAGGGAGACCAGAGTCCCTCAGGCATTACCCACATCCATGTATCCATCAGGAATGCATCATGCCTGTGCAAAAATCCAGCATGATGCTAACAGGTGTCAGGTGAGGCATTTCCACCAGAGCTGGGGGGAAAGCTTCGGGAAGAAGCACATAGGCACAGGAAAAAAGGGGGTTTGAAGTTGAATTGCTTTGCTTAGAACTCAAGTGACTCTGATGATGATGGAAATATTCTATTCTATTCTATTCTATTCTATTCTATTCTATTCTATTCTATTCTATTCTATTCTATTCTATTCTAATTATGTTCTATTCTATTCTATTCTATTCTATTCTATTCTATTCTATTCTATTCTAATTATGGAGATATAGGAAGGAAGTCAGGGGTTGTGTGCTCTGAAAGAGGAAGGACTGGAGAAAGGCCCTCTGCTGGAAGGCTGCTCATCCTTTGTGTACATTTACACTGGTCAGCCACACCACCCATGGAAAAACAAACATTCAGCAACACATCACATCTCTCCAGGAATTTCAACAGGTTTCACACCTATCTCTACAGCTAATTACTTGTTACTTAAAGCAGTGTTTTGTCACCATGATATTTTATGAAAAAATCCCTTCACCGGGATTTCTTCTCCTGGGAGGCTTCAGCTTCTCCCTGTTTTGCTGCTTCGGAATGTGATTTGGAGAATTGTTTACCCAGCATGTGAATTGTTTTTAATTAATGACCAATCACAGCCAGCTGTGTCAGGACTCTGGTCAGTCATGGGTTTTTATTATTCATTCTTTTCTAGCTTTCTTTAGGTATCCTTTCTATTTCTTTAGTGTATTTTTATAATATAATATAATATAATATAATATAATATAATATAATATAATATAATATAATATAATATAATATAATATAATATAATATAATATAAATGGAGCATATTTTCTAGAAAGCCTTTGAATTAAGGATTTTAAATGGTGCAGCACATTCCTGTGTAATTGCCCCAAGTAGAGACGCAGAGGAACAGAAAATAATGAACATAAATTACAAAAATTTATGAACAGAGAGCTTGGTAGTGAGACAGATAGCACAGGGTGAGCTGCTGCTGCCCCTCTGCAGAGCCCTTGCAAGAGTAGCAGCTCTGCTTTCCCCATGCTGAGATGGTTTTTTACACACAGATTTCTCTGTTTTCCTTGGTGCATTTTTCACCCCAGTGACTTTTTTTCCTTGTGTTGCACAGTGATCCCAGTGTTCCTCCATCCCCCCCAAGACCTGGTGGCAGAGACAGGCCAGGACGTTAGGGGGCACAGGGCAGCCCCTGGTGCAGGGTCCAATTTTGGGCAGTTCCTGCATGGACAGAGTGCACAGCTCAGAGCCAGGGCCCAGTTTCTCCACAGTATGATGAAGGGACTTTTGTCTGGCCAAACTTGAAGCCTTTCCCTTGTCCTCTTGTCCACTTTGGCGCCCAATTCACCATTTCTCATAGCAAGTCCAGTATGATGAAGGGACTTTTGCCTGGCCAAACTTGAAGCCCACACCCAGCTTTTCCCTTGTCCACTTTGGTGCCCAATTCACCATTTCTCATAGCAAGTTTCCTTTGGTTCAAGAATCTGCTCTTTAATATATCCACAGTTATTATTGAACTAAAACCTTCCCTTTTCCCAGCTTCATTCCAGGTAAAGAAACTGACAATTAACCTGATTCGGTTGTGAGTTAATTCATTTAATCTCCAGGTGTCCTTAATCTTGAAATTAATACCCCTAAAACATGGCTAAGCAGCATTCAACCTTCTTCCTTTAATTATGTGTATAATGAAGCTCATTTAGGGAGCAGCCAGCAGCATGGAGACCACACTGCAGGTATTGCCTCTCTTTCCCCCCTAATCCAAATCTCCTTTTCCAGGTTAATATGAGAGTCAGGACTTCACTCAGCACCAGCTGATAACATTGGTCCTAAAATGTCTAACATGGCACAGGGGCCTGTTAAATTTTGGTTCTGTGAAATATGAAGAAGAATCAGTCTCAGTGGACCCAGCTTGTGGTGTGTTATGGTTTTTGCTGCCCTCTGACTGCAGGTAAAGAAATTTCAGAGGCAGCAGTCTCCTCCTGCTCCCCCCGCCTCTCCCTGCATTAATCTGCTGCTCTGCCACACAGGACCCTGGCATCCCTCAAACGCTGCCAGATGTCATGGCAGGACCCTTCACCCACCAAAAGTCCTGGGAGTCCCTCCTGATGGAGCTACTCAGTGTGAAAAAGGTGTGTGAGGGAAAACCCAGGGAGCTACAGACTCTGAGTTCAGTTCCTGGAAAAGTTATGGGGAGGATTATACTGAGAGCTACTGAAAGGCATTTAAGGAATGATACAATCACCAGGAACCATCCCTGTGGGTTCACATGGGGAAATCCTGCCCTCAGTGCTCATGTTTGAGCAGACAATGAAGCTGGGAGAGCTGCTGGGCCACGCTGGTGACCAGGAGCTCGTGAGGGACTGATGGTGGGTGGGGAGACAGAAGCCTTACCTGGCTGGGGCTTTTCATCTGATGGGTGGGCTGGGTTTGCTTGCAGGATTTTTGGATTCTTTCAGGGTATTTTTAGGCTTTTGGGGGTATTTATTGACACTATTTTGATAAGGCAAGTACTTCTGTGCTCAGTAAATCACCTGCTTCACTTCAGTGCTGTGAGAGGAGGGGAAAGTGAGGATGCAGCAGCTGCCAGGTATGAGGTGCTCAGAGGATGCTGCCTCTGGGGCTCAGCAATCTCTTACACCCTGCCTTGTGTGCCCACCCTGTCGGGACCCAGGACATTGCTCTGGCTGCCCTGGAGTACTCCAGACCCTGGCAGGGGGCTCAAAGATCTTGACACAGAGTAAAAAACACCTGTGGCTTCGATTTTAGCCCATGGAGACAATTACCAACTTTGTGTGAGGAGTTACAAGCCACAAGAGTTTGAGTAGAATGATAGTTAATTCGTCACAGGGTGAACAAGTAGAATTGGGGGGATTTAGAATGGGGGTTCAAGAGGCAAGATGGAGGAATCTGGGTGTGTCCTGTCCTTCTTCTCCTTCTTCTTGTCCTCCATCTTCTGCTGTGATGGTGACACTTCTGGATTGGTTTAGAGTAAAGACAGACTGTCTAACATAGGTGATAGGTATTGGAAAATTATTGTAAATAAAGCACATGTAGTTCGTAGTATAAAAAGATAACACCACCCCAAGGGCAGTCACTGTGCCACAACCCGACCTGCTGGACAGATCTCAGCAGGTCAGAGAAAGAATGGAATAGATAAGAGAAAATAAACAGCCTTGAAAGCCAGAACTGAGGAATCTCGACTTCTTCTTCGGTCGTGGGGCTGGGAAAAAAGAGATTTTCTAACACCTCAAAAGTCATCTCAACCACAGAAACCTGAGACCACCCCATCTCCTGAGGCCAAACCGAAGGGGAGAAGTCAAGAAGGCAGCACCTCTGAGCAGGAGGAGCCCAAACTGATGACACCCTGCACTCACTGTGACAACCCACAGGACCTCGGACGCTTCACGGGTTAAATTCTCATCTCAAAAGGCAGAGTCTCACCAGAAACAGCCACAGGAAAGAGGAGCAATGAAACAGAGAGTGATGCAGAGCCTCACTGAGCTGCTCCCCCATGCTGAGGCTCCACCAAGCCCTGCTTGCACCACGGTGGCTCTCGGCAGGCATCTGGTGAGCACGGCCATCACCTTCTACAGACAGGTGAGGGATGGCAATGACAGGGACAGAGCTGTCAAGCTGCCAGCAGAGCCTCCTCAGCTGCCCTGAGTTGGTGCCTGTTTCCCTCAGGCACACAGCACAACCCTGGATGGGCTGTTGTACAATAGCAATTAATTAGATTTCAGATACATCATCTTCAACATATCCAAAGTGTTTGCACTGTCATCAAATCAGTGACTCAGCTAATAAAGCCAGGGAAATATAGAGGCATTCAAGCCATTGCCATCATGCTCTTGTGTTTGACCTCATGTTTCTTGCATACTCAAAATATTTAGGGTTTGGTTTGTGTGTGTGTGTTTTTTAAGGGTCCAGTATAATCTGTGAGGATGCAGGTTTAAGACTGGAGCACCACAACCTTACTTTTCCTTTTCCCTTTCCTTTTCCCTTTCCTTTTCCCTTTCCTTTTCCCTTTCCTTTTCCCTTTCCTTTTCCCTTTCCTTTTCCCTTTCCTTTTCCCTTTCCTTTTCCCTTTCCTTTTCCCTTTCCTTTCCTTTCCTTTCCTTTCCTTTCCTTTCCTTTCCTTTCCTTTCCTTTCCTTTCCTTTCCAACAAATGCACTCATCATATTTGTTCCTTGCAATTGATTGGACAAGAAGAAAATAAGCCAGGTGCTTTTAGATCTTAATGCACATCTCTGCAATAAGAGATTCCCTTGCTTTGAGATAAAACATGCTGAGAGCCACTTGCCAGTTTTAATCAATAATGCAGGGAATATCTTTAATATCTTCGCTCTGGGCTCATCCCTGCAGGAAGTTGTGTCAGGGTTTTGAAGCTCCCTGGGAGCAGAAGGGCAGGAGGGATGTGCTGAGTCACTGAAGGGCATCACCCTGTGCAAGAAATCCCTGGAGCAGGATGCTGGCACGGGGCTCAAGCTGCCAAAATGTGCCACCAAATCTGCCAGAGAGGATCCTGCCTGCTCCGGGACAGCCCCTTCATCAGCAGCATTCAGTGTGAGGACCCATTTCACCTCCCTGAGAGGGGGTAATTATTTCTTGTCAGTCAGACTCAATCACTGAACTCCCCACAGCTGGTGGCAGAGAACCATTTAGCCTCATTTACCACCCTGATGGCCTTTTAGCTCTCCCACATTTCACACGGGCTCTGCCATTTCGCCCATAAATTCTTCTTTAAAAAAAAAAATCATAAAAATTTATGAGGAGGTAAAAAAAAAGGGCATAAAACGGAGGCAGCTAAGAGAAAAGGTACTAAAATTTTCAAATGAAGATGAGGTTATGTACCCCCAGCTGTTTCAAGTGCAGTGATTGAGGGGCTGGCTGATGAGGGATGATTACATTCCTCCTGCCCCTCACCCCCATTAAAAGCAGTGTGCATCCTCCCCCTGGATAGGGCTGATTAACAGCAGCAGAGGGAAGGCTTGGAAACAACCACATCTTCCCCATTTTGATGCAAACTTTGAATTTTTCTGAGCCAAATTAACAAACACAAGCCCTTTGCAATAAGCCAGAACCTTTTAACAGTCTGAAAGGTCTAAAGCAGCAGGAACTGTGGATATCACTTGGCAGAGAGACCCTTTTGTGGCAGTATTTAAGATGGAAAATATATAGAGAAATTATCTTCTCATCAGTTAATTGGGATTTGGCTTCCAGGACTGGTTTTGCCACACAAAAGTCCAGGCTAGAAGCAGAAAAGAGCATATTTACAATGCCAGGGTTCTCAACCTGTATCCAGTCCCCATGACTCAGATTCTGCATCCAGCTGCTGTTGGCAGAAGTGCCAGTTTCAATAATAATGTTAATAATTATAGCAATATTTTTTTTTAATAAGCAAATTATAAAAAGTGATGAAGAATTGACTGAGGGCTGAAAGAGCAGCCAGGCATTCCAACCCCCTGAATATCTTTTGTATCTTATCAGAACAAATGAAAAAGCTGCCTTCCACTTTTTTCCTTGGAAGCTTTTAGCTATTTCCCCATTTCTCAAGTCCTGCAGTGGGATCCATGGTGATGAAGGCTGTGGAAGGCACCTGACTCACTGCACAGATAAATGTAGGAAAAAGTCTCCCAAACCCCCCTCCCTCTGCTCTTACTGCAAGTAAAGACTGTGCGCTGCTGTACAGGAGCACCACACTTACAGAAGGCACAGCCTGATTTGTTTGAGACCCTAGAAAACATTCTAGACCCTAGAAAACAGGATTGGAAAAGGTTGTGGGGCTATTCAGTCCATCCTCATGCTGTCTAAAAATCCTTCTTATGAAAGGAGAATCCTCTCATCAGTAATTTAATGAAAAGATTGTTAATTAGGTAACAATCAGTAGCATACAGGACTAGAATCAGAAGAAATAGAGATGCTTAACTCCCATGTTCTCCCCACAGCATCCCCAATGCCAACAGCATCTCCACAGAACAATTTTCCTGGTCAGCATCTTTAATTTTTCACCAGTTGAAGGCACACATTCCCCTGGGATCTTTTCAGAACAGCACAGATGGGTGAAAATATTTAATGTATATTCAGCAGTTACCAGAATTGACATCTGAAACCAAGGAGCAGTGGCACCGTGTGACCAGTCAATTCTCATTGAACCCAACTAAGGATGTTTTCTGTAGCTTAAGCCCTGGTCTTTGAAAGGCTGAATGTGTAGAGCAAAAGCAGAGGAAATCTTTGATAGATGAATCATTCAAAAAATCTTCCCCAAATAAATATTCACAGGGTGTTACTACTTAGGGCAGTAGGGAGGTGGTTGATTGGGCTGCAATTTTTGAAGTCCAGCATTAAATCTTCATGCCACACATCCACATGCTAATAACTCAATTCTGGAAGTGCCTGATGCATCCAGCCTAAAAAGGCAGTAGTCTTTTTCCTCATAGATCACTTAATCTATAGATCAGATATCTGCAATTAATTCACTGCTCTTCTTCTTTTCTCAGTGACTCTTACAGCAAAAATCCTTATTTAGTAATACCAGAGTGCATAGCTTTGCACTTTGCAAGATTAAATTTAATCTCACCTCTATTATTCTAATTCTCCAGCTCATCCAATTCCTTTAAGATTCTCTGTTCCTCCTCCTCAGCTGAGCCCTCCCTCATCTGTCTCCCAACACGCTTGGTGAGCACGCTCCAGCTCATCCTGCCCAAATCATTACAAATTAATTAGGGTCAATCAAGACCAATTTCTGAAGCACACAACTAGGCATCTCAAGATTTGATTTTAAAGGTTTGTTTGCACCTCCCTTGGTCACTCCCTTTTTATCCCCTCAGTAACCATTTTTTAGCCATACTGATTTCATCCCTCTCTCCCTGGCTGTCAGTCTTCCAGCTCCCAAAGCTCATCCCTGCATGAATCCTGCAATCCTACAACATTACAAATTAATCAGCAGCAGAACATTTTAACTTCTGAAGACCAACAGACTTCTATGCCCAATCCCCACGTGCCCCCTTGAAAAGGGAGCTTGTTCTTCCCCTGTGCTGTGCAGTGTTCAATCCATTCAGTTAAGGGCAGGAGTGGACTGGAGTCAATGCTCAGTGGTGCTTCAACTTCATTAAAACACAAATTCCAGCCCCAAGACTACAGACTGCTAGGGGCAGGGAAAGGTGGTCCAAGAAGTGAGGAGACAGGACTCATTAAGTTTGGATTTTGAGGGATTTTGGTGAGGTTTACTTTGGTTTGGAGCCTTGTCCAAAGGAGCAGATGTGGAAGAGGTGATGCAGTCGGATATTTACAGGGTGCCCCTACTGTTAATACATGACAAAATCACAGGCTGAAAACTAAGCTGTAACTTTGCTCACAAAGGTGGCTATTCTTACATATTTATTCTGAATTCCCTATTTAAATCACTGAATCAGAGGCAATTTTTTAACCCTGATGAGCCTTCTGAGGTCACTGTGTTGCTGGTTGCTGGTGCCCTCCATCGGGCTAACCTGGGGTGTCCTTTGTCTGCCCACATAACGAGGTTCTCCTGAGATGCACCCCAGTGATTTTGTTACAAGCTAGCAATGCTTCCCTGGAAATGCATACACTGGATCACAGGTGCCACTTGCAGTGGTGCCATGATTTTTACATTTAACTATGTGAATAACGTTATAAAACCCCTATGAAGTGCAAGACAGCTGATTCTGACCTCTTTTCTTGATCTACAGCAGACCAGTGGAATTAGCCTCCATTTATGTTGATATAATTGTGTTCAGGAAGTAACTGATGGTTACCAAACTCAGCTTGCCAAGAGTTCCTCTTTATGGCATGAATTAAGCAATATTTGAAAGTACAGATCTTTCATTAGACGTGTCAGTATGGCTACAAAGCACCAGGAAAGCTTGAACACTCACAGGCTTTCCTCCTGTATGTATGTTATCTCTTTAAAAAGAGATCCCTCTTATCTTCCAGATCCTTTGAACCAGCCACACAAGCACAAGTTCCTTTTACCCTCAGCCACTTTTGTTTCCATCTGGGGCACCTTTGCACAGCTGGCAAAGAACCCTGTGCTACGCTGCTGATGTAAAAGCAAGCCCAGACATGATACCATAATAAAAATGGTAAAACAATCCAGTGTGTGAAGCCTTTTTTGACAAGTTTGAAGTCGTACATCAAACAACAAGAAGCAGGGAATGATAAAGATCAGGTTTTATTGACATATTTTAGGTACAATAAATATATTTACATGTTCACATTTCAAACATGGAAATACATGTAAAAAAACTTGTACACGAGATCATCTTTGTGTTTCCATTTTTACATTCACCCAAATAGGTAAGACAAAGATCTCTTATGCACGTGGAGGATTTGGTATAGTCCAGTTTTACACTCAAGCAATCAGCAGTGCACACCTGGTGCAGATGATGCTGTAGGAAACACGAGGCAGATGCACTCCCAGTGCAGTCAGTATGATACAGTCGGCTGCTGAATTTATATCCTGAACTGCTAATAAACAAACTCTGCAATCCAGATTAGAGCAGTACATTTGAAATGATTCTCAAAACACCCAGATACAGATAAATATGTATCTATATATTTATATAAACACTGCTTAGGACTTTACAGGTTAGGAAGGATCACATTCAGTAATAGTAATAGGAGGCAGAATCGTGTCGACAGTGTTGGTATTTCTACGTGGCAATAACAAAAAGTGCTATTACTATCACTGAATTCAAGAACAGAGCTCCTGAAAAAGTGAAAAGGATAAAACAGTTGTTAATCCTGTTTAGCCTGGCTAAATGCTCAAGCATGTAAAGGAAATGTCTACATTCTCCAGCATGGGGAAAAACTGCAAAGCAAAAGTGTTAAGTGATGTTTCTCCAGTGCTCTGGGACGGGCAGCACAGCCTAAGGGGTGACACCTGTACCAAAGCAACCTCAACTTCAGGCACCAGAGTCTGCAAAGGAAAGTATGGTAGGGTGGATTTCAGAGCAAGTCATCTAGGGTTCAAGTACTCTCAAAAGAGCTGGAAAAACAGAAAACAGAGCAAAAGATTGAATGCAATGCACTCAGGGAAAAAAGCAGAGAGATGAACAGGGAGTGAAAAGAGCAGGAATATAACAAGGACACAAATGGAAATGGAAAAATGGGGGTAAATGAGATGAAAATGAGAAAAAGCACAGCAGAGGCAAAGGGTACCACAGGAAAAAAGAAAGTTGACTTAATCCAAGGGCTCCTTTATAAATAAAATTATATGCAATGGTGCAGAAGATCAGCTGTGAATAAATAACGGTTAGCATCTGGTCTCTGCTGGATCTGTAAGTAAAAATGTCTATTAATTAGAAGTTAAAATGCTGAAAGAAGTTTCATCATCTGAAAAAGAAAACCTGCAAACAAATGGTTTTGTTATTCTCAAAATAGAGATAAAACTGCAAGGTTCCAATCTCAGCCTGACAGACACTAGGAAAAAAAAATACCATGCATATTAAAATCCATTCGATGCACACAAAGAAAATCCTGAACAAACACAACATCAATACAGCAGTGTTGGAAACTGTGATCTTCCATGTGACTACACACAACATTGCAATACAGCTACATTTAACTGTACACAGGTTCTTTTACAAAAGTATTTTTAATCTGCAATACTGTTTAAAGTTTAGATGGTAAAAACCACTGAACAAAAGTGCTGCTACATAAAATAAAAGCAGTGTAACCTGTTGAAAAAGTGTATCTATAAAGCCCATTTCCAGTTAGTTAGAAAAATCAGTGAACCAAGAAAGCAGAGAGCAACACAAGAACCTAAAAGACCCTGTGAGATTAACTTTCACCTTGAGGTTTTCTTTAGTGCAATAAGGACCACACTTTCCACCAAAGTAGAGAAGTAGAAAAGGGACTTTGTTTGTTTGTTTGAAATTAAAAAACCCAACCCTGCCAAAAGCAGCATTATAAAGAACAAAATGATCCTTCCCAACCATATTGTACCAGAAGTTGGCATACCCAAGGATCCAATATGAATCTGGTTTTGTACACAAGCCCCTGTGCTCATGTGGACAGTAAGTTATCTCCATGCTTAAAAATCAGGTTACAAAAAAACCTTACAGAAAATCCTTAGGATTTGATACTAATTTAAGATAAAATACTTTCAAGTATTATGGTTATGAATTAATTAGAGGACAAGGCATGATTTAAGGTAACATTGAAACAAAAGCTCTATGTTACCCTAAATGACCTTATTAATACAGCTAACGTTCTGCAATCTGTTTAGGATTTGTTTCCTTCACATTTAATTTCTCATCTATCATGATGCTAAAAAAAGAAACAAAAACAATAGCACAAAAAATGCATTAAAAAAAAGGTTTATGTCTCTCTGAACAAAAAATGCCTTTTTGACAGTGAACAGGTGACACAGATTTCTACCTTCAAGTACCTTGACTCAAATCACAGACACAGTACTACACAAAGGACAGGAAAAGCACAATACTATGCCAGAGAACAAATCCAGGGTATCTCCCAAGCAGACAAAAAAACCCCACAAACAAACAAACAAACAAACAAAACAAAACAAAAAACCCAAAAAAAACCAGGCTAAAAAAACTCTCAAAAGAACCCCAGAGCCTCCCACCCCCTCTCAGCCCAGGTACAGGGGTGACACACCCACACACACATACAGCCACACAGTTATGAGTGCAGAAGTGCCTGCAGCAGCTTCCAGGGAAACTGCATCATTTCAAACTACACAGATAAAAAATACTGTGTGTAAAAAAAGATAAAAAATACAGCACCAAGTTTTTTTTTTTTTATCCCCAGTAGCTGATGTTAAAAAAAAAACAACTTTGAGGACCTCCAAGGTTATTCTGAAATAACCTTCAGTTTTACTGTCATCTGTGCCCTTGCAGAGCAAACCTAACATTAGTGAATTAAAATGCTCAGTCTGCTGAGCATTTTAAAGGCTAGAAGGACTTCTTTACAAAAAAATCAGAAACCTGAAGCAAATCTTCAGATTTAAATGGGGGGAATAAACTAGATATCCAAGGATACCTTGCAGAGGGGGTGCCTGGATCCACTCCTCCTTCCCAAAGTCACACTGGGGATATGTGTGGGCTGAGGACAGCATCCCTCTGGCCATGGAAATGCTACAGACCTGTCCTGGTCTCCCTGTCTGCAGCAAGGGCCCTGAGCATCCCCAGCACCACACCACAGGCTGGTGTGGCACTGATAAGGGGTGGCACTGATAACACTGGGATGCACCAACGTGCCACCAACCTGCCCCACATGTGAAATCCAAACTGTGCAACCAAAACAGCCCCAACTTTTGAGGACAGCATTACACCACAGACCTAAATTTGTACCTGCAAACAGCACAATGGAACAAACCCAGAGAGACCCCGTGCCTTGGTCTGACAGTGTTTCCCCTCAGAAGTTAAAGGACAGAGTTGTTTTAGGGGTTTTTTTAATTTAAAAAAAAAACAAAAAAAAAACCAGAAGTAGAACATTCAACTAAAATACCACAGATCATATGGGTAGTTCAATATTTTAGTCAAGGCAAAATATGAATAGTTATAAAGTGAATTTTCCAGAGGTACAAGATGGAAATGAAATAATTTGAAAAAAAAAAACCAAAAAAAGCTGACTTCATATAACCACCTACTGGAGTTGCCTATTTAAATAATTATAAAATTATGCTAATAAAAACTGAACAAATAATACACAGATCAGGATATATGTATTGACTTACTAGCATCTTTATAAAAATTTGGAGATATACACAAAAACACATCAACATTTATGGAATCATATCCATTTAAATTTAGATAAGACAACACAAAAAACTAACAAATAGCTAAGATGTGGTTGACTGTAAGCACTTTTGAGTAGCATTTTAATTTTAAAAGTTCAATATTTACATACTACATTAAATGCCTTCTCTTTTTTTCCATTTTGCATCGTATTGTGGATTCACTACAAAGAAAGAACAAGATAATGGTTGCAACAGATCTTCCAAGAAAGTTAACTTAAAATGCTCAGATTTAACTCTGTGCTGGAAGAGAACACATCAAGAACACGTCTGTCTAGCTTTACCTCTATTTCCTTCGGGTGTTTTTGGGAGGAGACAACAAATGGATCTAAAGGAGCTGTATCATCCAAACCAATCAATGCCAAGAGATCCACTTTTAAGTTATGATTTGAGAAGTAAGAGAACACAAACATTTTAAAAAATGACTCACCTAATTGCTACTTTTGCTACTGCGTTTTTTAGGACATTAGAGAGATATGGTGACAACACAGGGGGTGAGTATGTATGTATGTGTATAATAAAACAAATATAGACATACATACATAAGGTAGGTTTACATGGAGGAAGGTACCCAGGTACTGCAGTAAGCAGCTGAATTAATCCCCAGCAATCCACCCATACCCTGTCTATGCACAAGCATAAATCTCCTGCAACTGCTGTTAAAGAGGATGCATCTACTCATTAAACAGGCATTGCTCATGTCACTCCTTCATTTAAACAGATATGAGGCCATTTCGTGTCTTTATTCCAAAGCCACACATTTGTCTCAAAAAAAAAAATTAAAAAACCCAACTGAATAAAAATTTTTAAAACTTAAGTTGGCTGAACCTCAGGCTCTTTGGGATGGATTCAAAACCCAAAGCAGGAGTGTTTCTACAAACTTCTTTGACTTTTGAATCAAACCCATATTCTTAGGCTCCAAGAAACCCTCTAACCCCAATAATGTTTGCTTCTGACAGGACAGCTGATCAACTGCAGATGTTCCTACTGCTGAACTCAGCTGCTGGCCTGTCTGGAGTTTGCATCTATCCCAGATTTCCAGGCACGCACTACTGTAACTCCAGAGATGTTTCCTTGTCCTGCTCACTGCAGAGAAACTGCTCCCTAACAGGGGGATGAGCAACTGCTTAATGCCTTGTTTTAAAGATCATCAGGTATTTCTTAGGAATAAAAGTGACATAACCTGAGGAGGCAGTGTAGGGGTCCCAGAGCTAATGGTGTGAGGAGTTAAACAGCCTGGGGCTGATCACCCTGCAGGTCCTTGGGGCTGGTCCCACTGGGCACTTCCTATCTGCAGCTCTGTCCTGGGCTTGGCTCTACCCTGAAGCACTAACAGCACTTCATGTACAGCAACTGTGGCTGTCATTAAATATTATGCATGAATTATACAGGTGGGTGTAAACCCTGCCTCCACAAAAAGCTCCTCATTCTGTTACTGTGTCTTGACACTAAGTTTTAAATGGACTTCAAGAATATTTCCTAAGCACCATGTTATTCTAAATTATTTCAATGAACAGAGAGCAGGACTACCTAGAAGTCTTTTGACAGTACTTATTCCCTCATTATTTTTGATAACTTTTACTTAATTGAAAATCTGGACCAAAAGTGGAAGAAAGCCAATTAGGTATCTGTGCCATTAAATCATAAAAAAAAAAAAAAGATACTATTAAAAAAAGGTTCTATAAATTTGCTTAGCTCATCCCTTCCAGCTTGGCATGCCTATTTTGGACCCCGTTTGCAGCTCTTTTATTTCATATCCATAGTGTTCTTCTGCAGTCACTCAGGTAACAAACCCACATTTCTGCAAGTCCCCCCCTTCAAAAAGCAGGTGGAGTGCTTAAGAGTATTCCTAAAATAAAGCATGAAGCAAAACATCATGGTCTAAAAACTAAGGAAATGTTCATAAAAACTGGAATCCAATATAAAGATGACATTTTAGTAAGTTTATTCAGAAGTAACTGAAAAAATTGTTACTTTGGCAACCCCGTCTGGATGGCTCTAACCAAAAGGAAATATTACGAATTTTACTTTGAATAAAATATAAGCTCCTTAATGTTTTCATGGCATTTTTGGGAACTGACACATTCATCAGGAGATCCACAATGTCCTTATAGTCCTTTATGTATCAGGAACACCACATCAAAACAAGTCCCATCAGTTATGAGTTTCTCACGGTTCAGCATTAATGACAAAATAAATCTCAAAGAAAAAAACCTGATCAAAATAAAGCATGAGGCAACCATGAAACACTAGGCCAGAAGAACTATCAGGAATGCACCACTCTTCCTGCATAACATTTTTGAAGTGACCCACAAAATACTTCTTTTTCCTTGCATCTGGCAGAGTTATTTAAAACAACCTAATTACAACTCAAGAGTTCACTACCCCACGATGCTACTGAAAGGTGAAGATCCTTGTTTTTAAAAACCAAGGGAAAATACAGCAGTGTTATTCCTCCTACACAGGGTTTTATGGAATAAGTGGAGTTGGAAAGAGAAAATGGAAGTCTATGTTGGAATAGAAAAACACACAGACTTATTTACAAAGATCAAAACTACAATTTTCCAGTGTCACCTCCAAAGCTTCTCAGCAAACTGCTATTCAGCAAAGCAGACCATGTTCAAATCTATGTAAGAATACCTTCTGTGCTCTCAGGTATACAATGCAACTAATTTGTTTAGAAAAATGAGTTTTCATTCAAATACCTTGCACTGAAGATAAGAGCAACCATTATCAAATATTCTTTGCTATTCTTTGAAAGTTTTTCAAATCTTTCGCTGTAACCGTTCTCTCTCAAGTCACTGTGGTCACACAGTAGGATCCTGAAGAACAATGTCTACATGCATCAAAAGCATTTTGGAAAAAAAAAAAACCTCTATAATTCCATGTGGTTACAACAGAATGTGAAGAAACTGAACAGAAATTCCACCTTTGCAGATCCTCTCGAATTCACCTCTCCTGGAGGTCACCTTGGTGCTTTCTGGAGTTCAACAGAGCAGTTACAGACTGAGCTGACAGGGTTCCAACCCGATGGATTTTCCTCTGTGAGTCTGTAGCTCCACAGTACACTGAGGCTGGTGCGGGGGCTTCTCTCAGCAGACATCACTCCACAATCAGTGCCACGTTGATGTGGGACAGATCTATCATGTGCCTGTTAAGAGTTAAAAGAAAGTTAAATGTGATGCTCAGACTGATTCGGGCATGGAGCTTCCATGAAGGTCACTAATCAACAGATGCTTGACTGGATTAAAGAAACACTGAGCCAGAGGAGACTGATTTTATCTTCTGAAAGGAAGGAAGGACCCATGGTGGCAGCAGTGCTTAATTATTTACCTGTGGAATTTCTGTTGAAATGCTAAAGCATGTGCTGGCTCCTTGAACTTTGCTATGGCTTTCCGTTGCTGAGGAAGCATCTGTAAACTCTGCAGAGACAAAAAAGCCAAAACATATTTTTAATATTCACTCCAAGATCCACCTCACAACAGCAGGAAACCGACTGAAATTTTGTTGTAGTCTTTATTCAGAAAGATATTTCTGTTTTCTTTTTTTGGGCAATAAAAGAATAGATTGGAAAGAGACTTCTGAGACTGCAGTTGGGGTCCCATAAAAGAATAGATTGGAAAGAGACTTCTGAGACTGCAGTCAGGGTCCCAGCTGATGGTGTTTGAGTTGGTGCTTTAAGCAACTGTACCACCTGGAAAACCCAGACTATCACTTGTTAAGCAAAGGTGACAATTCTTCAATTCAAGAGCAGATGAGCCAAACTCCCACCAAGTAAGAAGCATTCAACTGGTCAGAGCTCAGCTGCCCACACAAGCACCCGGAGTCATTTAGCTGATGTACATTAAAGGATCAGGGCTTTCCACAGGTTAGGCAGGACAGAAACAGAAAAAAGTGATAAGTTCTCTCAACTGCACATCCTCATGCTGTTTTGATAAAACAAGTGGCCAGCTTTTGGCAGACACCACCACAAAACCCCACTGAGATGGGTTAGGTCACCACATCCAAGTCCTCCACACAACACACATGTCCCCAGACAAGTCCATCTGAAACGTGCCTCCCAACCATGAGAGAGCAGTTCACAAAGCTCCAGCTCTGACAAACCCCCTGCACAGTACTGAGCCCTCCAAAACTCCAGCACACCTCAGCCAGGACTCTGGAGAACTCATGTCCTTATTCCCTGCTTGCAGCAGGTCAGGCTGACCCCAGAGAGCAGTCCTGTGGCCTTGGTTAAGAGATGTTATCACACCTATGAAGATTAGAGCTTATGCTTTGAGTTAGCACTTCAGTTAAAATAGAATAATTTTCCAAAAGACACTTGAGAAATTCAAGAAGATGAAGATTCACACATTAAATAGCTACACATCCAGCAATCAGTGAGAACATCCAGCAAGTATCCAGCGTCACAGAATACTCAAGATGGAAATATGATCCTGAAATCCTGCTGCCTGTGAACACAGGCCAGAGATTTCAGAGTAATGAGGTTAAAACAGATCTGAAGGCTTCAAACAAAATTTCACAGTACCACAGTGATTCCAACATCTCACAGAAAGTTCTGGATATTTAATAGCCTATGCTGCAGCACATTAAAGGCAGAATTGCTCTGATTCAGCTTCCAGTTGTTCTTACAGCTTTGGATGCAGAATAAAGAATTATTAATATTCTACTTTTCTCTGAGTTTCTGCATAATGGCAACACAGTTTTACACTGAGATATATATATACACACACACAGACACACAGACAAATGCATGTATATGGACACCTTAAAACTGTTCTAGATTATGACCTCCTGATGGATAATATAAACATAATTCTTTGCTCCTGTATTTTGCCTGGAACTCAGCTGCATCCCCCACCCTTGGATGATGGTCAGTCCTCAGGATTTTAAACTTTGCCTTCAAAAATTCTGTATCACCATCTAGACTGTTAAAAAAGCACCATAGATCTTTGGAGGAAGCAAGGATTCCTTGGGAAACAACATACAACCCCACTCAACACATTTTGAGGGTGACACACTTTGGTATCTCTTAGTGAAAGAATTTTTAATCCCACTAATCTGTTCCCTGTTCATTCAATCTAATGGAGCATTTTAAGCAAGATGTCATATGCCTAGAGGAAATTTGCTATTAAAATTGTCTACTTCTATCTTTTTTGAACACCTAAGACTCTCTTGGTAAATGTGTATTTAACAAGAGCCATGGCACCTGATAAGTCAAATTTCTTTGTATCTAAGCCTGACAATTCAGCTTTGCCACTTTCTGTAACTTACCTATCTGTGATTTTGAAGCAATTAATTTTGCACCTTCTTCTAACTGACAGGAAACTTTCTCCAGGAAAATCACAGATGCTTAGTATTTCCACCAGCCTGTGATTTCAAAGTGAAAGCTGAGTAAAAGTTAAGGGATTCAGCAAATCTGATAAGCATCAGTAGGTTAATTTGCATTTTATAGTTTTTAGAAAGCTGCTATGATGAAAAGGTATAGCTAAGTCACTGCAACTTCTCAAATTCTGAGCTGGTAGAAATAGGATTTAGCTATAACAAAATCTACTCAGAGGATGATCTTTATTTCTTTTTAAATCAGAATGCTCTTGACACAGTTAAGCACATTTTACCAACAAAAATGCAGTCATGCAGCAAAACACAGTGGTGAAAGACCCTGGATAAAGCTCAATTCACCTGCAGGTTTATCTGCAGGAATAAGTGACAGAGATGCTGAAGTTTGTGTTCTCCTCCCTTAGTGATCTCACTTTTTAATGATTTATAGAACTAGATCTTAACACATGTTTTCCTGACACCAGTTTTCTTGCTAAAAAAGAAAGAACCATGAACTAAGTAAGTCCTATCACTGAGGACTATGCTTTGAAGACTAAAAATTAAACACAGCCTTTAAATAAGATTTGGAAAGAACAAACTTTAAGAGTTGCCAACAAAAGTATCTCTGAATTACAACTGAAAACAAACCAAAAATCTCTTCTGTTCAAAGAAGTCAACACTTTTAATGAGAGAAAAACCTGTCTGAACCACTGAAAGGATGAATATTTCAGAGAACAGTTCAACAAGAGGAGCTGTACAAGAACCTAGGGATGCACCCTGCATGTCCTGCTGCCAAACTGATCCTCCCCACAATGTCAGGTCTCACTCAACTACCACAGCAGACTCTCCCAATGCTTTATGCTCCAGACTCCTGTTGTGATCAAGTGAAGAAGAGAAGCTGCTTTTGGTGACTTTTCCCACAAGAACTGAGATATTATTGCATTAATATTCTGGAGAGGTGCAAAAGTAAAATTTGATTTTGCAGTTTATACAAGCATGATGATGAATCATTAACAAGTTTCTCAGTAATTAGCATGTAAAAATTGACTAAAGGAAGACATTCTGGTGTAACACAGACTTATTAACAAAATTAGGCAAAGCATCTAAATATTATTATAGATAACTTATTTATACTTTCTTATGAATTAATATGCTTATCAACTGACTAATTTGGGTACTGTGTTCTTCACTGTATTACTGCTTTATTTTCTAAAGGAAAAAAAAACCCCAAAGCAATCAAAACACTAAATGCATTTTAATACTCAACTGCTTTGGCAACAAGGCATCAGTTCTTGGGTAAGTTTACTGAAAAACATCTTTATCAGATTTAATTTCACTGGTCAATACAACTATTGAAACAAAAATCCACCAATCTGATCCTTCACTGAACTGCCTAAACACAACCCATCACCCAGCTTGGGGTAAGGCAGCATCTTCTCAACTGCAGCTGCAGTTACACATGCCTAGATTTAAGACTGAGAATTAAGAACTGCAAAACTAATGTTGCACAAACAATACTGCTCCAGTTGGAAACTGTCTCAAAAAAAAATAATTTAAATGAGTTTGATTCAAATTCTCAGCCTCTGCTGCACTCAGACTATGTCAGCAAAAATGATGCATAATTACTTCATGTTTGTTAAGGTACATGAGGTATATACATCTTCCTTGGGTACAGATAAAAAAACCCTTCTGGTTCTGTTTTAACAAGAGACAATTAGTAAGCCAAGTTACTCTGAAGATGTGACCATGATCTGAAATGCCACCATCTTTGCTGTGTTTTCAAACAAATCCTCATCTATCATGACTTGCAAGTGTGAACATTATGCACCCAGCTAACACAGACTTATTTATGTTCTGATTTTGGGACAATACCTTCTTACTCACTTAACGACCTAAGCCCTGAGCTTTATGTTTTAAGAACATTGATGATAAGGCACACAACACATTTGACACAGGTGCAGGGCCTGAGCTGCTGCCATCCCATCCTGAGCAGACAGGCTATGGGCTGGGCACAGAAATTAAGAGTTCCACTTCAGCAGAAACTTGAAGTAAAATAACTGCATTCTCATCCTACTGGATTATTTGTGTCTTTTTGAATTTGGGGTGATTTGCAGTTTAGAGCTGATCCTACATCTGGATGATGTTAACAGCTACAACCAGAAGAAAACTCCCTTGCGTACCCTGTGGTATTTTATTATCCCAAAATTTTCAAGGCATTATCTCAAAGACTTACTCCATCAGCTTCTGCTTTTGTTGATTCCAAACAAACAAGCTAGAAAAATACATCCAAAAATTAATTCATTTTAAAAATCTTAATCATGTATCTTGCTAGTTTAATACACTTAAACTTCATCCTTTTTGAATAATTTGGGAGCTGTTTTTTTTTTCAGTGATAACATTCAATACCCCCTCTCCCCTTCTAAAAACACATTATTATTTGAAAACACAGAGGCACAAACACCACTGCTGATGGGCTCAGCCTCAGGCAGTGCTGGGTCCATCCTGCAGTTGGTTGGCATTGACTCAATCAGACACAGGGGAACCTTCAGGCAACTACTCACAGAATCCACCCCTGTAGCCCCCCTACTATAAAAACACAGCCATGCAAATCCAACACCCATTTCTCAAAATGTAATTCAGTGTGCTGTTCTTAGACCTGAGGCAGCACCACACACGACTAATGCCAGCTGCTCTCTCCTTTTCAAAGAACAAACATTCCTACAGCAATCCTTGGTCTAATGATCTCCATTGTAATGACAAAACACGTGGTTCTATGTTTCCCAAAGCATGATACCTCAACAGGAATTTGATCTGAGTTTAGTATTATTCTGTGACCTACAGATTTTGAAAGGCCAGTGGTGGGAGGCAGGGGAGGATGCAGCTCTGCCTCTGGAGACCAGCTGGTCCTAGTGAGCATTGCTTGATTTACTGGGAGGGCCCTCACTCTTCCTCCACAGGAGACTTCCCTACTGCCAACTGTGCCACACCAGAACCTCCTGTCATGAGCCCCTAAACTGAAATACCACAATCCTCCCAAACGTCACAGCTCTGAGAAAACAACTTCATTCACATCTTCTCTTTAAGTTGACCTAGTCAGATGTTCACCAGAGGATGAAAACCTCTCCTGGGACCCACTCAGGTGGAAAGGATTGACAATACACACAATAACTTCCAAGGGATTTCAAGTGACTGGTTACTTCACAGATTTGGCTGTACAGATCTACTTGCAGCAGCTCCTGATAGCAGCCTGAGGTCACAGGTATTCTGAGCATGTGTGACTCTGGAGGACAGAGATTACATTCTGACATATTTCTAGCATTAAAAATAAAAAGCTAGTTTAGAGTGAGGAAGAGTATTTTACATGGAAGGGATTTAGGAAGCACAGAGCTCATATTGATCTTGACTGTCTGCTTAGGAACTGCCATGGAAAGATGCAGATCTTAGGCTGAATGGAAAATTCAAGAAGCCCAGTATTTCATAATCCTACTTTTGATTGAGAGTTTGCTTACATACTATTTAACTCAAAACCTTAAAAAATAATCAGCAGCTCTGGCTTTTTCTGCAACTGAACTACTAAAGCATGAATATCATAAAAGGACCATTCCTTCTGAAGGTATTTCCTTAGGCTTGAAGATCTACACTGCCCTCAAATATCTCCTCTATCCAAGGGCTGTAATTGAATTTGCACTTGTACAATACTGAAATAGCCAGTAGGATCAGAGCAGCACATTAATGTCTAGTAAAGCTTCACTGCAGAGACAAAGAGCAGGACATCCTCAAGTACAAAGCAGGAGACTGCAGAATGCAACACCTTGGACACCAGAACTCTCAGAGGTTACACAGAGAGCAAGAAGTGAAAATGGAGATAACAGAGCACTGGGAGATGGAGACCAAGCAGGTAGGAATGAGACTGGAGCAAGCACTTGTTTCAACCATAGGAGACACATGGGAAATGAAGGTTTCCTCCTCTACTTAATTTCTCTCACTGAAGTAAATGTACTGCCCAGCAGGCCACACTTTCAGTTCACCAGTGGGTTTGGGATTAGGGGTGCCAGTTCATATAAACTATTAAAAACGAGGTCTGTGCAAAAAGAAATCAAACTTCCCCAACCAACATCATCTCTAGTGTGTGATCCAAGCTGTTCTGCAACAAGTCAAATAGCAGCACAGCAGGCACTTTCTAAACAGAACAACCAGATTCTCTTTTTTCTTCCCTCCCATCAATAAATGCAGACATGTTTTTATTGTCCTCACAGTCTCCTGATACCTGAAGCATCTTTCCTGGCAGTGACACTTCCCAGCCATTACCAGCAGGCACAGAGGCTGGGACAGAATGTATTTATTTCACTCTCAGCTGTTGCAGTTGATCTCTTCCACCTTCTGTTCCTCCTTTCTGCTTTTCTGACACCTTTGACTTCCTATTATTTGCCCTTAAAAGTACTCAGCTTTCTTTTTCCATATGCAAGGTCTCATGAGGGGAAAGGCTGTTCTGTGAATGACTGATTGATGATTTATGATCATGGTTTATATTTTTGTTTGGTTTTTTTGGGAGGGGTTAGTTCTGGGGTGGTTATGGAATGGTGATGATGGTTGGTTATTGTTTTTGATACTAGGAAATATAGAGGAAGTTTAATTGAAAGTGTATTGATGATAAGTGATTTGGATAATGTAGGGATATATGGTTTAATTGTTGAATTAAAAAAATTAAAATGTCAAGATAAAAAGAAAATGATATGCGTAAAATGATATTTACAGGGCTGGCTGGGGCTGCCTTTACAGCAGCCCAGCACTAGGTAGCACTGTCACTCCAGGAAAGCAAAGGCAGGCACATCAGTGCTGGAATTGCTTTTCCTTTCCCAGACCAGAAATGACAGTGTTTGCAGAGCAAAACCCTCATTTGTAGAACTCCTCACAGTACACCTACAATCCCAACACTCTCATCACTTCTGATAGACAACAGTCTGCTTTTCCATTTCCTCTTTTTTTAAGCATCAGAAGTTATAATCTTAAATCTTCAAATACTGAAATTTTGCACTGATGCTTTATGTTTGCACATATTTGATGTACAAAAACATGATTAAAGATTATGATGATAGATACCTCCATAGAACAATTCCCTCAGTACTCAAATTATCTGAAGATCTAGAAAACAGTTTATCTGCCATCATCCCAAAAAAGCTCAATTCATCTGAGGGTGGCAATAACTAGCTGAACACAACTCTCTCTAGACAATATAAACATTAAACCTGAATTTAGGAGCACAAAAAAAAAAAAACCAAACACATAAGTGCTGTTTCTCATGACCTTTGCAACTTATTAGTAATCTACTTTATCCAGTGGTTCTGGATGGATGTGCATTGAATGTCACTGCTTCACCACCATCCTCAGGAGGTTTTAGTCTGGTGATGTGCACAGAAATCTCCTGAACTTTCCAACACTTTGGAATACATAATTTTATTTATTTATTTATAACATGTAATTATTTTAGAACCAGCAATGAGATTTTACTGGAGGCACATTATTTGCTTCTGAAAACTCATCCTCTCCAGAAAGAGCATGAAAGCACAGTGTATGCTGGAGGAAGCACTTCTGCTAATTTCATCATGTTTGAGCTGGAAAAGGCAGCTGTAACAAAGAGGATGTTCCTGGAGCCCCGAAGATTTTCTTATATTCAATGTCTTGAGAATCTTAATGGTATTTTTTTTCCTATGTCAATAACACCTTTAGTGAAGCAGGGATGAGAATTAAAGAGTTTCAGTGATTAGGCAACAGAAGGTATTTCAAAGGTTATACATGGGAAAAGATAATTCTATCCATTTCTAGGGTATAGGAAGGGAAAATGCCAAATTTCCAACTTCAACTCTAAGTTTCCCCCATCCTGTCTTATGCATGCCCAGTTGTTCCCAAACTGTGACTCACTGACACCTCAGTGAAAGCTGATGGCAAAGCTGGGAGCACTGAACATCATAAACTGAGGGAAGTTTTCAACTTCCCATCCCAAGGTTTGTGCAAGGTACTTGTACCTCGAGAATGATACTGACAAGGAAAAGCTAAAAATAAAACCCCAAGCCTTTTGGACCCAGAAAAGCAAAGTAACCTCTTCCTCCCTGTTAACTCCATTGATAGATTATAGACTTTTTCCACAACTTTAAACTGTTATGCCAGCAAAGATTCACTTTCTGAGGAAAGACACACAGGATGATCACACTGTAAAACAAATTGAGGATATTTGGAACCAAGAGCTGGTGTGGGCTCAGTTGCTTTACAGATGCCCCAGCATGGAAGGTGAAGATGAAGCAGAGCTCCTCTCCCAGGAGGGACAAGTGCTTGTGGTCTGTTCTTCTTGTCAAAGAGCAAGGAGCTCCTTGGATTTCTTCCTCCTCTCTGGGAACTCTGTCTCAGCCACTCCCACCTTCAAATCCTGACTGCAGCAGAAATTGATACATGAGATACTCAGATTTCTGAGCTGTGTCTGCATGCTGCTCTAAAGCAAGGTGCTTGTTTAGCATCAGAGGTGCTTGTTTAACTATGTCCCACAGTTTGGGAACCCTTACCTTTAACTAGGCATTTGGGGGGTGGATATGTGTCCTTTCAAGACACTATCCAGGCATGAAGAGAACTCCCTAAGTTTTGATTCAGATTTAAATTTCCTTTACAATTGCAAAACATAAGCATGAATTCAACACACTTATTTCCCGTGGAGACAAATGAAATGAAGAATCTTGATCTCAAAAGAATTCAGTTCCTTAAGGAAAATTTTGGTGAATATAATCAACAGCTGAAGACAGGATATTCTACACCTTACAGACTGAGTCAGATAGAACTGACTCTCCTTTCCCTTCCCCTACTATTTCTTCAGCTCCATCAGAAACCAGCTAAAAACCTGGGCATCTTGGCCTGATTTCAAAAAAAGCAGCTAGAATTTCACACTTTGCTGTTGTCTCACAACTGCCATCTCCCCAAATACCTCCTATTTCAGTCCATCAAGCTGCAACACTTCATCTTAGAGGACCAGAGCTGTGCACTACCCAAGATCTGTTTGCTGTGGTCCATGCCTCCCACACACACTGTCCTCACACAGGAACCCCAAAGCCTGCATGGGAAGAGCCCTTTCAGCCACTGCTGGGCTCTTCTTCAGCAGCTCCCTTCAGCATTCCTCCCTGCAAGGCCCCTTACATGAAACACATATTCAAGGAAGAATGAGGAAATAATTGAGTGTCCCTTTGCTATCAGAACCTCCTGACCCTCCCAGCTGCAGGGGATTTTGTGCAGCACTGAGCACAAACAAGAGTTAAAACATTAATTTACAGCCAGGAGAAAATCCACTTTTGTACTTCAGGATATTGACCTCTTTGAAAATCTAGCACCACCTGTATAAAACTAATTGCTGTGGATAGCAACAATGCAGATTTTCAAACATTCTGTTTTCCACTTTTGTCCTTCAAGTCACTTAAAATTGTTACTGCATCTTCTTAATTTGGTGCATTAACACTTCTGTGGTGGCACTTCTCAGGGTATCATTAAAAAACAAAATCAAAAAGCTACATATTACAGATGGTGGAACCAGACTCATATTCCTCCTACAAAAGCATCACTTTTTTCCTGCATATCTCACCATTTGTACTTGTGAAACATCATTTAGTCTCAAAACAAGCCAGGGAATTTCAAGCCTTCTACAAGTCAGACTTGAAATTCAAGTGCAGAATTAGTACAAGATCATTCTGCATCATTAGCTAAATTCAAGCATCATGTTGAAGCACTACTTCTAGATTTCTTGTAAGGAAAATGGATAATGATTCAGAAAGCATAATTTCCAAAGGTACAGTTGATGCTGCTGCAAGAATACAAGTTCTGGAGGGCACAGATATGCATCAAATCCCACTAGAAAATGAGTCATTGTTTTTTTTCCTGTAAGTACATCCTTCTAAATTGGTCTGTGGCATTGAATTGAGAGACCAGGGTTTGGAGTCTGCTATGAAACAGCAAGTACTGAATAAATTTTTTAGCACATTCTCAATAACTTCTCTCAATTGTGAGATTTCATTGCAGGGTTTCTATTAATCTCCTTCTAATATTCTCATGCAAGATTTAGCAAGTAAACACTGAATAAATGTGCTTTGGAACTGTATGAATAATTTCCTAGAGTACTACAGAACACAAAGGCACAAAGTATTTTGTGAGGCTAGTTTTGCTTTCCCAAACAAATTAAACCTCTCTGAATTGATGACGTAAATAATTCAGCATTATTCCATTTACTAAATTAGGAACAAGTGAGGCAGAATGTTCATTTTTAGGAGAGCAGTCTGTTTTGCAACAGAGAGATGATCCTAGTAATAAAGAATTCTCACA
The DNA here is from genome assembly GCF_000277835.1 of Geospiza fortis. NCBI lineage: Eukaryota > Metazoa > Chordata > Aves > Passeriformes > Thraupidae > Geospiza > Geospiza fortis. Next base: position 1,819,775 of record NW_005054424.1, read on the forward strand.
GAACACCTCCAATTCATGCATTGCATTTGTCTGAAAATGTTGTTCCTGTCAAAAGGCGATAAATTTCTCACCTGTATTTTTCATTATTCATTGACTGATATTTTTAAATGCAGTAACAATAAGTCAGAGAGGGCCTCCTAAGCCTTTCACTGCTTTGAAAACCTCCTGCTTTCCTCAAGTCATTTACCTGACACATCAGTTCCAGGAGGCAGTTTGTGAACAGAAGCTGCACAGCAGATACAAGTGTGTGCATGTCATAACCTTGCCCGCAGGCCCCTAAGGAAGAGAACCTTCTAAAAAATTAAGGATCAATAAAATTTTCCAAAGAAGACTGAAAAAGTAGAGGATGCTGCACAGTATAAAATGTCCTCTGGGTCATTAGGTGCTTGTACCCCAGGGCTGCAGTGACAGGAAAAGGTAAATGTCAAAAAGGAGAGTAGGTGCAAGTCAACGATAAACAAGGACAGCACCCAAAATACATCTGCTCTGATATGACCATCTGGCTTCAACAACCTCACAGAATGGACAGGCTTGTATTACCTATGAAAATAACAGAGGAACTCCAAAATGAAGGAGAGTTTTGCAGCAGGA
>NW_005054424.1:1820453-1824492 GCF_000277835.1 Geospiza fortis
AGTTTTGCAGCAGAAATGTGATGGTTAGCAAAATCCTGCCGTGCCTCCTGTGCTGCAATATCATCACGTGCTTGCCTTTGCTACCAGGTGTAGCTTGTGTGGGTGGGGGTGCCTTCAAACATAAATTACCAATAAACACGCATTGTATTTAGTGTCGGGGAATTAACTGAGCTTTCTGGAATGAAAGCCTTTTGGCACAAAAATGATAAACCAAGGTTGACCTACCTGAATGGGTCCCACTGACATCAGCAGGTTTTTCAGTTGGACATCAGTAGTTGATGAAGAAAGCCCTTCAACTGACACAATACAGGGCTGAGGTTTGCACTCCACCACTCGCAGGTTCTGTTTATTTGGCATCAAGCGTCCTCGGCCCATCTGGCCTGCTACTCCTCTGCCTCTGCCGTGCATAATGACCTGCCAACAACAAAAGTAACAGTATTTTGATTTACTTACCCACTGACTCTGTGTGCTGCACTTGACAGAGGATAAAAAAGTTGGCTATTTACTTGAAGACTTGATTAAAGTACACGTTGATTTAAAACAGCTTGTTGCTGCTTGCCAATTTGAAAGGCCATTTACTAACATATTCCTCCACTGCTTATGCAAACCTCTTTTAGCAGGATAAGAAGTTATATATTGAGTTATATATACTGCATTCATCCTAGAAGCCTCAGCTGTAGCACAGATTGATCAACCATGCAGTGGAGGATCTCAGACAAAAATATATAACCTAGTTTTCAACACTGATCACATCAGCAGCATGTGTTCAGCTCCCACATTTTGAGTATGGACAAAAAAACCCAACAGGTGATCCCTCTCCTTCTTCTATTCTTAACCCATAGTTAAATTTAATGTACTCACAAGATCAGCAAAGTGTTTCAAGCACCTTCAATCTCTACTGCTACCAAATCTTTGTTTTATTTGCATAAGACTAAATAACTTTAAAATAACTTTTTTCAAAGTTCCTTTTTCCTGTACTCTGGAGAAGGAAATGCATGGATTTAATTCTTGCAAATTAAATGCTGAACAATAAGAGAGTGGAAAAATAACAATGAAACAGAGTAACAAACATCAAACAGAGTTAACACTTAAGTTAACACTTAACACTTCAAAACCCATCAACAGAGTTTCTTGATTCCTACTTGGAAAGCCTATGATGGGTAATAACTTTTCATACCCTTCACATCTGCAACAAAACTTTATCCTTATATGAAACAGGAAGATTATGGCCAACAGTTCAAAACCAAGAACTTAAAAGCCAAAATGCCAGCTACCTTCAAGGAGTGTGCCAGCTTGCAAATGCAGAGAAGGCACACACTGCTGCCACCCTGACCCTTCCCTGCCTCCTACCAGTGCATGCTCAGGGCAAAAATCAAGTTACAAGATCACCAACTGTTCTGAGTGGATCCAGCAAAGAGCATCCTGAAACAGTTACTGTGTGCTCCTACATAAGCAGCAAACTGCTAAAATGACATCTTAAGCACAATTTCAAAACCCACTTGGTTTTAAAGCTAAAAAGCACACTGGTTACCATCTCTTCCAGTAGCTGTCTTGGGACACGTGCACTTCCCCAGGGAGTGCTGAGCTGGCCAGAACATCAGCAGATAAAGCAACCTGCAGGCACAGCCAGTCTGTGCTGGATACAAACAAATCTCTCTAGATTAAAAGCTTTATATGCAATTATGCATCTCCTGGCAATTGACAAACAGAATGCTGGTTATTAATAAAGCAACACAGCTAGACAGTGAAACTTCTAGCACCAATATGCATCTAAAAATCACCTTTTTAGGTTGATGGATTCCCTGGATGTTTTTGACTCCTTGAGGAGCTGGTGAATGGATCTGTGCCTGCTGCTGCTGTTGGTGCTGCTGCATTCCCTTTGTCAATGTGACCTTCCGCACTGGCGGCTGTTTCGGCTCCGGGGGTTGCTGAGGCCGCTGGGGTTGGCCCTCGGGGTGAAAAAAGCCAGCATCCTCTCCCCCCTGCTGAAATCAACAACACAACAGCGGCTCAGGGTCCAGGCACTGCACACCCTTGCCCTGAGCAGGCTCCTGCCACATTCAGCTCATTCAGAGAGTGTCCAGGGCTCTGCCTGCTAAAGCAAACTGGTGGCTGCGGCAGGCGCGTGCAAAGGCTCAGCCTGGAAATTGCACTTCAGCCTAAAATAAATCTGTGCTAGCTGAACAACAGTTTAATTTGTTCAGGTTTTATTATAATTACAATGGTCAATCATGTCTTTTCATGTTTTCACTTCTCTTTCCAAATTATTCTCCCTTCCAGGTTACATGAGAACTATGGTGTGTGTTATATTTTTATTACTTCTTTTTTTTTTAAATATAATGAGAGACATACACATTACAGAAGGAAGAGCAAAGAACTGTGAAGGCTGGAAGAATCAGGAAAATGTTCTGCTCATCTTTAAGCCTCCGACCTCTCTTTAGTTAAAAAACTGATACTTATTTTTAAGTGCATACTCCTTCTCCAACTTCTATACCAGCAGCTTTTTAAGCAGTCCCTTTCCTTGGACACTGTCTGTACTTGGAACAGTTCCTCAAGGTGGTTTTTTGTTTGCCTTACAAAGCTCTTATATTTGTAATCACAAACACAGTGAAACACCATCTCAGTGTCTCTCTCATCCAAGGTAACTCTTGCCACAACATCTCTTGGTGCAATCAGGCACAGTACAACCATGAGCTTAAAAGCACTGAAATTATTCCCTTCCACTGCCTCTACACAACAGTTCATTTTTTTCCTAGAAACAGGTGATTCTTGAATTTGTGTCTGCCTGTCCAGATTACAACAATCACTGAAAACTCCATGGAGCACGAACCACAGAGTCTGACAAAAGATCAGGTACTTTTGCATCCATGACCTGCATTGTATTATTGCAGTTTCAACAGCAGTATCTATGCCTTGACAGGACTTCAACTTCAGACCTCAAATACTAATGAACATTTTATTTGCAGGGGGAAGGCTTTGACTAACTCCCTAACCAACCTCTGGTAACCCCACAAAAGCTCTCAAATAGAATGCATGTCTAAGGGAAAAAAAGCAAAATATTATGAAAGCACCTTTATTTACACAGGATTTTCTTTTTCCCTTCCCTTAAATATTCACAAAACTCCTTTTGCACCTGTAACACATCACAAACCAGAGGGTTTCATGCTAACTGGCACATGTCTCGTGGATAAGGAGACAAACACAAGGGTGCAGAAGGAACAGACTTATGGTCTAATAGCAAAATTACTTTCATTGAGAATACAAATTAGTACCTCTTCATTAAAGAAAAGCAAAATCAATACCTAGTGAGGACTGGTTACTAAGCCTCAGCTAAGATTTGGTTAAGAAATAATCTGTGGTACGAGGGCCAGTCTTAGGTTTGATAGTTCAGTAGTTCAGAATTTACACCTCAAAATCAAGGCCTCTGCATGATAAAGTATATGCAGGCTACAATTTCTCAAGAACTCAAGTATTTAAATCCCAGACAAAGGAGCTTCAAACCTCCTTTCACTACAACTCAAAAGCCTAAAGCTCATCATAGCATTTGTCCACAGTGTCCAAAACAAGAAAGCAACAGAAATGTGCATCAGTCTTTTCCACCTCTAATCACAAACAGGTTCTTTTCTCTGCTGAACTGAATGGCACCAAGTCTTCATGGAAAGTTTGGTATATAAACCTTTGAGAGCAGCAATTAGTGAGAAATTACAAAGCTTTCCCTTCAGTTTCTCTTCAATTTGTATTCAAAAATACAAAAGCAAGAGCACTCCTGAAAAACCCAAACATATGCACAAAACCTTACCAGCATTAAATCCTTGTTTAATATTAGTTCTGATATCAACATCACCATAAGCTATATGCCTTGATCAGATAATTTCATTTATTCAACCCTACAGCACCTGGAAAATGATGAAACTAAAAGGAACAAAAAAATTCTAGGAGGAATTTAAATGCAATAACTGGGAGTTAAAATCTAATCTCTGCTAAATGCCTGCTGTGAGAACCATAAATATTTGCAACCATTTCTTTCCAAACCAAAAAT